>NC_132856.1:29375312-29696250 GCF_048164855.1 Canis lupus baileyi
TGTTCCTAAGAAGGACTCTGAAATACAGGGAATCTAAAATCACACCTTTTGGTCAGGCAATCATATTGTCATAAATAGCTAGGCTTTGGGGAAAGGGAGAGGTGAGAACTTGATCTTAACTGAATCTCAACAAAGGATGCTCCATTTAGAAGTAGAAGATAATATTTCACAGAATACATACTAATATCCAGAAAATTTTCAGAATGTTTATTAAGCACTTACTCTCTTCTATATTCTCTACTAGGTAATGGGGCTACAGCAATAAATGAGAGAGACTCAGGCCCTGCCTTTGTAGTGGTGCAATCAAATGTTCTAGAACCCTATCCCTGAGGTCACACAGTCTTACTAGCACTTGTTCAGGAGAAAGCATACTTGGAAAGGAACAACCACATAGGCATTAGGTAACTGGATTTGATATCCAGCACTGATTGCCCTCAGATGATTTGATACTTTGGAAAAGAGATTTTGCCTAAATGTCTCCAGTGATACAGCAAAATCATTAGATATTTAATCAGAATTTCCCAAATACCAAGCATTTATGTAACGTAGTTGTTGTCCTATCTATATTCCACTATACTATACATTTTTATTCTTTAAATTGTTTCATGTTTTTATTTTGATAAATTTATTTTTCAAAGGAAATCCTGTATCACTACTATAATTAAAAACTGGTATCTTGGGTAGCCCCAGTGGCTTAGCGGTTTAGCGCCACCTTCAGCCTGGGGTGTGATCTTGAGGACCTGGGATCCAGTCCCGAGAGTCCCACGTCAGGCTCCCTGCATGGAGCCTGCTTCTCCCTCTGACTGTCTCTGCCTCTCTTTCCTTCTGTGTCTCTCATGAATAAATAAATAATATCTTAAAAAAAAAACCCAGTATCTTATGACATAAATGGAAGTCATTTGTAAAAAAACAAACATTTGACCAAAGTTTAGCACAATCTTTTTTTTTTTTTTTTAAGAGATGGAGAAAGAGCATACCAGCAGGAGGAGAGGGGCACAGGGAAAGAGAGAAAATCTCAAGCAAGCTCCATATTGAGTGAGGAGCCCTATGCGGGGCTTGATCTCATGACCCTGAGATCATGATCTGGGCTGAAATCAAGAGTCAGACATTTAACTGACTGAGCTACCCAAGTGTCCCAAGTTTAGCACAATCTATTGCCAGTCATCCATTAAACTACTATAAAGGAGATAGATATGAAGCCAAGATGTGCTTCAGGGAGGAGTGCTGTTTCATATGGTGATTCCATTAGTGCTATTCATGGCCTCTTTCATTCCTTGGCTCATGCTATTCACAAGAGGTGGACCGACTTATTTGCTTGATAAATGTGGGAAGGATAAAGGACAATCTTGGTTCAGAGCCACTCTTTTCTCTTAGGAGCTACTGAGTCTCACACTATGCTGTTTTCCACAATTCAACCCTTGGCCTCCATGTGCTATTCCTTAATATTATCACCAGTTTGTTCAGAATGTGGTAGCATAAGGCATGCTATTCTATAAGACTGAAAGAAAATTGAATGTGAATGCTTCCAGAGAAAGTTGATGAGAAACTATAGAATAAAAAAGTAAGACCAACAACTTCTTAACTCCCTGATAAATCTTTATCTCCCTAAAAGTGGGATGTCCCAATGTTTAGCAACTCCTGGTGTGAAGTTCACAGAACCATCTATAAAATAATTCTTCTACAGAATTAAACCTGAAGACTCTAGTTCTAATTAGCAGTTTATGGAAATATAGGAAATAGAATAACCTCTTAAGTGACGCATAAAAATGCAATCAGTAATCCAGAATGTTGGAAATTCTTCAAAACAAATAAAAAAATGAAAACCTTCCTCTTTTCAATAAAAAAATGGCAGGAAAAGGGGAAGACGTGAAAAAGTAAAAGCCAGTCTGGAAGGGAGACAGACTAGAAATATTTTTCATTATTCCTCCTATGTACAATGACAAACCCTAATAATTATATATAAAATAAATGTAAAAAGACTCTTGGAAGGAGGAAAGAAAAAGGCAGACTGGCTAGAAACAATGGGACTAAAGAACAACATGGGGGTAAGTTTTCCTTTTTCTTTTTGCTTTTGACTTGTTTATTCCAAACATGTTTATGGGAAGAACCTTATAAAATAAGAGGGATTGTGCCAGCATTACAAATGCCTCTGGGGAAGGCTTAGCAGATGGGATGACAGGTCTGAGCTGCCCTCATCTCTCCTTGCAGTCTTGTCCCTCTCAGTGGAGCCAAGCACACCTTTGCTCAGAAGCCTCCATAGCCCCTCTTCCCATGTGACACACATGTGACATGTTGCTGGCCCCTGTGACCTCACCTTCCACCCCTCCCTTGGCTGGTTGACCTTACCATCCCACCCTACTCCTGGCTGGCCCTTCTGACTTCTTCTCCCACCTCTCCTCTGGTTGGCTTCTCCTCAACTGCTCCTCAGACACACCCCCACACACTCACCTCAGGGCCTTTGCAGTAGCTATTCCATCCCTGAAAATGCTTTTCCCTTACCCACAAGGCTCATTACCCTCTGCCTACCCTGATCACCTTCCCTCATGTGTTGTTCAGTAGAGTACATAATACCATTTATCCTGTGGTGTGATCCCTGGAGTGTTCTCTTTGCCTCATATATTGTAGATGTGGAGATGAAGAAATAAGCAACTCAAAAACACCAAGGAGTGTAGACAAAAAAAGTCTCAACAAAAGCCTATTGTCTGTAGTCAAAGGAGCAAGAAGAGAGCAGTCTTATAGCATGATGCCCCATATATGTTTTAGCTGGCTTCCTTGGAAACTGGTTTGGCAGGAAAGGGGGTAAATGAATGCTGCATTATTACTGCCAGTTGGGAACAGAAGTCCTGGCCTCCATTGACACCTCAGTAGCAGAAGGGATACTTGTTAGTGTTGGTGGTAGAGTGGTAGAGGAGTGGAAAATCCAGCTCCTTCTAGGTCTCTGGTGATAGCACCCTGGTTTGGAGGAAGAGAAATGCCTTGTTACTGCTCTCTCCACTAGCACCATGCGAGTGGGGAGTGGGGAATGAGCTTGTGGCTACTAGGTAATGGAGAAAGTCCTGAGTCTACTAATTTCTTCTGATACCGCTCCAGCAGGAGGTGTGACTCAATACTGCTTGGGGGAGGATGGAAATCATGGCTCCTCCAGTAGTCTTCTCTGACTCTGCAGGTGGGGGTGGGGCTTTGTTATTGCCCAGTAAGCAGGAAAGTCTTGGCTCCTCACTCAGCCTTCTCAGTAATTGCTAGTGGGAACGGGGTTGCTGCAGGTACTTAGGGTTCTTTATGACAGCCTGGTGAATTTGCAAGTCCAGGCTTTCCACTCGACCTTTGCTGGTAGAGGTTGGGGCCACAGCTATCTCAATGTGTTTGATGGTATGGAGTAGCTTTGTACAAAAGTCTTCTGTCTTGCTAGATTAAACAAAGCCTCATGGATTTGTGGGGCTATAATAAAAGAGCTAACATTCATATCATTAGAGTCCCAGAAGGAGAAGAGAAAGTAGAGCTGAAAAAGTACTTGAAAAAAATTATAGCTGAGAATTTTCCAAATTTAGCAAAAGACATAAACCTGGGTGATCAGTACATGGAGATTTATTGCTCTCTTCTCTCTTTTGTATATGCTTGCAAAGTTCCATAATAAGGCGTATCGAAAAGAGAAAGAATTTGAAAGTGAACATCTTTTTCATAGTTTGACTTAATGCAATGACTTTAAACAATTTAAAGCCACATCATGAAATATGGTATTAAATAAACTGTAAGCATCCATCTAATTATAACACTAACATTCTAAATATCTATAATTTACTTACTAAAACACCTATGGAGTTATTCTTTGTTGAAAATATTCCACTATATTGTACAATTTTTCTTTTTAAGATGTCTGATTTCATGCTCTCATAGTAAATGCAATGTAGATCCATAGATCGACTCTAAAGAACCATAACCTGAAATTTTTGCTCTTTACTTTCTGAACCAATACTAACGAGACTTCTTAATGAAGGGGATCTGTGCCATATTTTGTGTCCATTTATCCTGACAGTCCAGGTTTCTTATATTCCTCTAATTTCTATTATACTCGTTTTATTAAAGATTCAACTTGGCAGTAAGGGGATAAAACCATGAAACATAGAACATTCTGTATAATAATTCTACAATGTTCTGCTATGTTTAAAACCGTGTAATTAATGTTTTTACTTAATAACATAGATTCCAATTTTCTGGAGCATTGTGTCTTCATGAAGCAGGTTTTTTTTTCAAAGCACCTAAAATATATCTCACTTGGTTTGCTTCTTCCTTGCTGTTTGACTCTTAAAAAATGTTTTTTCATCTTTTATGTACACTAAAACAAAGACTTTTACTCAAAGTACGTGATTTCATTAAAGATGATAGGTTGGCATTACTTTACCGAAATTTGCTATTGTCCTGAAGCTATTTTATTATTCCTTTCCAGGCTGTCAGTTTCATTTAAACCCGATAATTATACTTATAAAATAAGACTTCCTTTCTTACCTGAAAGTGACTTCGAAAACAGGAGCAAGTTGCTTTTTAAACTTAGATTTGTAAACTTTGTCTGTTTAAACCCTAGGAACCTACAGAACAACTGGCTTAAAAAGCTGGTAAAAAAAAAAAAAAAAAAAAAAAAAAAAAAAGACCACATCCTGTTGACCTATTTCAATATAAGACATTTTTCTAGTGCTTTTAAGTAAATTGAATATTTGTCATGTGGTTCTTGTTAAATAGAGGCTTAATTCAATTAACAGCAGATGTATTTTACAAATGCTATCTCTATGACTTAGAATCTACTAGCTCTATCAACATATTTTAATCTTGGTTTTTCTTTTAACCTTTTCATTGACAATGTAAAAACAAAACCATCACCTCAACTTATACATAGCTAAATCAGTTTTACTTGATTCAAGAGAGAAAGATACATTAGTTCAAGGCATGACTTTGTGAAAAACACTATAATGAGAATACAATACTGATGTTTTGATGACTCTTCCTTTAACCATTTGCTATGTACCACAACTGTTTTATGCACTATAAACATAATAGCAAATAAGACAAGTATGGTCTTTTTCTTGGTCCAGCTTACATTGCAGCAGAGAAGAGAATCAACAAACAAGTAAATAAAGAAATAATTTCAGCAGTAACTAGCTGCATAAATCAAACAAAAGGGAAGTGATAGAGAAAGTGATGTATGTAGCTGCTTTGGATGAGATGATTAAGAAAGCTCACACTGATAAGTTGGCACCTGAGCTGTAGTCTGGATGAGCTGAAGACTCGATGGATCATGGAAGATCTGGGGGAGTGGAGAGTGGCAGCCAGGACACTGTTCTGGACTGAGACTTAAGCAAGTGCAAAGGCACTGGGGAAGTTTTGCCAAAGTTTTACAAAAATAGAAAGCAGCTCACATTTGTGGGAAAATGGTTATTAAGGTACAGAGAGGTCTGTAATGAGGTAGAGAGGCAGGTATGTGGTCATATCAAGTAGGACCTTGTAGGCCATGATGAAGAGTTTGTAATTTATCCTAAGTGTAAGGAGAAACCATGAGAGCTTTCACAAGGGATTGATATGAACTGATTGAATTTGTAATGAGATTGTTTTTGCAGCTGTATGGAAAATGGATTTTAGTGGGGCAAGACTGGAAGAAGGTTCAAGTTAGAAGACTATTATAGGAGCCCTCTTCAAAGATGATGATGGCTTGCATGAGAGTAGGGATAGTGAAGATGAAGAGAAGCAGATAGATTTGAGATATGTCAAAAAAAAAGTGCTATTAGCAGTACTTGTTGATAAATTGGACAGGTAGGTAAGAGGAGAGAAACCAAGGTTGACTTTACGATTATGGGTTTCTTTAATTGGGTGGTTGGTTGATTGCTATTTACTGACAAGAGAAGACAAGTAGAGGAGCAAGTTTTAAGGTAGAAACCAAGAGTTCCTTTTTGGACACGTTAATTTCCAGATGCCTTTAGACATGCAAATGGACACAGCTAGTGGATCATTGCATATTCAAAGCTGGAGTTTGAAGGGCAAGTCAGGGCTGGAATAGGAATTTTAAACACACTGGCATCTAGTTAATATTTTTTAAAGTAGAATTAAATAAAATCATTAAACTAGCATTAAATATCATTTCAGGGAGGCTGTGTAAAATAGAATTTAACTATAAACCTAAGGCCTCAGCAAACCTGATGCTAGGTTCTTCAATTTTTACAACTATAATCAAAATATCCTATAAATGAACTGGAAACTGAAGGATTTGAAGACTTAGGGCCTAAAAGTGTTTTAACCATACAATAAAAATGGGATAATTTAAATTCCAAATCAACAATTGGAGAATTTTTCTGAGCTTCCAAATGCATTATGTATATATAGGAGTCTTTCTGTAACTCAACATTCTAAATTTTTACAAGGTTCTCTCTCATAAATTCAAAGCTCAATGTGATAGAATATAAAATTCCTCATTCCTTTCCCCAATAAGCTTGAGTAATATCTAAACAATCTCTAATTGCTGAAGAACAGAAGATATTCTTATATTGAACCCCCATCCGCCCTCCCCCGCAAACGCTAAGAGAACCATCCTTAAGTTTTGCCTCTGGTCTAGAAACTTCCAGCTATGCCCACAAATAATATACAAAAGGCCATGTGGTATTGGTCCACTTGAAACATCACAGTGTGAAATGCCTATAGTTAAGTTCCAGTATAATTTTTTTGGATAAGCAAAAGTTTTGTTTTCAGACCTCTAAAGACAGATTATAAAGTTCTATTAAAAGAAGGTATCCAATAGATTCTTTATTGACACACTAGACAGCTTGTCAATATGTTTTTTTTCCTTAAAAACTCACCTAAAGAACAATGAAAGGATTAAAGAAATCCCAGATACAGGCAGAGTCAATCCTTTCAGAACATTCTCAAGGGCCTGGTTTTCTAAATGAAATCTTGCCAAGTATTTTAAAATATCATTGTTCTCATCTTGGGCTAGATTTGAGGAAAGCTTCTCCCATAGGGTAGAGGACTCAGAGGGTAAAAGAGTATTAACACATTCACTTCATGCAGACATCTACAAATGTATCCCTCACTGACACATCTCCTCCATCCATCTAGCCACTGGCTGATTATTCGGCAAAACTATTGACTTGACAAAATAATCTTATTATTTCAAAAATCAGAAAGAATGTAGCTAATTCGAGGATGAAGCCAAACAAACTACTTTTTCATTTTATCCTCTGCTTTAAACAGTAAGATTCAAATGAGCTAATGTGAAAGGCGTTCCTCTAAAATACCCTTGAAGAGTGGTCACTGGGCAAGAAGAGGACTTGAATGAGCTCTGCGTTTCTAAATATTTAGATTCCATAGATGGGGAAGGGAACTCTTAGTCTCCACTAGCCCAAACCAATCTCAGAGTTCTATACAATGATAAATAAGAAGGGAGTCTATAAATGCTTTAAAACAAATAAAACAGCTTTTTAGACTATCAATGAGTCTCCTGATTATGATCAAATAACAAATAATGACACTGAAGGCCTTAAGAGCAACATCCCCTCTCTCCTTCACCTTCACAACAGTGGGCAGTGATTTATTAAAAACAACAACAAAGACTGTGGGCCGCTGGGGTCGGTGAAGGATCTCAAGAAGGCCGGGTGAAAACTTGCTCTAAAAACCACTGACTGGGTAGCTTTTGGGGAAATCATACCCCGAAACCAGAATGAATGCCAACTCCCTGAAATCCTGGAATGAGACGCCTACCTCCAGGTTGGCTATTCTTCTTGAGAAACCACCTGCTATTGACTGGGCTTACCACAAGGCCAATGTGGCAAAGGCTAGCTTGGTAGATGACTTCAAGAAGAAGTTTAATGCCCTGAAGGTTCCTGTGCCAGAGGATAAATACACTGTCCAGGTGGATGCTGAGGATAAAAAAGATGTGAAAAGCTGTGCTAAGTTTTTGTCTCTCTCAAAGGCCAGTATTGAAGAATATGAGAAAGAGCTGGAGAAGATGAAGAACATAATTCCATTTGATCAGATGACCATTGAGAACCTGAATGAAGTCTTCCCAGAAACGAAATTAGACAAGAATAAGTATCCATATTGGCCTCACAAGCTAATCAAAAATGTATAAACTTGAGTTGGGGAGAAAGCTCTGGCCCTCATATTATAAACATTGGACATTAAAAATAATGATATGGTAAAAAACAAAAAACAAAACAACAACAACAACAAAAAGGCAGGAGAAAGGAAGAAAAGCTCAATCACCAGATTCCAAATTTCAACAGATTGGACTGGTGTATTTGGGGGAAAAAGACAAATCTTAAAATGTTTCAAGAAAAGTAAAGGATCAAGGAGTATTTGGCAATAAGCAAGTAATTGTTTTCATTTCTTGACTGACTTTATACTGTCTTTGTATGTATACACATTCTCTGTGGTCTGTTTCCACTATAGACTATCTTTCCCATACTTACTTTACCCCCTACACTAGACAGCCCTAGTCAGCTCTGGCTGCCATAACAAAAGAGCACAGACTGAGGATTTTAAAAAAGCAGAAATTTATAATCCATCCTTTGCTTCCTCATCACCTGGTTGTCTTCTGTGAATAGGCACCTTGGTATCTCTTTCTTCTCTCAAAAAGCCACCATTCATATTAGATTTGATCCTCATCCTTATGGCTCATTTTAATTTAATCACCTCTTTTAATATCTTATTTCCAAATATGGTTATATTCTGAGTTCCTGGAGGTTAGGGCATACACATGTTAATTTGGGGGGAGGGATGGGGAGACACAATTCACCCTGTAATACACACCATAAACATGGATGATTTGTTCTTCCCAATCTTGAAAGTAACAGTGAAGATACTAAGACTTCTTTCTCACCTCTAAGAAACCCCCTTGCTCAGGTCTGGTTTGAACATCTGTCAATGAGTGGCCTCATTTTCTCACCGCAATCACTGTATCAAGTCTTAGCAATCCGACTTGCAGCAACACCTTATAAATAAAATAGCTCCTTCCCAAACTGTTGATAATCTCCTTCGACCAAATTCAAGGACCATTTCTACATTCTACTTCCCCTGGTTCAATATGCAGCACTGGACTCCATTCCTGCCACCTCCTTTTGGAAATGCATTCCTTCCTTGGGGACCTGACTTTACACTCCAAAAGACCCCTTGTTATTCCTTCCTGGTTCTCCCCTCTATTTCTGCTTCTGTCCCTAAGGTCCAGTCTCATTCTTCCAGTCTGCTCTGTTATCATTTTCCTTAAGAAAATTGTGCCTTTTCAACTGGTTGAACCATCACTTCCTATATAAGTAGCTGAACTGCCTGTCCTGAATTGTCTCAGAACTTCAGGCTCTTCATGTGCATTTTTTTTTTCAGCTCAAACTCAGCATATGCAAATCCTCATTCCTCTTTCCTTCAAACTAGTGTCCTTCCCTGTACTCTCTTTGCTTTTGTGTGGGACGTTCCTCAGGCCTGATGCTGCAGTTCTCTCTAGTCATTCATTAATGTATTATGCATGTGGGTATAGAGCCCCTGTTGGGAGGCACGCTATGGTGCTAAACGATGCAGACATCAGGTGAATGGAATAGACACAGTCTTCAGCTTTGCAGTTTGCTCTTGGCCTAGGCAAGCTCTCCCTTCATGTCCCATAGCCATTCATTAGATTCTATAAATCTTTCCTTCCAAACATCCCTGGGGCCAATATCCTTTCTCTCTTTTTAAACAATTCCTTGCAGTCAAAACCAGTGACTTACTTTCTTTCCTGATTCTTCCACTCCCCTTCACTCATTTTGCCCATCTCTCCCCATTCCTTCTTCTGTGGCAACCAGAAGAATTGGATTATGGATTTTTTTTCTGCTTTTTGCTTGTTTATTCATTTGTTTTATAGGTTCCACATATAAGTGAAATCATATAGTATTTGTCTTTCTGTATCTGACTTACTTCACTTAATACCCTATACGTGCAACCATGTAGTTGTAAATAGCAAAATTTCATTCTTTTTGATGGTTGAGTAATATTCCATGGTGGAATATTACATATATACATATATGTAAATAAATCACATCTTCATTATTCAAACAACTTCTTCAACATCTTCATTTCCTCAAACAACTTGAATTGTTTCCACATCTTGGCTATTGTAAATAATGCTGCAATAAACACAGGAATGCATACATTTTTTTTGAATTAGTGTTCTTATTTTCTTTGGGAAAACACTCAATAGTGGAATTATTGGATCATGTGGTATTTCTATTTTTTTAATTTTTTGAAGGAACTTCCATACTGTTTTTCACAGTAGTACCAGTTTACATTCCCATAAACAGTGTACAAGGGTTCATTTTCACCGCATATTAATATCTTATTTCCTCTTATATCTCATCACATTTGGATTTATGTGATAACCTCCAAATTGACTCTATTCCTTATCTCCACCTTACTGGATCCTCACCACTGGTCTCTCCATAATATCACTACAAAACACTAGCCTTTATATACCAGTGTGGTCACTGTCAGTCCTTGAATAAAAATTTTCAGTGAGTATACTGACCCTCTGAAAATTAAAATCCAAGCCACAGAGCTGGGAATGCTTGAAGAAAATTACAGATTTGAATTCCTGCTTTGTTATTTCAATGCTCAGTGTCTCCAATAAGTCATTTACCCTTTCTGGGCCTTTTCTCAGTTGAATAGTTAAGATTAAAATTGGTAACTAGCTCATAGGTTTGTTATGAAGGACACCATCACTACCACCACTTGATCTATGAGCTAATGCTTATGAAGCATTTCATATGCCAGCCACTTTGATTACTGCTTATTATTCATTTCATCTTCACTCTAGATACTAGGTGTATGACCTTGGGTAATTTTCTTAACCACTCAAAAGCTCAGGTGCTTTAGTTTTCAAAATGGATGTTGTAAGGAGTGACTGTGATAATACATACACATTACAGCACCTGGCACAGAGTGAGCTCTCAATAATGGTACTATAACTTACTCTGCATCACTCATTATAACTCCTGGATAGAGACCATAAATCTAGTTGTGTTACAAGTGTACCCATCTCCGATTTTCTAACATAGATTGATGCGCTGCCAGGAAAAAGAACTGTATCTTATACTTACTCTGTTTTCCTACCAGAGTCAAACAGCATGGAGAAAACACAATAAACCCTTGCTCAGTGAGTGACAATGAATGACTTATCAGGTAACACTGTTCTCTATGAAGGTACACACTCTTTATTTGAAGCTATGATCCAGAATGTTTCTGAAGGTGGCTTATGTTTTTTGGTTTGTATCATACTCTGCCGTTTTTCTTTCATAGCATTGCGAAGTTACTCTCTTCTAGCCCTATAATTACAGTAACAGAAAGTGCCTAAATTAACCTAAGATCATAAGTATTCTTTTTCTTGACACCCCCTATAAAATTAGCATTTTAGAAGAACAAAACCTATAGGGGAAAACCCCTCAATTTTATCTCAAGAAAGTCATTAAATGATTTAAATTCTACTTGATTTCAATACATAATCAGAGATTATATCTGGGTTAATGAGTATCAGAAGTAAAGCTAATTAAGATTCTGCCTCTTTTGCAGAAAATAAAATGGATTCAGCACAATTCAGTCTTCCAGATCTTTTATTGATATAATTACTAAATGCAAATATTTATGAATTATACAGACAACATTCAGTGTCATTTAAAATAGCAAAGAGCTATTGCTACAACAAAGGAAATCAGGGAAAAGAGCATCAAAAGCATCTCACAGATGCTTTGCTCATCCTGCTTATGTGAAAAATAATTAGAATATCAGAATAAGGAGGTATATCCTTATTAATAGATTCATGACACTGAAGGGATAAAAGGGTCAAAATGTTTGTAACACTTCTTAGCTGAATAGAAAATGTAGAGAATGTTTTTGCCTATTCATTTGTGCACACAAAATAAAGATATATGTATATACAAAATAAAGATATCTATATCTATGTATCTATTCATCTATGTATCTATATCTCCTTTGAATACACACAGGCCCTTTTCACCCTGGGTAACAGTTTTTCCTCAAATTAATGAAAGGGATATTGAATATGTTTCTTTCCTCTTTTAGCATCTTTTTGAGGAAATATACTGTGATGATACTTTTGACAGCAAATTGTAAGGCTGACATACTTTTCTGTAATTCTTCAACTTTATTTCCCCATTAACATTTTAACCAACCAAATTTAAAATAAAAATCCCCATATGAACCTCAGTGTGGACACCTAAAATGAAAAATAGACAATAGCAGAGCTGCTCGCATTGGACCTTACTTTGGGGTGAGAGTGCTGAGCTCTACTCACTCCCTCCCTGACCCAACACCTCCTACTACCAGTCAGGAAGACTCCCTGCAGAGCCCTGGAATCCATGGAACCCTGTTTGAAAACCTTTGGACTAGATGGCTGTAGATCATTCCAAACTCTAAATTCTATTTTTTTCTATGACATTCTGGTAGTTGAACATAATGTTCAAAGATATGGTGTCGTTTATTGGAATCTGTGAGGGGAATTATGAATTATACATTTGAACTCTCGCCCCCTTGCCAATATCCTGTGTTTCAGCTCACATCAGCTACATTGCAAACCACAGCCCTCTGCTGGCACATGTTATTTTGCAGTCAGTTAACTTCCCCTAAATACTTTCTGTAGTTACTAATCTTAAAATATCATTCCCCCTTCATATACTTGTGCAGATGATTTTCAGAACATCTAAAGTAAAGCTTTCATTTATCTGTTTCTAAAGATGTTATTTCACTGAAACTGGCCCTTATTTCAGTTTATTCACGTCATTTGAGATCATAATTCAGTCACCTAATGTATTAATTCATCCTCCAACGAGTGACATTTACAAGTATGATGAAGATAACGTCTTTAAAGTAGAGCATCCCAGGTCTCCTCTCATGTCTACAGAATCATAATTTTCAACAGCAGATACAAGCAGCTCTGCACACCATGCACGCCAGCTGATTTGGAAGTGTGGGAACCATTACTTGAGGTCTTAATACAAGTCATCTGTAGTGGTGAATGAGTCAGGACCAAGGACAGAGACCATCTGCCCTTGTTTGATTTTAATCCATAATCTATACTTGACAGTTCAATCAATTAAGAATTCACTGACTCTATCCTCTTCTAAATGACTTTTATCCAAACTGAAAACAAGAATTTCTTAAATTTTGTTTTTCCCAAATCCTTCCTTGCATCCAGATTTACCTGTATAAAAGGTTTCTCTAACCCTAATTTTTTTTAAATGGCAGTGAAGTCAGTACTTCTACTGTGACTTCTTCCTTCAGTATGTACTTATAGGCCATCTATCTATTTGATTATATGTCCTGGAATTTGGCACTGGACTGACCTTAAGTTCTTGAATCTATAAGTTGTACTATCTAGTTACCCATCCTCCCTTAATAGAACATCGCCAATATCTATGCAAATTGAAAAGCTCTCTTATACTTTGCATAAGGTCAATTCATCTGGAACACGACAAATAGACTAATCTTGATTTCTGACATCTCACCTTTATGTAGCTTCACTATCCTTAGCAGCGGTGTGCTTTACATTTCTAGACTTATGGTCACTCTGTGACAGAGGAAATGAAGTGTGGGAAAGCCTTTGTAGATGGTAACTACAATATTATTATTAGCCAGTATTACCTGTTAACATTTTCTCATCCATCCAAATCAAAGAACCTGCTTCTTTAGAGATAATAGTGACAATAGTAGTAATAAGGTAGAAGTAATAAATTTCCTTTTAATACTTAATGTTCCTCCTCATTACCGTGCATAGTTTTCATAGTTGGTACAGGCAATGAATCTAGATAGATCTTTATTTAAAAAAAAAAAAAAGAGTCTGGGCAGAAGGAAATACCATTATGTGACCCTTATAGTCCTTTTTTTTTTTTTAGTCAAGGACTATATTATCCAAGGCTGTTTCTGAGTATCCAGACAGTATCTGGGACTGAGTAGGGTTCAAATATTGTCTAAATAAGTAAGTAAATAAATGATTACATGAATTTATAACTACTTATATTATTTAATTCCTTCAATAACCCCATGAGTTAGCTATCGTTCTCTTACCTCACAGCTGAGGAAAATGAGGCTCAGAAAAGCTAAGTAACTTGTTAAAGATCACAAAGTCACTGTAAGAACAACTCAAGCCATATATTTCAACTGCCATAACTACACCTTATCTGTCTCTAAGCCACAGTATCAAGAGAATTGAGCTTGCTTTGTGTTCACTCACCTCCAACTACAGATCTTGGGCAAGTCTCAGAAACTTCGAGTCTCTATATTCTTGTTCAAAGCACTAAATGTTTTTTTCCTGCTTACCTTGAAATGTTGTTTTAACACTCAAAGGAGATAATATGTAGCTAAACATGAGGAATTATTATTATATTTATAGTATTATATTATTTACATTATTATGTTTTATATTAATTATACTAACATTATATTATATAATTATTATCTCTAAAATCTTCCTTAGAATAAGATGCTTTAATATCTAAATGTCAAGGGATTGATATTTCCTACTGTAACACAGATGCTGTGCAAAGGGAAATTTTTGAAACTGCAGCACACAAGAAATAATTATGGAGAATGATGCTGGCCTCCAATAGTTAACATCACTCTGGATGGCATAAAAACTGAAAGTTACATTTGCCACCATGCAGATTAGTAGTAATGTTTATGAATATTATAGGAATTCTGGTGTCATACTATTATCCAGTCTCCATATTCAGGAAATCATTTAGATGATTCTATTGGTGTTGACAGTTGCTTTCCTTAGGAATCATTCAGATAATGGCTTTGGCTTTCTATGAAATTTTATACTATTTATCTAGCAGAGGCTGAAGATACAAAGCAATTTTAGAATAGAGGAACTGAAAGGAACAGATTTCAAAAAGTAGAATCATTATATCTGCATCTCTGGTTAGAGACTGAGAAATGTCTGCTCATTATGTGGATTTCATTATGAATGCCCCCTCCTCATGGAAGCCTTCCTTGACACTCCCACTCCTTTAATGAAGCTACATTAGCAAGCCTACCCCTTGACCTCCCTGGAATCCAGTACTTTCTTCCTATAGCATTCATCATAGTTGCGATTCCAGTGCTACCTTTGTATGATTATTCAGTGTAAGTTCCACCAGACTGTAAGGTCCTTAAAGGTAAATGTGAGTCTATTTTTTTCTCTTCTATTTTCCCATGGCTTAGCATCAAGCTCGGCAACATGGTAGGCTCTTAATTTTTACATATGCCCATCCATGAAGCTAGAATAGAGAGATAACTGCAGGATTTATCTTGGGAAACCTGCTTCCTAATATAGTACCTATCATTTAGTGGTTGTTCAGCTAATATGAGTAAAAAAAAAGTAAAATTCCTTGTTTGGGTCAAAATAGGGTTGGTTATACTGCAGTAACAACCAACCACCAAATCTGATTAGTTTTAAAATAGTAAAGATTTATTTTTCATTCATGTTATATGTCCATCATGTGTTGGGGGCTCTGCTTCTCACACACACACACACACACACACACACACACACACACACACTTAGGGAAACAGTTCATGGTGGCTTCATCATCTGAAACATCTCTGATTATAGAGACAGCAGGAAGATGCCAGGGAGGAATTGCCCCAGCCCTTACATATTTCTGTCAAAAGGGGCTTGCAACACTACTCACACTGTGCTGGCCATACTAGCCAATTAACTACACTTAAATTCAAAGGAATAGGGAAAAATTCCTCTTATATTCAATATTAAAGAATTGCATTGCATGAACATTAATAATATCTTATTTACCACCAAAAGAATTGTTGAACACATTCTAATAATATCAGCTATTTTTCTTGACTTGCTATTTAAGGCTGCCAACTTCTTATTTTACAAAACATTATAATGTTTGTATACAATATTTGTGTATGCTCATCTATGTAGGTGTATAGGAAGATACAGCTGGAATTTCAAGTTATTAGTGCCCCATTATAACTATGACTATAACTAAGGCTATACCCATGTGTACTTTGTGTCCTGGCTTACATGCACAAACTGAGCTAACCCTCAGTTAATCCTGTGAGGAGATAATATGAATTGAACTCCTGGTATCCTTTCTGCCTTCTCCTGGTAAGACCTCTCTAATTTACCTTTAGGGAGCCATTAGTCCTTCATTATACATTGCCTTGTGGATGTTACTGTAACAGAATCCTGTCTTCCTCTGACCAAGGGATTGGCATACAAATCAGATTAGGTCATTGAGATTCTTGGAGATTTGAAAAACTCCAAGAGATGGAACAGAAAAATTGTTGGAGCTCTATACCCTAGTAGTAACACACTAACATATTTATTAATTTATTCCAATATGTACTTACTGTCCCTATGGGCCCAGGAAGCCTCCTAGCATTTCATCAGCAGACCAGATACACATATCTCCTGCCTTCACAGAGTCCACAGAAAATACAGTGGAAGTGGGGGGGGGGGCTGTTTTGCATAGGATAGTCAGTAATGCTTCTTCCGACGGCAACTCTGGACATGCATGAAGTGAGGGAGTCAGCCATGTGAATATCAAGGGAATGGCCAAGGGAGATAGAAAGCACCAAGACCCCAAGACAGAGATGGACTTGTCTTGTTCAAGGAATGTCAAGGAAGCTAATGTGCCAAGCAGTGGGTGAAGTGCTACACACTGAGTTTGGAGATGTAGCCAATGTCTGGATAATGTTGGGTCTTATAAGTCAAAATTAAAATACTAGATTTTATTTTTAATGCAATGGAAAGTCATTAGGGAGTTCAATGAGGGTTGAAATATTTTGATTTTATCTTTAAAATAATTACTCTGACTGCTGTATGTGGAATAGAAGTGGGACAGAGGCAAGAAACAAAGCTGGGAGAAGATCAAAGAGAGGTCACATTCACCATCCATTCAAGATAGGATTTCCTGGCTTGTGAGTGATGTGTGGCAGGTGGGAAGTGGTCAGAACTAGGATACAGGTTGAAGGCACACTTGAAAGGTTTTACTGATGGACTGGAGGTAAAGTATAAATAGAAGGTGACACAGATGGCTACAAGAAGAGAACAAGATGTCTAGTGGAATTGGGTAAAACTGGGTATATTTATAAAAGTCAGGATTTCCAGGATGTGAAGGGATAGTGTTGTTTTGAGTATTAATTTTGAGATGCCTATTATACCTCCAGGTGGAGATGTCACATCAGAACAGTGTTAGGAGCCAGGCTGTATATTTGAGAATCTGATGAGACTAGTCATTAATTCCTAATTCATATATCTCCAGGGCTGCTTGATTCAGATTTTTCCTGCTTCTTTATATTTTCGTTGAACTACGGGTTACCTTATAATCTTCAAATAAATTATATATATTGTGTCCCACATTAAGTTTCTGTTGCTTGCAATCAAAGACCCTGATACATGCTATTAGTATCTCCATTCTACAAATTTTGGAAAGGTTAAGTAACTTGCCTAAAATCACAAAAATAACAAGGGGCAGAGCTGGAACTTGAAGCCAGGTGTGTTCATAAGATACCACCCATCTAAAGTCAAAATATTACATAGCCGCTGCCTCTCTGTTCTCCTTAGCAAAAAGTCTTCAAAGGCCTGGGGCCACCTGCACTGTTCAAAGTGACTTCACAGTGGTGCACAGAAGCATGAGAGAGACACAACTTCAAATAGAAAAGGGCATCTCTCTGGGAGAGCCAGCAGTTGCCAGCCTGAAATTTCAAGAGGCATCTTAAAGCAACAAGGAGTTTGCTTTTTCTTCTTTGGCAGTACACTGTTATTTTTCACCAAGTCTGTGTTGCAAAGTGTAATCAACTCAACTCTTGGTTCAGTTCTTCCAACAGGAGAGCAGTTGGGTTGATAAGTAGGGGGAAAGTTATTATTCTATGGCCAGGTATAGAAACTGAATTCACAGCTGAATTCTCAGAGGCTGATGTACCTCTGATTCTCTTATTTGGAGAATCTTATAAGGTTTATCTACATGAATTAAAAAAAACAAGGTGTTGTGGTTTTGTTATTTAAGGGCAGCATCTCATTAGGTTATTACCTAGAAGAAAAAGAGAGATGCTTCTCTTGGTCACTCTTCTCCAGAGCTCAGCACAGTGCCTGGTACTAAGTAAAACTTTCATTTTGAATAAAAAGGAATTTTTAAAATAAAAATATGGAAAATATTTTAATTTCTTAATAAAAAAATAAAGGCTTTAAAAATTCTTAATAGCACAAAAGTTAATAGAAGAACATTAAATAGTATTACAGGAATTTCATTTTAGACTCTTGGGCAAGGAGAGGTGGATTGTAAAGTGATTATACTTGATGGTTCTAATGTCAAAATGCCTGGGTCACCATCCTAACTCAGCTAGGACAGGCTCCAGGATATAAATGGAGTTTCAAAAGAGGATGGTAAGAGGCCATCTAAAGTAGGAGGGATATCTGGGTCTCAGGTAGAGAACCACCTCCCTGTGGGGCCCCCTGGGGGGCCCACAAAGAGATGGTGTGAGAGCTTAGACAGCAGTGGAGATGAGTGCTGCCTACCCTATAGGCACAACCAGGGGCAGAGCCAGGGTACAGGATCTGGAGTCTGCCAGAGTCAGAAAAGCCAACTTCAATACCAGAGATGTGAGAAACTAGGGCACTAATATTTAGCATTTTAGGCCAAGTCACAAAGATTTATAATAATGATAGTCACTATTTGTAGAACATTTTTTTTTTATGTGAAAAGCACTGTTCTAGGTGTTTTTTTTTTTTCTTTTACATGTTAAATCATTGCAATGTTACAATGACTCTACAGGGGTATAGATAGTATTATTACTTTAATGTTTCAGGTGGGGAATCTGAGCCCTACAGCAGATAAATATCCTGCAGCTGAAGGAAGAAGCAAGATGGGACCACAGATTTTTTAGGTATAGAGCCAGCCCATTTAACTTCTACATTTTAACACTTGACTTCTGCTTTGCTCACATTGACTGATTTCTTGCTTTGTTTTATTTCCCTTTGTTAGGAAAGCCCTTCTTTTTCCATTTTTAAAACCATTATGGGTTTGTACCAGAACAAATATAGTTCATATTTATTAAACATTAATTGAGTACCTACTATGTGCCAAGAACATACACTTGCAGACTAGAAAGATGAGTGAGACCATTTGTCTCTCAGAGTCTCATGAGAGAGGACTAATGACAATGATAAATGCAGTGAGTCCTTTGGGAGCACAGCAAACTGAGGACAGCACTAATCTATTCTGGAGACTGAAGGAAGGTGTCATTGTCTACCGACCTTGAACACACTCTTTGACCTATCTTTCTCAGTTTTATTGCCCTATCTACAAGAAAGATCAGGAGAAAAGAACCCTAATAGGGTTATTCTAAGGATTAAATGAGATGTTTGTAAAGTGTTTAGCATAGACTGTAACATATAGTATTTTATAAATGCCATGCTATTGTAGGCCTTGTGCATTCAACTTTGGAATAAATAAAAGCTTTTTTAAGAAAGTCTCCATTAATATATTATTAGTTAAGTTTTAAGAAAGTTTTTGATGTCAAATCACATTTTTTCAAATAAATAGTAAAATTTGGAAAATTTTTAATTTGTTCATGTCAGATTTTGAACAGTGTTCCAAAGAGCACCATAGATATTAGCCAAATAGACCAGGGTAGCTAACACATTCCTGATGCCTTATGATTCTACTGTCATTTGGTTCAACAAGTAATCACCAAGCTTCCACACCAGGCCCTGTGCTACCTGCTAGAAACACAATGAAAATAGTAGTCTTTGTTGGGTTTGTGGAGCTTAGAGACTTCCATAAAAGATAGATATTGAATGAAAAAGTTTCAAGTGTGTAAAGTACTAGGGGAGAAGGATGTGATATCACAGGAAAATGCCATCTCCTATTCTCTGAGGGTATGGGCTTGAGCTGAGACCAAAGATGAGTAGGGGAGAATTAGGAGTTTCCAGGCTGGGTGGCATGTATAGAAGATCACAGGCAGAGGAGTCACATCATACATGTATTAAAGACTCTAAAAGAGAGATGAATTTTCAAGATACTCATATCATACAATTACCAACATAGGGATACAGCTTTGACAAGTGGTCCTAGGGTATCTGGACAGCACTAAAAAACACATGAAATGAGAAACCTATCTTCAGTAAGGTCAGGGAAGCCTTTCCTGAGGAAGTGGTCTTTTAGTTTAGACATGGTGGATGTGTCAAAAGTAACTAAGTGGAGTGCCAGGGGAAGAGGAGACAGAAACCCAGGCATGAGGAAGAACATCTACAAAGGCCCTACACCAGGGAGGGGCTCTAAGCAAGGGCTGGAGAGACCAGCACACCTAGTTGAAGATGGAGGATGAAGAGGAAAGCAAGACCCCCTATCAATGTCTTGTAGGATATGTTAAGAATCTTAAGATTTCTGAAAGTAGTAGTGATTTATTCAGGATATTATTCAGGTGGCTAGTAAGATCAAAATTGCATTTTAAAAGAATCACTATAGCAGTTAAGTACAGAATGGATTGGGAAGTGGGCCAGTGAGGATGTGGGACTATAGTGGGGAAGCTGTTGCCAATGGCAGTTGTCCTAGCTCTGGAAATCTGAATGATCTGGAAAGTGGGGGCCTAGGGCCTACAGCAGATGTTGGTTTTGCTGCAGCAGTCTTTGAACTGAGCAAACCTTGGGTGAAATCCTAGGATCTATGATTCTGTGATTTTGGGGAGGTCAGTCTGCATTTGTGAGCTTCTGCTTCCTTATCTGCAAAAGGTAAAGTTGTACGTACTCCTCAGCTTGACTATGAAGACCAAATTAGGTAATGGATAGGAAAGCACTCAACCCATATTGATGGTGTTATTATAAACATGCATGGCAATAGCTTATAAAACAGGCTCCATTCTGTCTGAAGATGCTAATGATCATTCCTGCAATATTTTCTAGATTGAGAAGATAGATATTTGAAAAAGAAGAATAATAAAAGCTAATGCTGACATGATATTTACTATATGCCAGGCATCTTTCTAAATACTTACCCTACATTAATACCTTTAATTCTCACAATAATGTGTGTTATGCACATTATTTGCTTCTAGTTTTCACTCCTCCCTGTAGCCACTCCCTAGTCATGTGACTTTGCAGTTCCTCTCACCAAAAGGCTGGAATATATTTCTCTGTTCTTTGAGTTTGAGTTTGGTCATGTGATTTGCCTTGGTCAACAGAACAAGGCAGAAATAACGGTGTGCCAATTTCAAGCCTCTGTCTTAATTGGCCTCATGTGCTTCCACTTGCCCTTCTTACGATGTTGCCACCACCATGAGAAAAGTATACTCTGTTATTCTGTTGGCTTGAGGAACATGTGGAGCAAATCTTGCAGTGTGAAGAAGGACCAGCCTTCCCAAATTCACTTTGATCCACTAGCCTCTAATAGTCTCTTTTTTAAAAAAATTTTTAAAATTTATTTATGATAGAGAGAGAGAGAGAGAGAGAGAGAGAGACAGGCAGAGGGAGAAGCAGGCTCCATGTACCAGGAGCCCGACGTGGGATTCGATCCCGGGTCTCCAGGATCGCGCCCTGGGCCAAAGGCAGGCGCCAAACCACTGCGCCACCCAGGGATCCCAGTCTCTTATTTATACAAGAAATAGTACATAATCATTGTTTGAAACAGCACTCTGTTTTCCTGTATTCACAAACACAAAATATGTATCTTCAAGCTAAGAAAAATGTCTGTGCATGGAATCCTACAACATCACCAACCTCAGCACTAAGCAGCCTGCCTCAGTCACCTAGCTGGGTATATTAATAGCTTGGAGTGATATAAAACTTAAGTTTTATGAGTGGATGGGATTGTTTGCCAAAAGTGGAGCTTTGATGAAGAACACTGGAGTCATCAGTGAGTCAGGCAAAAGTATGACTGCAGATGGCTTGAATCATCCAATTGATCTGTCCATATCGTGATCCACCTATTGGCCGATTCCCAAATCTATGCTCCAGGGCCGGATGAGCAAAGACTTTATAACCCATCATGAATATCGTAAGCCCAGAATGTATTGCTTAAAACACAGTAGGTTCAAGGCCAAAGTCAGAGGTTCCGTTTTAGCAGGTAGCCCACAGCATTCCTAATTCTAGGCAGCCTCATTAAGTCTCCCTCACTGTCAGGGAGGATGAATAAGGATGATCCATCTCATTCCTAGGAAGCCATCTCAGCTCCTATGGGTTGATAGCAACTTCTTACTCCTTCAAATTCTCATAACATTCTATTTGTGCCTCTCTTACCAGATTATGTTTCCTGAAGATGAAGAAGACTATGTGGATTTCTATTCATCCACAGCACCCTGTGTACAGTAGGCATTTAATAAATGTTTGTTCTTGGGCAGCCCCGGTGGCGCAGCGGTTTAGCGCCGCCTGCAGCCCGGGGTGTGATCCTGGAGACCTGGGATTGAGTCCCACGTCAGGCTTCCTGCATGGAGCCTGCTTCTCCCTCTGCTTGTGTCTCTGCCTCTCTCTCTCTCTGAATAAATAAATAAATAAATACATCTTTAAAATAATAATAATAATAAATGTTTGTTCAATGAATATGGGGAGAGGAAGATGTGGTTTAGAAAGAGCACAATGACTCAGGCCTCTCTTGTTCATCACTGTACCATTGGTGTCTAGCACACTGCCTGGTACTTGATCAATGCCTAATAACTGTGCGGTAATGGACAAACAAATAATCTGCATGGGAGGCAGAGAACCTGTATTGGAGCTGATCTCTAAGCTGCAGTGTCTTAAAAAAAGATTCCTCATTGTTTCTGCAAATCTAAATGCCTACAGCATCTTTGGGTCTTGTCGATCCACTTTCCATAAGCTTTCCAGCTGCCTTTCCATAAATTTTCTGTATTTCAGTTAGCTGGAGTTGGATTCTATGACTTGCAACCATAGAGCCCTAACTGATAAATCAATCTGTTCTCAAAATGTGGCTCAAGGACTAGTTGCGTCCCTATGCCATGGAGCTTAAAGACTCAGAACCATAGTCCTCACCTTAGACCTTAGGATCAGAATTTCCAGCAGACTTGGCCTATTTGACAAGCTCCTCAGAAGACTCCTTTGCAAGCTTGAAGAAGTGGACAGGGCGGCCTCCAAGGTCCCTTCCAACACTAAAAGTCCACAATTTCAAAGGACACAAACAGCAACCCTTGCCAAAGCCTGCAAGTCTTGATTACTGGCTCTTTGTCACCTCTTTCAGTATATTTTATCCTCTCATCTCTCGACTTCATCCCGCCTTCTTTGGTTTTCTTTTCACAGTCTCAGTTCAGGACCTTCACACTTGCTGTTCCCTTGGCCTGGAACTCCCTTCTCCTTGTCTTCACACTGCCAGCTCCTTTCCTTCAGGTGAGTTCCAGTGTTGCCTTCTCAGAGAGCACATTTCTTATCACCTGTCCACACCACACTGCTTCTCAACCTCCACACTGCCGGTCAGAGCATCTCAGCACTTAACACTGTCTGAATGGGTCATCACTGATTTGTTTGGTTACTGTTTTACCTCTACTCTACTTGGAACTTAAGTTCTATGGCTGCAAGGACAAGCCTTCTCTTGTCTCTGCAGTATTCCCTTGTGTCCAGAGCTTTCCTTATACAGCAAGTTCTTAGTAAATACTGATGAATAAATGCAATCTATGGATATTTGAATCTTTGAACACTATCCTACATATGATATTACTCCCAAAACCTGCTTTGGATTAATAAAACCAAATGTCACATTTACCTTTAGAAATTTGTCATCCCAGGTAATACTCCCCAGTATATCACCCATCACCCCAAATTTTGATCTCTCTGAAAGCACACACACACACACACACACACACTCACAACAAGCGCCATTGTTTCTGGTTTAAATTTCCTCAGCTAAGGAACACTTGGCCTAAATTCCCTTAAAGCAACAAATAACCAACAATTCTTGAAGCATTCTTCTTGGAGTATTAGAAGGTCAGCTGAAATGCTTCCCTCTCTACAGTGCATTCACATTTGATTTGAAAAGCACAGGTGCCCTCTACTGGAACTATGCAACATTGCAGCTTGAACTCAAACTGTCAAGCCCATTAGGCACGGAGTGTCCTGTTACCCCTAACACCAGATGCAGTAAGCAGATGAAAAGAGCAAGACCCACAACAAATAAATGAGCACTACTCATGGTGCTTATCTGTTCTGAAGATTAAATCCACCAAGACCAATTGAGCGGATCACTCAGAATTCTGGCCTTTGAGACACTGAGCACATTTCTTCCTATAACAACAACAAAGATCAGGGGTATCTGGTCACTTTAGGACAACCTAAGAAACAAGTAGGATCAAACAGAGGGGGAAAATATGCAAGAAGGAAGCACAGTACCAGAAGGAGCACACTCAAGGGAATGAGGTATGACATAATGTATCCTTAGTTGGGGTGTGTGCATGTGTCAAATTCCTCATTGGCAAAACAAGGAGGGATTAAGAACTGACCTCAGACCTCAAGCACTGATGAGAGGTCAAGAAATCACTCAATGATGGGCTCTGAAACAGATCCAAGCTACAGACATGGCTTTGCCCACACACTGCTGGTTAAACTATTAATCACAAGAGGCAACAGCTCTCAAATTGGCAACAGTCTTTGTCTCTTATGCACTTACATGCACATTCCTGATTGTGATGTCAGTACTGAGTGCAAGTGTCACTTCCATTTAGCACACTGATGATTTTCTAACAGCCAGCCTGTTTCATGCATTCATGTGATTGCCTGGCCCCTGCAGGCATCTGACTTTATACTTTTGCCTAATCCCTTTGGGATGTTCTGCATAATGGTGCATTATCTCTCTCCTCTTCACCCCAATGTGCACATGCATGCATGCATGCACACACTCACCTTTTGCAAGGTGGATTTTCCTTCTCCCTCCATCATGATATACTCTTAAGTTCTCATTTGGGAAAGAAAGAAAGAAAAGAAAGAAAGAAAGAAAGAAAAGAAAGGGGAAAGAGGGAAGGGAAGGGAAGGGAAGGGAAGGGAAGGGAAGGGAAGGGAAGGGAAGGGAAGGGAAGGGAAGGGAAGGGAAGGGAAGGGAAGGGAGAAAGATTGCATGAACCAGACAGAGTTCCCTCTCTCCTACTGGAGCATCTCAGCACTTAACACTGAATGGGTCTGTGAGCTTGTAGTAGATCCAGCAAGTGAAATGTAAGGGGGAAAAAATCTCCATCTCCATTCAGGAGTTAATAATTGTGGTGTGTGTGTGTGTGTGTGTATGTGTGTGTGGTGCTTAGGTAGGTAGGAGGGGAATAACCTATATATTTTCCCTTCCACTGAATATTTGTAAATAATAACTATAGCTGTAAATGTGGAAGATGTCTTCTGATAATTAAGACTCATTTCCTAAAATGCTATAGATGGGATACTAAATCGAAAAATCGTGATGGGGCATCCCAGGTGGCTCAGCGGTTTAGCACCACCTTTAGCCCAGGACGTGATCCTGGAGACCCAGGATCGAGTCCCATGTCAGGCTCTCTGTGTGGAGCTTGCTTCTCCCTCTGCCTGTGTCTCTGAGCCTCTCTCTCTCTGCGTCTCTCATGAATAAATAAATAAAATCTTTTAAAAAATCATGATGTTTGCTCTTCTTATCAGTTTCAGTATATGCAGTGACTGCAAAAGACCTGCATTTTAGAATCATAGAGCCAGGGTATTAAAAACAGTTTATATATAAGCTAATGAAAGTTTACATGTAATTGGACAAACTCAATGGATTATTCCAATTTTTTTGTTTTACCTTTATGAGAAAACACAAAAATGCAGCAGAATGAAACTAAAAGATAAATAATCAAAATGGAGTCAAAATGGTATCATTTATTACGAGACAGGTACAGGTAAATTTTCCATGCCCTCGCCACCTAGTGGGCAAAGGCAGTTGCTCAAAATGAGGCAGAAGGTCCTTCAGTTCCCAAGCCAACAGTAAAAGGTCTGCCTTGATTTAAGTATGTTGTATGCTTAACAAAAGGTAATAAAAGGTGGATGTGAAATTCAGGCAGAGAAGAAACTGGTCTTCACAAACTCTTTCTAATGGTCCAGAAAGTAGCCTGCCTCCTGCTGAAATTCAAACGTGAAATGCTGGAATTTATCTACAGCAACCAGATGAAAACGGTTTTTCAACCACACATTTGCATTTCATTATTGCCAAATCACTCTGTTAATCTACAACCTACCAGTATGAATAAGGAAAGAGAGAAAAGATGATCATTTATCAGGACAGTTCTTTAAGGAAATGGATTTTTGGGGCCATTTAGAAATCTTATAAATAATTAACATAAGCCAAATGAAGTTGAATACTTACTGTGTCCCCAATTTTGTGTTAATCACATCATTTCATTTTTTTCTCAATAACTCTGGGATAAATACTTTTTTCTTTTTTAAAAAAAGTTTTTATTTATTTATTCATGAGAGACACAGAGAGGAGAGGTAGAGACATAGGCAGAGGGAGAAGAAGGTTTCCTGTGGGGAGCCTGATGTAGGACTCGATCCCAGGACCCCGGAATCATGACCTGAGCTGAAAGCAGACACTCAACCACTGAGCCACCCAGGTGCCCCTGTGGAATAAATTCTTATTCAAGAGATGAGGAAACTGAGGTCTAGACAGTTTTAACATTATATATGCCTACACAAAAGAATGTTTCCCTCCATAAAATTATTCCCGAAGTAAAAAATAATAGGCTTATATTCATATCATGACACATTCTCTCAAACTGTAGAGTACCCCATCCATCTCCAAGTGCCACTTGGAGGACACAATAACATTTCTGAAGTGACCTTAATCAGTCCTACTTTTGGATGTTTATTAAGGTAAGCTGATAGAATTGGTCAAAAGAGAGGCAGAGAGATTTTGTACATATTTCACTGTATTTTTTGTTAATATGATTTCTCAACTCCAAGGAACAAATATCATTGTAAGTAATCTCTTAAAATCATTTTTAGAAGTAAAACAGTAAGTCAAGGTAGTGAAGTATATAAACATACCTACAAGAAGAATTTTAAAGTTGTCATAATAAAATGAATCTGTATTTGTGACATGGGCAAAATTTCCAGTAACAGGATCATAGAAAGATTTAAGAGTTCTATATTTTTTAAAAAATGAAGATCTCTTAAAGCTCTATTAGGTGATTTAAAGATGGATCTAGCAATGAAAACGAAATTGATGTACAAAAAAAAGCTCAACTGAGATAGTTTCAGGAAATGCTAGAGTAGGCAAGGGGAATATTTCAAAAATAACGTTAGGATATAAATCTTAAAAAACATATGAATTTGTCCCTCCAGATCTACTTTCTACCTTTCTTGTCCGTACCCTTTCCCCAGGAGGTAATGTGCATATACCACACACATGGCCTCCCCTGGCCTCAGGGTTCCTCGGTTTTGTTCCCTATGAAGTCACCCCTCATTGGAAGTCACTACCTTCTCATGACAGTCCCCTCCTTGCAGGTTCCACACGTCAGGTCTTACTTCCTGCACTGTACAGACAGATAGATCCAGGAGTATGCCCCAGGCAACTGCTGCCTCCTGAAGTTCC
This sequence comes from Canis lupus baileyi, assembly GCF_048164855.1. Taxonomy (NCBI): domain Eukaryota; kingdom Metazoa; phylum Chordata; class Mammalia; order Carnivora; family Canidae; genus Canis; species Canis lupus. The sequence continues at coordinate 29,402,849 of NC_132856.1, forward strand.
CCTACATTCAACTACACTTTTATTAATACTCCCTCTATAATGAACCATCCTGTTTGAGTATGTATCTGTTTCTCATTGGGATCTAAATATACTACCTAAGGAATTAAATATTAATATTGTAATATTTAATTATTACAATTGCATATCAGCCATTTCCTCTCTATTTCTAAGACCTCACACATTAAAGAGACCAAAACTTTTTTTTTTTTTTTTTTACATTAGGAAACAAGTAGAGTTTCTAAAACTTGCACCTGGGCAGCCCGGGTGGCTGAGCGGTTTAGCGCTCCCTTCAGCCCAGGGCCTGATCCTGGAGACCCGAGATTGAGTCCCACGTCGGGCTCCCTGCATGGAGCCTGCTTCTCCCTCTGCTTGTGTCTCTGTCTCTCTCTCCCTCTGTGTCTCTCATGAATAAATAAGTAAAATCTTTAAATAAATAAAAATAAATAAAATTTGTACCCAAGGCTTTCTAACTTATGAGTGCAAGTGTTGGCCTCCTTACTAATCGTAGAATAGGTAAAGACATAAGAGATGCTGCTGACAATTGGAAAATTGGGTCAAATGGAAAATGATGTATTCCATTTCTAAAGGGCTGTTGATACTTTGGGTCTCTCTCTCTCTCTTTTTTTTTAATGCCAGGCTTGTTATTATAAGCAGATTCTATTGAACACAAGAGGTTTGGTTATTACCTTTTATCAAAATGTCAGGAGGACAGATTTTTAAATGAGCTAGACAATAGGAGAGAACATTCTTCCCTGTCCACAGAGTCTTTGAAATTGATTGCAAATGAATCGCCTCTGAACAGCATATAAGAGAGGCTGAGAGCTCTCCTAATGATGTACATCTGCGAGGCTTCACTTGGGGTTTGGCTGCATTTACATCACTATAAACTCTGCAATTACAGCTCGAGCCATTTCCGGCATAGACACAGAGAATACGAATTGCAGCAGCAGGTTTCCTGCTTTGGATCTCTGCCAGGAGCCTGAGTCACCGTCCCAGACATCTGTAGCACATTAAACTGTACTCTTGTTATCTCTCAACACTGAACAATGGCCTGAGCCTCTGACAAAACAAATGGCCAAAGCCTTTTCAAGAAACCCTCTAAAGTTAGGCAGTGAATCATGAGCCAGCACAAAACTTTTCAGGTTATTTACACTGTAAAAGAAAACCAAAATATAGCTGAGAGGATTTCTGACAGTTTGAACTTTATTTAACTTTATGGATTTAGATGGTCTTGTATTATAAACTGTTTTTACCCCCCCCACCTCCATCCCATCCAAATTCATATTTTAAATCCTATATCTCCAGTGTGATGGTATTTTGAAGTGGAGTCTTTGGGAGGTAATCAGGTCTTGAAATGTCTTAATGCCCTTATAAAGAGACCCGCAGAAAGCTTTCCCTGAGCTTCTGCATTGGGAGCAAGAAGGTGGCCATCTATAAGCAAGAAGCAGACCCTTACCAGGTGCCTAATCTGTTGGTGACTTGATCTTGGATTTTCTAGTCTCCAAACTGTGAGAAATAGATTTCTGTTATTTATAAACCAGCCAGTCTATGTTATTTCTGTGGGAGCATCCTGGATCGACTATGAACAAAAAAAAAAAGTCAAGATATAGCTGAGATGATTTTTGATAGTCTGAACTTTATTTAATCTTTCATGGACTAAGTAACTGTTGAAAGCTCAACAAAAAAGGGTGATTGTTCCTATTCCTGAAAAGAAGGCATTCAGGTCAGTAGTCCGAGAGAGAGAAAAAGTAACTTCAAGCCATATTCCCATTCTGCCGTCTACTCTCCATCTTCACTGCTGCCTTAGCATCTAAGCCACCATCATCTTGAAGAGAAGATTGAAAACTCTTCATCACTTGTCTTCTGCTTCCTGGTTCTTTGCCACACAGCAGTCACCACGATCTTATAAATAAAAATCCCCGCGTAATTTTTCCTATCTTAAACCATTCAATGGTATCTCACTTCTATAATAACATCTAGGTCCTTCCAATGGCCCAAGACCCCTATGTTCTCTAATCTCTGTCATCCTCTCCAGGTTCAACTCCAATCATTCTCCCTATTGCTTTTTCTTCTCCGGCTACTTTTTATTTCCTTAAAAAGGCCAACCTTGTCCTTCCTCTGGGCCTTTGCACTAACTTCTCCCTATGCCTGTATGCTTTCTGTAGTTTTCCAAAGCTGACTCCTTTGGATCTCAAGCTCACAAATCAGTTCTCAGAGAGGCCTAACCTTATCAATCCTGTTGATTTTATTCATGTGATTATCATTATTTAAAAGCACATGCAAAAGAAAAATAAGGGAATCCTACAAATAACTTTATACTCATAAATTCTACAGCTTAGAAGAAATGGACCAATTCCTCCAAAACAACAAACTACCAAAACTCAATCAACATGAAATAAACAATCTGGATAGTGCTATAACCATTAAAGAAATTGAATTTGTAATTAAAGAGCTTCTGATAAAGACATTTCTAGTCCCAGATGGCTTCACTAGAAATTATACCAAACACTCAAAAAATAATTAACACCAACTTTACACAACCTCTTTCAGAAAATAAAAGAGGAGGGAATATTTTTCAATTCATTTTATGAGGTCAGCATTATTCTGATACAAAAACCAGACAAAGACATTACAGAATAAAAATTATAGACTGATATCTTTCCTGAACTTATGTATAAAATCATCAACAAAACATTAGCAAACTGAGTCCAACAATAAAAAAAAAAAGAATTATGTACTACGACTAAGTATTAGTCTGGTTGTTATTTGGTCATTGATCATGACCAAGTGTCCAAGTGTTCCCTGGAATTTATTCTAGGTATGCAAATTTGATTCAAACAATGCAACTCACCATGCCAACAAGATAAACAAATAAATAAAATCATATGCACTTGGTGTGGAGCCTGCTTAAGAGTCTCTCTCTCCCTCTACCTCTACCCCTCCCCTGATCTCTAAAAATAAATAAATAAATAAAACTCTAAAGCAAACGAGGATTAAAAAGGAACTTCTCCAACTTGATAAAGAATATCTATAAAAAAAAAAGAATATCTATAATAATCACTGCAGTGTGATATGGGAGAAAGACCATTCAACCAGATAGATGGAACAGAATAAAGAAATTGACCCATATCAATAGTCAACTGATCTTTGGAAAAGTAGCAAAGGGAATTCAATGGAAAAAGGATAGTATTTTCAACAAACAGTGCTAGAACAACCAGACCCCACCTGCAAAAAAAAAAAAAAAAAAAAAAGAAAAGAAAAAAAAAATCTTAACACAGACCTTACAACTTTCACAAATTTACTTAATATAGGCTATTTACTTAAATATAAAAGCAAAATTATAATACTTTTAAAATATAACATAGGAGAAAATGTTTCTAAGTGACCTTGGATTTAGTAATGACTTTTTAGGTACAATACCAAAACACAATCTAAGAAAGAAAAATGTACATGAGATGGACTTCATTAAGAAAATAATAATAAAACCCACTGAACTGAGTTCAAAAATTTTTAAGCTTAAAAATTTTTTTATCATTATTACTTATAACAACAAATGCTGATGAGAATGTGGAACAACAGGAATTCTCATTGACTGACCAGCAGAATACAAAATGGGACAATCACTCTGGAACACAGTTTGGTATTTTCCTACAAAGCTGAACCTAGTTTCTCTGGAACACAGTTTGGTATTTTCCTACAAAGCTGAACCTAGTTTACCATCCAATCTAGCAACTATGACCTTAGATATTTACTCAAATGAGTTGAAAACTTAGGTTCACCCCAAAACCTGCCCACAAATGTTTATAACAGCCTTATTCATAATTGCCAAAAGCTGGAAGCAACCAAAAGAGCCTTCAGTAGTTAAATGGATAGACAAATTGTGGTGCCTCCAAACAACGTAATATTTTTTCAGCAATAAAAAGAAATGGGCTATCAAGCCACAAAATACATGGAGAAATCTTAAATGTATATTGAGAATTGAAAAGAAGCCAGTCTAAAGAAACTACATATTTTATGATTTGAACTATATGACAGTGTAGAGAAGGCAAAACTGTAGAAACAGTAATAAGATCAGTGGTTGAAAACTGTGAGGTCATAGATCTATTAACTAACCTTATTTTGGTTAGCATTGTACAATATATATGTGTAACAAATCATCACATTGTACACCTTTTACTTACACAAGGTTATGTTAATTATATCTCAAAAAAGTTGTAAAAAAAAAAAAAATCAGTGGTTGCCATGGGCTCCAGTGGGGAGGAAGGTAGGGATGAATAGGTGGAGCACAGGGGATTTTTAAGGTATGAAACTATTTTTGTTTTTGTTTTTGTTTTTTTAAAGATTTTATTCATGAGAGACACAGAGAGAGAGGGGCAGAGACACAGGCAGAGGGACAAGCAGGCTCCATGCAGGGAGCCCGACGTGGGACTCAATCCCAGGACCCCAGGATCACGCCCTGGGCCAAAGGCAGGCGCTAAACCGCTGAGCCACCCAGGGATCCCAACTATTTTGTATGATACTGTAAAAGTCTATACATGATATTATGCATTTGACAAAACCTAGAGAATGTACAGTACAGAGTGAACTGTAATGTAAACTCTAAACTTTAGTTAATAATTCAATTTAGTTAATAATTCAATATTGGTTCATCAATTGTAACATATACCATACCAATGCAAGATATTAATAACAGGGCAAATTACATAGAGGAGAAAGGGTATGTGGGAATTCTCTATATTATCTGGTCAATTTTATCTGTAAACCTAGTATTTCTTTAAAAAATAAAGTCTATTAACTAAAAAAATAATGGTAGAATCTAGGTGGTGGATATATCACACTGAAATTGTTTCAACCTTGATGTACTTTTGAAATATTTTATAATAAAATATTGAGAGAAAAACCTTATGGTCACATAAAACCTATATACAAATGTTCATAGCAGTTTCATTCAGCACAGCAGTTAACATAATGTTCTTCAATGAGTGAATTCTTAGACTATGTTTCATCTATACCATTGACTACCTCACAGCAATAAGAAGGATTGAACTACTGATACTTAAGAACAACCTGGATGAATATGAAGGAAAGCCTGAGTGAAGATTAAAAAGCCAAACCCTGAAGGTTATATACCATGAGATTCCATTATATAACATTCTTTAAGAGGACAAAATTACAGAAAAAGAGGACACATTACTGGTTGCCAGCAGTTAAGGACAAGGTGGAAGAAGGAAGTGGATATGTTATCAAAGGGCAACACAAATCTTTGTGGTGACGGACTGTTCTCTATCTTGACTATAGTGGATACACAAACCTACACATGTGATAGAATTGTACAGAAGTAGACATACACTCGCACATGTGCACACACATGCACATGAGTACATACAAGTGAAACTGGGGACAACAGAAGAGACAGGTGGATTGTATCCACATCACTATCCTGGTTATGATATTCTACTATATAATTTTTAAAGATGTTTGTACTGGGAAAAACTGGGGAAAGAGTACATGAGATCTCTATTATTTCTTATAATTGCATGTGAATCTACAATTATCTCAATAAAAATTCAATTTAAAAAGCTAAATGCACTATAAAATTTATTAATCTGCTTACTTCCTTTCTCTTTGCAATAGAATGCAAATATCACCTGAACAGGGACATTGCCTATCTTGTTCACTGCTGAACCCCATCATGATTCCCTGGGGTATAGTAGGTGCTTAATAAAAAATGTGCTCAATAAACTATGATAATAGGTCAGCATGAAATAACTGTCATGACAGAGGTATAATTCTAATCATTCATTAAACAGAAGTTTACTGAGCACTACCTAAGCACCTACAGCATTGACCAGGTAACCAAGATGAAGCCAAGAAAAGTCTTTGTCTTTAAGGAATTTGCAAGCAAAAGCATGAGGCAAGAATTCTAGGACAGGGACTGTTTGATTTGCCTTAAAAAGCATTCACAGTGCTTCTCTCCCCCAAAAGAGAGAAGAGGGTACTCTAACATTCGCCTATATGGCCACTGCTCTTTGTACACTGATGAAGCTGCAATGCAAAGAGAGAGTTGAAGGAGGTGATGTAAGATATAAAATGAGTTGGTATGTGGTGGGACTGCTGGATTCTGAAATTTCCCCGTTCCTGGGAAGCCTTTCTGAACAGAGTAGAGGGGGTGATCACCAGTCTCTGCAATGTCACTGTATGTGTTCACTAGCTGTGTGGCCTTGGGCAAACTAGTCAGAGCTCATGAGCTGTTGTTTTCCTCAGCTATAAATGGAATTAATAACACTACCTCTGTGTGTGTGTAACTCTTAGATTAGAGTCTGGCCCACAGTTCTCTAATGGTTCTTCTACCTCAGGCTGATGGCAGTGATAAGCTGTCTGAAACCTCTGAAAAGTATTCAGAAGGCATTTGACTCCAAAGGCAGCCAGATTTTTCTGCCTAGAAATTTGGTCTATTGTCATCAACTTGATTATTTAAAGATGTACAAAAAAGGAGAAGAGAAATGACTGTGAAAGCCAGACATCTTCCTCCCTTGCTGCCCGATACTTGCTTTGATATTTTTTAAAAATTAACTCAACCATTTTATTTTTTAAGTACATTCTACACCCAACATGGGTATTGAACTCATGATCCCGAGATCAAGAGTCACATGCTCTACCAACTGGGACAGCCAAGCAGCCCACTTACTTCAGTATTCTGAAGGGACTAAACATCTAGACTTCCCACCATTTAGGACTTGACTTCTCAGGAACTCTTCTCACTGGAAGTGACGGGCTAAGAGGCCAAATGGGTCATCCACTAGGGCCAACTGTCAGAAGAGAATCTTCAAAGAGTTTATTGGAATCCAGATTTCCTTTTTAAGAAAGAAGTGGACTTTTATTACTTAGAGCAGTTTCAGGTTTACAAAAAACTTGAACAGGAAGTTCCCACACAGCTCCTCCTCTCTACCGTCTCCCTCCACCATAAAACATATTTCTCCCCATTAGAAACATCTTGCATTGGTGTGGTACATTGTTACAGCTGATAACCAATACTAATACACTATTTTTACTGAAGTCCATTGTTTATACTAGAGTTCACCCTTCCTGCTATACATTTTACAGGTTTTGTCAAATGTATGTCATGTAGACACCATTTTAGTACCACACCGAATAATTTCACTGCTCTCAAAATCTCCTATGCTCCACCTATTCCTCCTTTCCTCCTTCTCCCACATCATTCTGGAAGCCCTGGCAACCACTGATCATTTTATAGTCTCTATAGTTTTGCCTTCCCTACAGTGTCCTATCATTGAAATCATATCGTATATAACTTCTTCAGATTGATTTCTTTTCTTAGCAATATACATTTAAGTTTCCTCCATGTCTTCTGTGGCTTGATAGCTCATTTCTTTTTATTTCTGAGTAAGTTCCATTGCATGGATGTACCACAGTTTGCTTATCCATTCAACTATTGAAGGACATCTTGATTGTTCCCAGTGTTTAGCAATTGTGAATAAATCTGCTATAAACATCTGTGGGCAATTTTTTTTGTGTATACATGTTTTCAACTCATTCGGGTAAATATCTAGGGCACACTTGTTTCATTGTATAGTAGACCAGGGTTAGCTCTGTAAAAGACTGACAAACTCTCTTCCAGGGTAGAGATTGTAAGTAGAGACTGTCTTCCAGAGTAGCTGTATAATTTCGTATTCCCATTATCAATGAATGAAATTTCCTGTTTCTCCAGGTCCTCACCAGCATTGGATATTGTCAATGTTTTGCATTTTAGCTACTCTAGTAGGTATGTGGTGCTACCTCATTGTTGTTTTAATTTGCAATTCTCTAATTACATCTGATGTTTAGCATCTTTTCATATGTTCATTTTCCCTGCATCTCTTCCTTGGCTAGGTGTCTATATAGCTTTTAATTGGGTTGTTTCCTGTTTTGAGTTTTAGAGTTTTTAAAAACTATATCTTGGATACAAGACCTTTATCAGATATATGTTTTATAAATATTTTCTGCCAGTCTGTGAGTTGCCTTTTCATTTTCTTAACAGTATCTTTCAGAGCATAAGTTTTTCTCCAACTTTTCCATGTTTTTCTTTCATGGTGTTTTCAGAGTTGTATCTAAAAAGCCATCACTATACCCCAGGTCACCTAGAATTTCTCTTTTGTCTTCTTCTAGAAATTATATAATGTTGCATCTTACATTAAGGCCTCTGATCCATTTTGACTTAAATTTTGTACAAGGTATAAGTCAGTGTCTAGGTTCATTTTTTTGCATGTAAATATTGTTTCTTCAGCACTGTTTGTTGAAAAAACTATCCTTTCTCTACTGGATTGCCTTGAGGCTGGATTTTATAAATAAACTTTTCTAGGTTATAAAATATTACATGTTCCTGGATACTCAGAGGTGACCACTGGTAACATTTTGGTGAATATTTCAGAAGTCTTTTATTCCATTTTGTGTGTGTGTGTGTGTGTTGTGTTTTTGGACTCCTACTGTATATTATCTTCCTCCTACTCAGTACTTTCCTGAGGTAATTAATTTCTAGTTTCATACTAAAGCAGCAATTTATGGTTGTGGCCACTGGAAAATATTATACACACTCTTCTATAATCGAATTTTTTGCCTAACCGAATATGGTGAATTTTTCCACAAAATTTTCTAGGTCATCATTTTTTTGTCACTGCATATTATTCCATGATATATTTAACCAAATTATAATGGTCAAACATTTAGGTTGTTTCAAAAATTCCTACTTATTGTTAAATGAGACATAAGGAAGGAAGTTATCATTGTGGCCTTGAGTGAGGCCCAGAAAGTGGCCTTTAAAGATTAGGAAATGAGGCCCAGATGGAAGGTACAAGGTCAGAAGGGTGAGGGAGTTGTGTGTGACAAGAGAATACTTGGGTTGGAGCACTTTACTAGCTCTGTCGATAGAGCATGTGACTCTTGATCTTGGAGTTGTAAGTTCAAGCCCCATGTTGGGCATAGAGATTACTTAAAGAGAGAGAGAGAGAGAGAATACTTGGATGAAGGCTACCAATATTGGAAGAACCCTCAGATGAACAGTTTCCCAAAGGTAAGACCACTCCTAGGACTCTGGTTAAAGCAAATTCTAGGAGACTGGAAACCTCATGGACTTCCAGGTGTGGTGGCTTCTATAGGCCCTGTCCTCCTTCATGTCTCATATGTACTTCTTGCTCTGCCTCCATAGCACTGAACCCAATACTGATATGGTCACTGTCTCCCCCTTGAAGTGTACTCCTGAGCATAGGGCTGTGTCTCAGTTGCCTTTATAGCCCAGACATTGGACAAGGCAAAGCACATATTAGGGGCTCAGTCCCCATCCTGGAATTAAACCATCTTCCAGGAGCAGGTTTTCTAAGCATGTCCTAGGGGAACTAATTTTAGCAGCTACAGCAAGTCAAAGGAAATGCTCATCAGCAAAAGGCAGGGACAGGAGTGATGGTAGGGAAATACCAATTATCAATCAGCCTAGGATTCAAAATCCTCAGAGTTGTGTAGATTCTCTGTAAATGCAAGAGAAGCATTTACCTCTAAGGCAGACAGCTTGCATTCTGAGTGCCTGGGACTAGTGAAGTGACCTCTAATTACCACCATCTGTCGGTAGACACACGACCAAGACAATTACCTGGATATTTCAAGCTGAACTTCAGCAGAGAAGCTAATGAAAGGTAGCTATGATGATGGCTATTAGGTATATCTGGTCTCTCTCAACTACATCCTTTGCCGCAACAGGCAAAGGTCCCTCACTGGTCCCTCCCTTATAGCAACCATGTCTGAGTTATATCCTCTCCTGGTGGGCCATTCTACAGCCACCCTCGGTCCACTTTCTGATTATCAGAGCCCAAACCAGTTCCTGATGGAGGTCTTATAAGCATATGGATATGCCTCTTCCTGCCTGTACAAAGCTTTTACATAGGGGAGGGGGGTTGTATTAGCTATTCTGAATTCCATAGTTAAACTCTTTACAATTATACACTCCTGCCCTGCTTATTAAAACAGCTGTGAGCCAAAAATACTTCATAGTACTTGACTGAAATAGCACAGATTATTCTTAAAAAATAGTAATAATAACCCTGTTTAAACTCAAAGAAGTTTTATACAGTCCACCACCAGGTGTCACCAATTTCTCTATTACTATAGATCATCTTCCTCATTCTTAATATAGTTTGTTTAGAAAATGTCTTAAACTTTTCGGCTTTAAAAAAAAAAAAACCCTTTGCAGTAAATGAAAATAAGCATATAAAATTAGATGGAAAAGACAAAACTTAATGACACATTTAATTCTACAATTATCTTTGGACTGTTTACTGCTATGAACAAAACAGGGATAATCTGACAACAAATCAAAAATTCCCCCTTTAAGGGTGAGCCATCACTTTTGTGTTTGCCTTCTCTTGAAATCAAGGCTATTCTCTTTCTTTTCAGATTCAAAGATGACAGAGGAGGCTGGGGGTAGGGGGCAGCCTGTCAAGTTTCTGAAATGTCTAACGAGATAGAGTATAACCAATGAAGAGTTCACCAGATTTGAAAGTATCCTTAATTTGAATTCAGCAAAGCAAGGTTAAGGTAAGTTTAAGGCTTAGGATAAAAACCTGTTTTTGAAAAAGAGTGAATATTATTTGCCTTTTTTTTTTTAAGGATATGGCAGATTAAGGCAGTGCTTCTCAGTCAGAGATGATTTTTTTTGTCCCCTAGGAGGCATTTGGCCATGTCTGGAAACATTCTTGGTTGTCACAACTGATGTGTGCGGGGTTATACTGATATCTGTGAGTAGAGGCCAAGGATGCTGCTAAACATCCTACTGTGCACCTAGGAGCCTCCACAACAAAGGGCTCTGCAATAAAGACAACATTGAGAAACTCTGCTCTTGGGTAACAGAGACTCCAGAAAGAACCCTGGAATGAGATGGAGTTTAAATCCTCAGTGTATCACCTAATAGCTGAGTGACTTTAGGTAAGTTCCTAAACCTCTCTGGGTTTTTTTTTTAAGATTTTATTTATTTATTCATGAGACATAGAGAGAGGCAGAGACACAGGCGGAGGGAGAGGGAGAAGCAGGCTCCTTGCAGGGAGCCCGATGCAGGACTCAAGCCCTGGACCTGGGATCATGACCTGAGCCAAAGGCAGATGCTAAACTGCTGAGCCACCCAGGCGTCCCTCCTTTCTGGGTTTTGATCTCTTATTTATAAAATAGGGATGGTGAATTCTACATCCTGGGGATATGAGAGAAGCCTGGGATGTAATGGCTTAATAAATATTAGTCTTATTTTCATAATTATTATTAAGGTTAAGACCTTAGGGTGTATATATGTCTCTTTTCCTTCTCTTTTTACTCTCTTAATAAACACATTGAGGAGGTACTCTTGGAAAAGTACTGAGCTAAAGCCTGTGGATACAATAGAAGAAGGACAGACATATTTTAACCACCAAGGAGTTTGCATTCCAGTGTGAGATAATGAGAAAACACTGGAGTTCAGGAATGAACAGTCAAGAAAGTATTCCTGAGACATCTTTGGTGCAAAAAGGTGGTTTTGTTAAAGCATGGGGACAGGATCCATGGGCAGAAATAGCTGCACTGGGGTTGTGAAGAGTGGCTGATTATATTATATACTTTCAAGTTGGGAGAAGATTAGGGAATAGTTAAGTTTCTAGGGAATGTGGAAGCAAGATTTCCAGGACGTTGAGGGGCTAGCTGTTGTTAGAAAAAGGTCATTATTACTGTCTAATAAAACCTTAGTCATGAGACCCTTCAGATGGATATCAGTGGGCCATAAGCTTGGAAGATAATTGCTAACATGTATCTTGAGGGGGAGGGGAGATAAAGGAAGTTACCAAAGGAACTTTTATATATTAAAGGAGACTTACAGGATCCTGGAGGTTGGGCTAATGTTAAACTAAAGTTGTCTTTTGCCCTTAGCAAAGTATTAACATTGAGGAAGTTGAATTCCTAGAGGAAGGTCACTCTGCCTGTCTCAAGGACTTGTCAACGGGCTGTAAGTTATAAGGGTATGTATTTTTTTTCTAAATTTATTTTATTTTTGTTCTCCACATCATGAAAGAGTTATTAAATGATAGGTCACTTCAGGAATATAACACAGATGAGGTGTACAAAACCACAAGCAGAAGGTGAACCAAACATGAGGGCAGGGGTGGGAGGTGGCCATCAGTGAACACCTTCCTGTGGAAGCGACCTTGGGGTTGAATGTAAAGGATGAGTTAGAGTAGTGAGTAAAGAAGGATGAGGAGGAGAAAGCCAAGTCCAGAGAATCACAAGCCTCAAGTTCCTAAGTTGGGAAGAAGCATGAGATTTCATGAAGCCCAATTAGAAAACTCATCCTTCTTCTTTCCCTCTTCCCACAGGGCATATTCTGAAACTTTTTATTCCAGATCTATAGGCTAGGTGTGCTTTGAAAGGGAACACACCCCAAAGAGGATGAAAGCACGACCTCAGAATGCCTACCAGCTAAAGGTAACTTCAGAATTCACAGAGCACCTACTTTTTTAAATCTCATCAGTGCTTTCTATTCTTCAGATCTTGCCAATTAGAAAGTATATGGCAGGATAGACACACTGGAACCTTTTCTAAACCCTTAGCTTCTAGCACATAGCCTGGACTGAAAGAGCTCACTAGATATTTGTTGGTTTGTTGCTAGAAGCCTGAGATCTAGGACCCAATTCTGCTACTTTCAGTTGTGTGACTAGAAAAATCTCTTCACCTCTCTGTTTCAACTTCCTCATAATGAAAGTGAAAGAGTGTAACACCCAAGGCTCTAAGAACAGGTTCATGCCCTGTAAATAATTTTTTTCAAGATCCCCAGGCAAAAAAGAAAAACATCTGGTGGCTTTATATTTGAGTCCTAGGACCCTTCTAGATTGCTGGCTTATTTCAGCTGTCCTGATGGAATGCAGTGGGTGTAAATGTATCTGAGCAGGAGAGGTTTATGGTATGTTATCACTATTTCTATTCTTATTAAATGAGAACAAGAAAAATAGGATAGAAAAAAATTAAACAGTTCATCAGAATGAACTGGAGCATAGATGAGAGAATTCTTAAAGGATTCGTAGAACTGCACTTTGTTCATTTCTGTGATTATGCTTTTTTTATCCAAAAGTCTTTCATTTCAGCAGCCTCAGAATTCTGAGGCCGACTTGGAAATATCTTTAGAAATCTTTTAATCCTAGGATGGCAACAGGTTTCTTTTTCACTAGTAAACTCTGTCCAATTAGTAAGGCTGCCTAGATTGGTGTGTTGAAAAGATCCTATGGCTGCATCCAGATTTATTTATTTATTTATTTATTTATTTATTTATTTATTTATTTATTTATTTATTATCCGGATTTAAAAGACAAATCATGTGGTGATCGATTAACAATGTCTGCCATAGAAACAGCATGGGCTTAATAGTGGTAGTAGTATGTATGTTGTGTATTTCTGACCCTCATCCAGACCAATACTTTCCTTAAAATGATGATGAAGGATTGGAGTTCAGTGATCTATACGTGTATAACCCAAATCTAAAGGATAGGATTAGGGGGCCTCTATTACTATCAATTTTGTCTGAACAGAAAGTTTGATTTTAGAAAATTTCATCTTCATCCATTACATGCTATCCATCATATGCCAGATATCTGTTATATGCTTCCCTAGTATAATGGACTGTCAAGAGCATGTGTTCCATAGCTGGACTCTCTGGGTTCAAACATCAGCTCAGCAATTATAAGCTATATGACCCTGAACAAGTTACTTAATCTCTCTGTACCTCAGTTTCCTTATTTGTAAAATAGACATAGTAATAATAATAATTCCTCTTTCATGGGATTCATGGAGAGATTAAATGAATTAATACATGTAAATAAAGTATTAAACTGTGAGTAGCACATAACAACACTTTAAGTGTTCACCATTTTTTTTATCCCTACTTTGGTTAGGGCATTTATTTAAGGACTGACATGCATACTAGGAGAAAAGTAGTCTCTCTCTTTCTGAGGTCTCAAACAGAAAGTCTCAAGAAGAATCCCAGAAGCTCAGACCTGGTTGTGATCACTGTGGCTGCATATGGTGAAACTGAAGACAAATAAGAAGGGGAAGAAGAGCCAAAATATGGAGATGGAAAGTCAGATCCTAATGACAACATCTGAAATTCTCACATAGATTTAAAGGTGTTTTTTGTTTGTTTGCTTTGCTCAAGTTTGAAGAACATTTTTGACACCCACAATTACAAGATCCTTCACTATCTTTGCAAGGGACTTTTAACTCCCAGGTAGAGGTCTGCTCTTGAAGTTATGTGTTCCAGAAAAATGCACCTGAAGGACCCAGAGGATATTGACCAGTCCCATCAACAAGAATAACTGGGCCCCAGGATTGCTTTTCCAAAGAGGACTTTGCTGGATAAAAGACTCCTGAGGACTAAAATGTACTTTGAAGACCAGAAAGGATCACTGAGTTTCCTGGTAACACTGGGCACAGCTGAGCCTACAACGTGCCAAATCACAGGATTCTCTCAGCCCAGATAGCCCAAATTAGGCTAAAATATCTGCAGAGATGTCTTCAGCCCTGAAACAAGGCATACCATGTCCTCCTGGTATGCCATCTGATTTCAGAAGGCTGGGATGTGGCTTCCCTCCTTTAATAAGGAAAAGGTAAGAAAGGTGGCTGCTTGACCAAGCAAGGACCACCTTTGTGGGGGAAACCCAAAGGTACCTGGACAACTTGTTTCTGGTCAAGAACTTGGTCTTGATCCTGAGAGCTCCAAGTCAAATGAAGAAATCAGTTTCATCCTTGATCTAGCCTCCATTCTAAACACATGAGCTTTACTTCAGAAGATTGCCATTTCTGGCAAAGACAAGTTGGTTCACAGGGTAGCCATATGATTTACTGTACAGAGACACTTTAGTGAGTGAGAATGGACAAAATGAATTGCTCCGGGACCAGGTGTGAGCCAGCGCAACCCCCAAGACATGCAATCGACCCTTACTAGTCATAAAGGGGGTACAGTCTTTTCCTCAAGCAATGTACCACAATACATTTTGGAGATTTGATCTGATTCAAGAAATTATACAGATTAAGATCAAATTTGTTCCATTTTCTCCAAAATTACTACATCATGATGATGGGGCAAAGGTTATCAGGGTTAAAGGATTAGACTATTTTTTATATACTGTATAAACCTATTTTAGATCCTGGGTTCAAATTCTGATCACTAAACATCAGTGCCATTTGGGGCAAGCTATTTCTCTGTGCTTCAGTTTTCTCACCTGTAAAACAGGGCTAAGAAGAGCAGCTACTTCATTGGATTGTTGTGATAATTAAATTAAAATGTAGGTAAGTGACCAGGTTAGTGGCTGACACACAGTAAACTCTCAATTAGTAGTAGCTATTATTTTTAGTATTTAAAATGATAGTGAATTGAGAACTCTGGAGCCAGTTTGCTAAATAGTCAGAAGTCTTTTATTTGTTCACTTAAACAGTCATTGTGTTCTCCCAAGGCTCATTTGTGTAAGGACTCCCCTATTTCAAAAACTGGAATAGCTGAGGTAACCTTCCTGTTGGATTTCTCTTATAGATTATATTCAAATCATTCAAATAAGAAATGTATTGAGCAATTAGTATAGTATAGCTTATTTAATAAATGCTGGAGATATGGCAGTAAATGTGAGAAAACTGCAAATCTGGCCTCTCATGGACATTATAATAAAAAAAGAAAAAAATAAGGCCATATAATTGTTGTGTTTAACCACAAGCCACTAACAAATATGGCAAGTTTATGTAATCATAGTGGATTCAGACACCAGCTCTGGGGAATTCAGTTCTTCAGAGGTCACATCAATCCCCCAGTCCAATGCTTATTTTGCATGAACACAAGCTTCCACAGTTTTCTTGCTAAGCCCTGGAGCCCTGCATTCTTCCCAGGACTGCTGGCTCCTATTCTTAGTCACCAGCAATTTTGCTTTTAGGCTCATTCTCTTGTCCATTTTGAAAACACATGATTGTGAGTCAAAGCCAGAGAGAACAGGCATGTCAGGGGGACTGGGGCCTGGAGCGCCAACCTAATGATTAAGTTCTTAGATTATGCTGGTACATTATGAATTCCTTCTTTTAAATATAGGCCAGTTTCATTTGATATGAAATGAGCTGACTCAGGCTAGTAATGCTAAACAGGTTACCTAATTGTGGTGAAATGTGCAGCCTGAATAAAAGATTCTGGACAGACCCAAAGAGAGAGATGAGGGCTCTGAGCTTCTAGAGCCTGGGGATAAAGGCAAAAGTGAGAAGGAACTCCCATTCAGCTTCTATCACAGTTTTTCTGAGAGTGCGCTATATTTTGTTGTTAGGGCTTACTATTGAGCATCTTGAATGATATAACGAGTCTTGTGACAGATTTGAGATTTGTGGAATATCTTAGAAGTAATGTTAAAACCTAGTGATGGGGCCACTAAAATCTATTTTAGATTCAGCATATGTGATATTCTACATTTGAATAACATTTTACAATTTATGCCCAATTAATTTGTTAACAGTATTTAGTTTGTGCTACTGTTCCCATCTGTGCCTCTCCTGGTCTTTTTCATACACCGCCTTTTTAAAAGCAAATTGCAGGACATATGCATATATACAGAAAAGTGCAAAACAGCTCAATGAATTTTTACAGAGTGAATGTACCTATCTACTCATTTCCTAGATCAGAACACCAGAAGTCCCATCCTACTCTGCTCCTCCCACCAAAGTTAGCTACTGTCTGGACTTCTATGACCAGAGATTATTTGTTAATTGCATTATAACACTATGTTCTCTTTCGTATCTCGTTTCTTTTGTTCATTTTTTTTTGCATGAAATTCATCAATGTTGTGTGAACTCCTAGTTTGTTCTTTCTTTTTTGCTGCAAGTGGTCCACTGTATAAATACAACACAATGTCATCATACTACTGATGGGCATATGCGGGTTTTTTTTTTAAAGATTCCATCCATTTATTCATGACAGACACAGAGAGAGAGAGAGGGAGAGACATAGGCAGAGGGAAGAGCAGGCTCTCCAAAAGGAGCTTGATGTGGGACTCAGTCCCGGACCCCGGGATCATGCCCTGAGCCCAAGGCAGACGCTCAACCGCTGAGCCACCAAGGCATCCCGCATTTGTGATTTTATAAATAGACTCTTATAGACATAATTATTTGTGTTTTTTGGGAAATATACATATCAGAATAGTTACTTGGATATACAGTTTTTTATATATACATATATATACATATATACAGTTATATGTAATTATATACAGTTATATATCATAATATATAATATACACATATATATGTAATTCCATATGCATAATTACATACACATGATGCTTATACATATATTCAAAATAAACCTACATATATACACACACACACACACACACACACACACACACCTACTTTAGTAGGTACTACTGAACAGTTGTCCAAAGTTACATCAATTTATACTCCTACCAACAGTGTAAACAAGTTTTAGTTCTGTATCCTTGCTATCACTTAGTATTGTCTTTTTCATTTTAGTCATTTTGGCAGTGGCAAAAATCATCTACTTTTTTTTAAGTCATCTATTTTTATAGTGTGTATATTTATCTCTATTCCCCATTTGTCATAGCCACTTATTTTTCCCCTCATAGTTTACATAAATGACTGCAATTTTAACATAACTTGTAATCAACAAGTATCTAGTCAATGTGGGAAAAAAAGCTAAAAAATAAAATGTCAGTGGTTCATTTTATTTCTATAGGGAATTTAGTCTAATGAATTGAGAAACATTGCTATTAGTTTTGGTAAAATTGAGGAGCACAAAAATGAATCTGATAGCCAGTTAAATCCAAGATTCCATATTACATCTCCCAAAACTAGCCCTATATAAACTTAATTAGAAAGAGTACCAGCACAACCCTTCAAGTGTTTCCATGAGTTACTGAGTCCAATTCTTTGAACTTGTGCTTTCCTCTAAAGAACTCAGTCTGTAATAACCACAACTCCCTTTCTTGGTGCTATATCACAGAGAGAGAAACCAATGGATGAAGAAGACAATGCTTGTTTTAAGGCATCACTATGAGAAGGTGGAAGACCAAGGACCAGGATCTAGGCCTTCAGCTTTCCAGTTTTATCATTATAGGATATTACCTTTTAGGACAAAACTGTCCACCCAGTGATCTGGAATAAACAAAGTGCAATCTTTACCAGTGACCCTCTGAAGTTCCTTTTAACCTACAAGAAATAGTGATGACCACTGGAATTTCAGCACAGTCTCATTTGTTATGAAGGAGACCTACACAGTATAGACATAGCTCACCTATTGTCCCTAATATCTGAAAATGAAAGAATAAAATAGATCAATTGCAAGGTAATTTGATCCAAACAACAGTCCCAAATATGTACGCTAAGAGAAAGTTCTAAGTGAGGTCCCATAAATTAGCCTCAGCCTCTGCTATTTTGTAGAGTCATGGGTATGAGCTCACCCTCTGTAGTCTGACAGATGGGTCCAAACTCCTGTGCCACTGCTGGCTTCAGTGGGACCTTTAACATGTCCCTCAACTTTTCTAAGCCTCGTTTTTCTCACTGTTAAAGTAAGACTTCAGTGGAAATTAGAGCTCATGTGAAGCAGAATCATAATTTGAGGTATTAACCAATTCTTTTTTTTATTCTCCTCATTTCATCTTCATGCAGATGGGGAGATATGGGTCACCATTTAACCTGGAGCTAGATTTCTTAAAATTGGACCAATGTATAAAAATGACAACTTCTCAGCTCCTGGTTCCAACTCAGACACACAGGAGTGGTAACAAAATGAATCTTCTTTCATAGATTCAAGACTCTTAGAGCCCTATAGTGCTGTTGGGATAAGATATCCAAAACTTCCCATGGGTCTTGAGAGGGACATGAACATTGGCTGAGAAGGAGAGATTCATGGACCTGTACAGGGTCCTGTTGTGGGCATGAGGAGCTAAATGTCAGATGTCAGTTGTGGGTAGTTTCCACTGGCAACTAAGGTAAGGATTGACCTTTACCTCACCAGGTTATCTGAGCCAGGTATCTAATGGGGACCAGTTAAAACTGGTCTCCATTTTACTGTGTGTCAAGGTCTGACTAAATGAATTTACGCTGAATAGAAGAGGCCAGCAGAGGGCCTGCTGGGTCTAGACAGAGAAGTGGAGACCCACTTTCTATGGTCCCCAGATTGGCATCTGTGAAATGTCCTGGGCTTAGTATCTTCCCTGGGTGGAAAGGGAGAATAATTTGGAGAAGGAAGGGGGATTCTGATCATGATCCAATTCCAAACCTGCACTAATACATTTCTAGATCAGACTTTCCTTAGAAGTGTGTAGATAGGGGACTCCTGGGTGGCTCAGCAGTTGAGTGTCTGTCTTTGGCTCAGGGCGTGATCCGGGGATTCCGGGATTGAGTCCTGCATCGGGATCCCTGTGAGGAGCCTACTTCTCCCTCTGCCTGTATCTCTGCCTCTCTCTCTGTCTCTCATGAATGAATAAATAAAATCTTTAAAAGAAACAAAAATAAGTGTGTAGATAATATTCTGATCACTGGGGAGATTGTGAGTTCAAATTATTTTGTTAAACTATATAAGTTTCTTGTATACACCAAGTGAGTGATGCTGAGAATTCATACCTATTATATGTGGAAAAATGCCTGGTACGAGTAAATGGTCATTACTATTATCTGGAAGATCTAATTAACATCCTGTCTCTTGTCACCCAAGAATTAAGTTGTAATCACAGTGGCTATTCTGCATGCTATAAATAGCGCCTACTAACACTGTACTAGCAGTGAGATTTTCAGCTTGTAACCTGCTGGAAGGACTTTTTTGGATATTAGGATATAAATGTGGACTACACAGATGGCCTCATTAAAAAATATATGATTTATATGAAGCATTCTTTACCATTATCAACCTGAGTTAATGTAACTCAGACAACTTGAGATGAATGTATCTTGACAGAAACTCACGACACAGGTTTTCTGTGTTCATGAGAAGCCAAGTGCCTCTCACTTGCAATATGTATTGTGCTCTTTCCCGAAATCTATGGAGAACAGCCAGTCACCCATCACCATCTGGCCAGGCTAATTCTGGGTGGCTGCAGCTGCAACCCAGGGTCTGGTAATCATAGCTCCCAGTTGTCTTCATGCTAAATAGTTAGCTCAAGTGGCTGCCCGGCCAGCAGATTTCACTATGTGCAGCTTCCTTCTCTAATAAGAGATCCAGATTCCAAAGCACTAAAGGGCACCTTAACCAGTCAATACTCAATACTGTACAGTTCCTTTCTCTTTGAGCTTTCAAGACCACTTACACCTTGACCACACATTTCACCAAGATAATACTTCTTCTGTGGCAATAATCCCATAGTTGGTCCCTTCTGTTCTGATTTGCCATTCTATAAACTATCTATTTTCTATCCAATGTCAGTTCCAGATTATCATTCAAAAGCTCCAATGATGCCACATCACCTTCTGGATCACAAACGTTTAATATTTCTATGTTGGCTACAGATAAATGCAAACGTCCTAGCTTAGCTTTCAAGGCTTTTATCATATGGTTTTAGTTTTGGGAAGCAATATAATGTAATGGTTGAGGTTACTGATATATTGATTCATAGCTCAAATTTATTATTTCCTTTATACCCTTTATCAGGTTAGTTACTATCAGTTAGTAACTTTATCAGTTTACTCATCTTAAAGTGAGATTAATAACACTTCCACAACTGTGGTAGGGATTAAGTTAGATCAAGGTAATTTGCCTAGTACCTTTGCACTGAAAATACTCATTGGAGGTGACAGTTACAATAATTACTACTAATTTTTCAGTATTATTTGCTTCTTTTGGCCAATATTCTGGCAACAGTGGTCTACATTTTGAAGCAGTACAGTGTAACGTGGTTAAACATTAAGATTTTGCAATCAAACTGTCTGGGCTTCAGGGATGACTGTGCAACTTGTTGTGTGATTTGAACAAGTTACTTCACCTTTCTGGGCCTTGCTATCTTCCTCAGTAAAATGGAAATAATAATACTTGCTTCTTGGGATTCTGTATCAAAAGATAGCATGCATACAAAAAAACTTACCATTCTTGGAACAAAGTAAGTCCTGAACGAAAATCATGCATTATTACCTGCCCTATTTTGAGTTTAATATACTCTCTTTGAATATACATTCCTCTTGTTTGCATGTTTCGTTTTTGGTTTCTACCCCCTCACCCCAATTCTAGAACCACCCTACACACCTTATGTTCCTTTTATAAGTCTCTAAAGGTCCTATAATCTTTAAACCCAGACCAAACACCCAAAATATTTCCTCCTCCAGGAAGCCTTTCCTGATGCCTTGGCAGGAAATAACTTCTCTAAAATAAATTACTTTGGGAGTTTAAAGAAGTAGCTTTCCAGCAGAACTGAGGCATTCTGGACTGTGTATGTTTTATCTCAATAATTAAATGATAAAGTTTGAGGACAGAGATTCAGCCTACTTTTTCTTTCTATTCCTTCCATCGTAGGGCTTCAGCAAATGCTCATGGAACTATGTTTTATCCAGTTCCCACCTATGGGAACTATGTTTTATCCAGTTCCCATCTCTTTTGCCAAAGGACCCAGAGATTTAGGAACAGAAGCTACGAAGTATAAGAGAAAGAAGGTGTGCTGTCACTTAGAAATTGAGCATCTCTAATATATGAGACAACATGTAGCATTGCATTTGACCCTCTCTTATTTCCCCTGGAGCCAGTTTTTAAGAATTTTGCCCTAGGGGATCCCTGGGTGGCTCAGTGGTTTAGCACCTGCCTTTGGCCCAGGATGTGGTCCTGGACTCCTGGGATCTAGTCCCACATCGGGCTCCCTGCATGGGGCCTGCTTCTCCTTCTGCCTGTGTCTCTGCCTCTCTCTCTCTCTGTGTCTCTCATGAATAAACAAGTAAAACCTTTAAAAAGAAAAAAAAAGAATTTTACTTTCAAGAAAAAGCATTGTTGTTGATTCAAAAGCTTTGTTGTTGCTTCAAAAGAAACAAATGACAAAAACTGCCCCGACAAATGCAACACTCTGCAGTTAGGGTCCTGCTACTTTGAATTCTATTGATGTGCTTAAACTAGTTTTTCTCTTTGAGCCTTTCCTGTATCTTGAAAAAGAGGTCTCTTTGAGGTCTTATATTCCACTCCTATCTTTGCAGTGCCTGCTTAAGGAAGTTCTCTTGGATAATTCCCAGTGAACAGCTTCCCCCTCATCCCCTTAAGGGGATGCTTATGGAGGATAAATGTCCTATGGCACAGATGGCCCTTACACTGACTCTGTAGCCTCTGGCAGAAAATACCACTCTTGGTGAGCAAGTAAGTCTTAGATGGGGACTTGTAAATCTCTTTGCATGTGTGTATATTCATCTCAGTGATGAGCTTCTCAAGTAGAGAATGTGTTGGGACCACTTCAAACTGTGTGACCTCAGGAGACTGTTTAGCCTCTCTCAGCTTCTGTTTTCTCATCTGTAAAGTGGAAATAAGACCACCTGCCTGAAAACCTATGGAAAATCAATGAGTTAGACAAAGTGCCTAGCACAGTACCCAGTCCATTTGAGACACTCCAGAGTGTATGCCTATCTTTATATGTGTTCATATCTCTAGCACCCATGTTGTAGAACACTCATGACAAACATTTATGAAAACCCTATACTCCTCCCAGCATTGAATGCAGAGATTGCTGTGTACTTCTCCAACCGGCGTCAGGTCTCATACTATTCCTCCATCAGGAAGCTTTCCTAACATGCTGGCCAAGCAGGGTTTTTGCAAGAAGGCAACATTTCCCCTCATGGACTGTTGTAACAGACCTAATTAGGTTAGTAACAACAGTGGACTCCCCTGGTGACAGGCGAGCTGTAAACACACTGGAGGAACAGCTACAACTTAAACCTTCTCAGAGCTGAGAACTGCTAATTCCCTGCCAGTCACTCTGACATGGCTGCTTTTTAGCTGACCCCTTCAAGGGAAATTTCAGAGGGCTCAATGGGGTGCTTTCTACTGTGGGGTACAAAAAAAACTTTCAGCTGATTTTATTCAAGGGGAGTTTTCTTTGTGTTCAGATTGGCTACCCATGTGGACAGGTGTGTGGAAACACATGAAGAACTCCCATGGATATAACTGAGGCTAGAAATTTAGACTTTTCTCCCTAAAAGAGGAACAGAGAGTTTCTCCTTCTCTAAATAATATTAAAGAATAAGCACCCACTATACGGTAAGCAATGAACTGGGTGTTTGGACTACAGAGAAAATAAAGCACAGCTCTTATTTTTAATAAGTCCCACCAAAACACAAGGGGATTTGAACATACCTACTATTCATTCTTTAGGGGTTCAAAATTAATTTTGCCTTTATCTGTACCCACATATAACTTGACTTTCATAACCGTTGTTAACATTAATCACCTTACTCTATTCCAGAAATAGAAATGGATTCTCATGGAAATATTCGCCTCCACAATTATCAACAAAGCAAGATTAGGGAGAGAATGAAACACATTTTCCTTTTTGAACTATTCTCCAGGACCCACATTTCTACAATAAATATGGTTTACTTTTACACTAAGACCATCAAAAAAAAGTGCTATTGTATTTAAAGGTCAGAAATGAACTAAGCTTCTTGAAGTCATAATTTGACAAAATGAAAATGCAACAATAAAATACTGATATTTTCCTAAAAATAAGTCCCAAACATATAAGTCTTTTCTTTATTTGAAAGAAGTCTCTGGAGGGTATAAAGTTCAAAAATGCAGCCTAAAAAAAAATAACACCAAAGAACTGAAAATAAAAGCAAAACCAAAACCTCAAAAATGCAGTCTAACTAATTAGGTTATTCTGGGTTAAGCATTCAGTACATGTCTAGCATGCTCCCCCAAGCAATGCTCTTCATTCTCCCTGATTTTTCTGTAATACATGTTTTCTAGCACTATTAATGTTCCTGGCTTTCAAACTTAACAGATTGATTTAATCAAAGGAGGGGGAAAGAGAACAGATTTTGGATTATAATTTCTTTGAAATGGCAAGAATTTCTGGAAAATCGAGTAATGTAATCTTATTTTACAGAGGAGGAAACTAGGAACAAATAAAACTGAGAACAGAATAAAACACACAGCCTCAATTTCATAATAGTTCAAAGCTCCATCTTTAATGATTATCCTGAGCTCTTACTGAAACACGCAAGAGGGAAAAGAAAACCATGGCAAAGAAAGAGAAACATAGAAATTTCGAGGCTTCAAGAGGGAGGCAGTAAGGCTTTGGGCTGGATGTGCAGTAGGTGATCCAATGTCACTGATGGTATCTGAGATGATTCCAGATTCTACATAAATACATTTTTATAAAGAAATATTGGGGTACCTGCGGGAGTCAGTGGTTGAATGTCTGCATTTGGCCCAGGTCATGATCCTGGGGTCGTTGGGATCGAGTCCCACATCAGGCTCTCCACAGGGAGCCTGTTTGTCCCTCTGCCTATGCTTCTGCCTCTGTCTCTCATGAATAAATAAATAAAATCTTTAAAATAAAAAATAGCTAAGGGCAGTTGTGCTCACTTCGCATTGACTCATGAATTCCACTTTAAGGATTTGTAATTAAGAAATAAAAAAATGGGGGCAGCCCCGGTGGCTCAGTGGTTTAATGCCGCCTTCAGCCCAGGGTGTGATCCTGGAGACCCAGGATTGAGTCCGACGTCGGGCTCCCTGCATGGAGCCTGCTTCTCCCTCTGCCTGTGTCTCTGCCTCTCTCTCTGTGTGTGTGTCTCTCATAAATAAATAAATTTAAAAAGTCTTTAAAAGAAAAGAAAAGAAAAGAAAAGAAATGTGGGACACCTGGGTGGCTCAGCGGTTGGGTATCTACCTCCCACTCCGGACATGATCCTGGAGTCTCAGGATCGGGTCTACATCAGGCTCCCTGCATGGAGCCTGCTTCTCCCTCTGCCTATGTCTCTGCCTTTCTCTCTGTGTCTCTCATGAATAAATAAATAAAATCTAAAAAAAATAAAAAGGGAAAGAAAGAAGAAATGTGCATAAAGACATATATCTTAAAATGTTCCCTATAGCATTGTTTATAAGGTAGCAAATTGAAAAGCAAAATTTCCTTATAATTAGAGACTTATTAAACTATTATACAGCAATGTATGTTTAGCACCCTGCCATTAGAAAAAAGTAATCTTAGAAAAATTCCTAATGATACAGAAAATGTTTCACACTGTAATATGTAAAAATATAAGGTTACAAAACAATATTGATAGCAGACTTCTAATTATGTAGAACATGTATACACAGTATATTCTAAAAATGGGCATTGTTTTTAGGTGGTGTCATTAAGAGTGATGTTTGTTTCTGCTTTTTTGTTTTTCAGTATTTTCCAAATTTTGACAACAAAGGTTGTCATTTTGGTAATCAAGAAAAAGAAAACTATCAGTTAAATAAAAATTATGCCTGTCTGCTTTGTATAATAAAAATTATTTCAGTAAAAGCTAAATTTCTGTAACAGGAGATACATACAACCTAATAACCATTTACCTTCTTCCTAATTCTTCAACAGAATGTTAGACAGTACCCATCAGCAACTGCCAGGTTGAGTACTGCATGACTGTGCACTAGCTGGACCACTGTAAAAAATGTAAATTACAGAGAAATTTATTTCTTCCTTATTCAGTGGTTGAATTATGTGCTAGTGTTTGAGACATTTTGTAGATAAATAAATGTTTTTCAAACACATTTTTCTTTGTTGACTTCCATATTCTGAAAATAGCTTTTATGTGTGTGGTGACAGAAATAACATGGCATTACACAATTAAATTTTTTTCCAATCCCCAAGTTCATAGTTTGTGAAAATCTGACATATATGATCTCTTGCATCAGACTAAAGTAAGTCTTGACTCTACAAAGGTTTATGTCAGTTCTCTACAAAGAACTTTCCAATGTTACATTGCATGCATAGAATAAGGGCTTTCTCATTAAAAAAAATACTTCTATATTTATTTCTCACCACACAAGTAAAGAACTACATTCACATAAATATTAAAAAAGTCTGTTCATGGGGTCCCTGGGTGGCTCAGTTAACTGTCTGCCTTCTGCTCGGGTCATGATCTCAGGGTCCTGGGATTGACCTCTGTGTCAGGCTCCCTGCTCAATGGAGAACCTGCTTCACCTTCTTCCTCTGCCAATCCCCACACCTGCTTGTGCTCTCTTTCTCTCTCTTAAATAAATAAAATCTAAAATAAATAAATAAATAAATAAATAAATAAATAAATAAATAAATAAAATGTCTATTCATATCTTACTTTTCACGTGAACTTATATATGAGGATTCTATTAGTTTTGAGAAGATAATGTACAATGTTCAAGAAGATCCAGACTGGAACCATGAAGTCTTCGAGGCAGTATCACAAAGTTTCATCTCTAAATGTTTACAAGCTTGGCCCAAATACAACATCAGGTCAGCTTTTCTTCAACTGAAATGGCTTTCTGAGTTAGGAAAATTCATTCATTCATTCATTA
The DNA here is from genome assembly GCF_048164855.1 of Canis lupus baileyi. Classification (NCBI taxonomy): domain Eukaryota; kingdom Metazoa; phylum Chordata; class Mammalia; order Carnivora; family Canidae; genus Canis; species Canis lupus. The sequence continues at coordinate 29,429,379 of NC_132856.1, forward strand.
AGTATACGGTAATAGTATTTGAAACTCTGCTAGGCCGTGAGTACATATTAATGATTAAAACAAAATTTCTGGCCTTATAAAGGTTCTAAATTTGTGAGAGAGACAGAGAGTTAACATAGAAACAAACCAAGAATCCAATAAAGTCTATTGTGATCATGCTATGAAAGAAATAAGTGTAGTGGGCAGCCCGGGTGGCTCAGCGGTTTAGCGCCTGCCTTTGGCCCAGGGTGTGATCCTGGAGTCCTGGGATCGAGGCCCATGTCGGGCTCCCTGCATGGAGCTTGCTTCTCCCTCTGCCTATGTCTCTGCCTCTCTCTCTCTCTCTGTCTCTCATGAATAAATAAATAAAATCTTAAAAAAAAAAAAAGAAAGAAGTGTAGTACTGGTGTAAAATTTATCAAGATGAATAAGCCTCCATGGAGACTATTACAGAAGCACTTGCAAAGGAAGGATATTTATTTATTTATTTATTTATTTATTTATTTTTATTTTTAAAGATTTTATTTATTCATGATAGACATAGAGAGAGAGAGAGAGATTGAGAGAGGCAGAGGGAGAAGCAGGCTCCATGCCGGGCCCGTAGAGGGACTTGATCCCGGGACTCCAGTACCGCACCCTGGGCCAAAGGCAGGCGCTAAACCGCTGAGCCACCCAGGGATCCCAAGGAAGGATATTTAATTGGAAATCTGGGGGCCCCTGCCTGACTCAGTCTGCGAAGCATACAACTCCTGATCTCTAGGTTGTCAGTTCAAGCTCCCTGAGGGTGGGTGTAGAGATTACTTAAAAATAAAATCTTAAAAAAAATAATAAATGGAGATCTGCAGGACAGGAAGCAGCAAGGATGCATGGAAAAACAAACATTCCAGGAGCAGGGACAAGAGCGAGAGTCCTAAGGCAGGAAAGCAGTCTGTTCAAAGAATGGAGAGGTTAGTGGCCCTGGAGTGGCCTGAGCTTTGGGAGCTCAGTACCAAAGACTTATACTGGTCCACGCCATGATGGGAAAGGCAGGAATCCAGAGCACAGGTGGAAAGATCAGGCATGAGCAGGATAAGGAACACCGTTCATCGTGTCAAGAAGGAAAGAGAAGAGAATGTTATGTGAACACAGGTAAGTTAGGTAAGCAGGTTTGGCCACAGGACATCAAAGAAAATGCCTTCTCTTTTATCTGGACGTAAAACATGAATGCATCTGCTGACAAGGAAGGGAGAGATGGATGTAGCCAAAGTTGAAGGAGATGTGGTCCAGTCTGAAATGGCCTCTCTGAAGAACAGCAGGGAGAGAGAAAGAGAACTAAGGAAACCGAGATTGCTGGGCAGCACCTAGGTATCAGCTGGTAGGAGGCTGTGGATTTATAGTTTTAATAAGAGCAAATTAAGTCTCTGGCCAGCAGGTTCCAGAGTAGCAAGTACAGTCAATCTTATTTATGTTAAATCATATGTATATATCTTTGGGCACACAGGCAGAGAGAGATGTCTAGGAAAAAATTCATCAACATGTCAAGCACTATCTGCTTATGGAGTGATTTTGATATATACTTGATTCTTTATTGTTTGAATTATTTAATATGACTCACTTCATTGTTAGATTTATTTCATACTTGCACATCATTGGAATTTATCATATTGCCAGTGGTGGGGGGTGTTTAGAGAACTGCAGAATTCTTGATCTGAAAAGGACTGTCTTGCCCTAGTTTCCCCTTTTATTTTTTAATTAAAAAAAATTTTTTTTTTAGTTTCCCCTTTTAAAAATGAGGAAAGCGAGGCCCAGAAAGAGGAGGTTCCTCTTTAAGGGGGCACCTGGATGTCTCAGTTGGTTAAGTGTCTGCCTTTCCCTCAGGTCATGGTCCCAGAAATCCCAGGGTCCTGGGATGGACCCCCAGGTCAGGCTCCCTGCTCAGAGAGGATCCTGCTTCCCCCTTTCCCTCCGCTGTTTCCCTTGCTCATTCTCTCTCTCTCTCCCTCTCTCTCTTTCTGTCAAATAAATATTTTTTTAAAAAAACTAAAAATAAATAAGTAAATAAATAAATAAACAAAAAGCCTTTTAAGGATTTAACTACAGAGTGGGTCCCAGATGTCCTAACTCCTACCCAAGAGTCTTTCCTATGTGAAATTCAGATAGGGTATTAAATTTAAAATAATGTATAAAAGACTGTTTTAAACATGGGTTTTGACAGCACTTTTTGGTAATGATATATCCTGTTTGAGGATGATGCTTCCAAGTATGCATATATGTACATGTATGTGTATATGTTTGTCATATATATGTATACACACGCAACTTTAAATCTAGATTACATATACACATTATCTAGCTTTATCTTAGAGGCTACGTCTCTCTAAAGACACCTCACTGGGCACATCTATGGAGAAGTTGATCAAAGGATTGTGCACCACCATTACCGCATGGACTGCCAGTGGTTGTCAGGGTCACAGATAAAATTTCTCAAATTGACAACTGAGATTCATAAGATACAATTATACCTAATTTCCTTTTATTTTTTTATTTTTTAAAAGATTTATTTATTTATTTATGATAGACATAGAGAGAGAAAGGCAGAGACACAGGAGGAGGGAAAAGCAGGCTCCACGCTGGGAGCCCGACGTGGGACTAGATCCCAGGACTCCAGGATTGTGCCCTGGGCCAAAGGCAGGCGGCAAACCACTGAGCTAACCCAGGGATCCCCTACCTCATTTCCTTTTAGAGTGAAATGTTAAGGGGACACCAGAAGTTAATTAAAAACACAAATAAAAAAACACACACACACACACACACACAAAATGGGGCACCTGAGTGGCTCAGCTGGTTAAGTGTCAGACTCTTGATTTTGGCTCAGGTCATGATCTCGGGGTCCTAAGACTGAGTCCCAGTGCAGGCTCTGCACCGAGCATGGAGCCTGCTTAAGATTCTCTCTCTTTCTCTGCCTCTCCCCACCACCACCCTACCCCACCCGCTCACCCTCATGTGCATTCTCTCTCTCTAAAAACAACAAGGGGCACCTGAGTAGCTCAGTTGGTTTAGCATCTATCTGCCTTCAGCTTGAGTCATGGTCTCAGGGTCCTGGGATTGAGCCCTGTCTCAGGCTCCCTGCTCAACAGGGAATCTGCTTCTCCCTCTTCCTCTGTGCTCTCTCTATGTCACTCTTACTCTCTCTCTTAAAGAAATAAATAAAGTCTTTAAAATACAACAATAACAAAAAAACCCAAAACCCACAAAGAAAGCAGAATTTTAAATAAAATTTAAATTTTAGGGGTGCCTGGGTGGCTCAGTAGGTTAGGCATCTGCCTTTGGCTCAGGTAATGATCCCAGGATCCTGGTATCAGGTCTCATGTCAGGCACTCTGCTGAGCGGGGAGCCTGCTTCTTCCTCTTCCTCTGTCTGCTGCTCTGTTTGTGCTCTCTCTCTCCCTCTTTCTCTCTGTCAAATAAATAAAATCTTTTAAAAAATTTAAATTTTAAACAAAAATACTACCACCTTCTCTTGCCTTCTGTTCATTCATGCACATTAAAATCTACACATCTGCTTTTTGAAAGAATATGGGAAGGACACTCACATTATATGGCATTTATGTGTATTGTGGATAGCCTTGAGCTAGCTAGAGGACTTCAGAGTGTAGGGAACAGCTCATCAGTGGCCCCTCTAATGCACTGGTCTTTACATGTTTATCACTGGCATCCAAAGCAAGATACTCTCATGGTATTAGCACATCCCATGGGTCCCCTTCTTGATTTCTCTTAAGAAAACTGGCCCTCCTGGCAGCCCACTGCCTGTTCTAGAACTGGAACATGGACCAAGACTAAGCCAGACAGTGCCCAAGTGGCATCAATATTGGCTCAGCATTGCACACGTGTGCTCATCAGAGTCTGTGGGCCAGCACGAACCTTCTGCTGAGACTTTAGACTTTAGAACAGGAACAACATTGCTTCTACTAGACTTGGACCCACAAAGACACAGGCTGGGGTTGCCGTAGCAAGAATCTGTGTAGGAGCCAATACAGGTGAAAGTATAGCTGATGGACAAAAAAGATTATGAGGTTTCTATTTTTTGAGGTCAAACTTAAGTTCATATGGTTCAGTCTAATCAATTTTAATGACCTTGAGTTGAACTTTTGACCTGAAGCCAATTCTAACCATGGACTTGCTGGTCACATAAGACAATAAATTCCCTGTTTTATAAGCAGGTTTGGATGCTGTTACTTTTTTTTAGCTGGATATAACAGTAAGAGTCCACCTTCCTCCTTAAAGCTGAGGTCCTCTGTAAATAAGAGACTGATGGAGAGAGATAAGAGAGAGATAAGAGGGACTCCATCTCAATTCCACCAAAAGGAAAAAGAAGAGGATCTAGGATGGTAGGGTCAAGAAGGAGCTGGAGCTCAGCCTTGGAGGTGGAGGATGGGACATGTGGAAGAACTCTTCCCTAAACTCAGAGGGGACAGCATCTCTGCTTGAGGAAACATTCACTCAGCAGAGCAGAACTAGGGCTGGGGAGTGGAAACAGAACAAGGCTTTAAGATACAGTTTATCGTCCTGTAAATCCTATCTTAGAAATCTGGAAGAAGCCATCAGCTCAAGAAGTCCACTTATCTGTGTCTTCTAGAGTCACTATAGTTTGTAGGCTAGAGCCCTGGAATAGAAAAGATGTCAGAAAGAATCATGTAGGGAAATCTACAAAGGGCTCTCCTTGATTATTCATGCCCATGGAGAAGAGTGGACCACCTAAGATTAAAGTTAAGACTACTTGACCATGGGGATCCCTGGGTGGCTCAGTGGTTTAGCACCTGCCTTTGGCCCAGGGCACAATCCTGGAGTCCCGGGATCGAGTCCCACGTCGGGCTTCCTGGCATGGAGCCTGCCTCTTCCTCTGCCTCTCCCTCTGCCTGTGTCTCTGCCTCTCTCTCTCTCTCTGTCTATCATAAATAAATAAAATCTTAAAAAAAAAAAAAGACTACCTGACCTTACACAGGAATGTAAACTGTGCCTGGGCCCACCAGCTGGAATGGAAAAGCTTGAATTTACAAGCATTGGATAGAGGACTCAGAGGAGTCTTGCCTTAGCAGTGAGGAGTAAGTAGCCCTAGACCAAATACCTCTCTGGTCCTAACCAACAAATTCTAAGAGCAAGACTTAAAAGGACTCAACTTATTCCAAGTAACTTAACCAATTCCCAGGAGTAAGCTCAATAGTATTTATAGAAAAAAAAAATCCATCATCAAACAAGGTAAAATTCACAAAATCTAGTATCCAAGCCAAGATTACCAAGCATCCAGAAAGGAAGATACAGACCATGATGAGGAGAAAAATCATTTGAAATTGAGATAAAAGTGATACAGATGTTAGAATTAGCACATGAGGACATTCCAACAGCCATAAGTGTACTGCAGATGTTGAAGAAGTTGAATAGAGACATAGAAGATTTAAAAAAAAAAAATGACCCAAATTGAATTTCTAGAAATGAAAACTACAGTGTCTGAAATGAAAACTATATTTGATAGGATTAATGGCAGATTAGAATTACAGAAGAAAAGACTGGTGAATTTAAAGGCACAACAATAGGGATCCCTGGGTGGCTCAGCGGTTTAGCTCCTGCCTTTGGCCCAGGGTGCAATTTTGGAGTCCCGGGATCGAGTCCTGCATCGGGGTCCTGTTATGGAGCCTGCTTCTCCCTCTGCCTGTGTCTCTGCCTCTCTCTCTCTCTATTTCTATCATGAATAAATAAATAAAATCTTTAAAAAGAGATTAAAAAAAAGAAATAAAAATAAAGACACAATAATAGAAACTACCCAAAATGAAACACAGAATATAGAATTTTATAATGGACAGAGAGCATCAGTGATCTATGGGACCTCTTCAAGTGGCCTAACATAAAGAATTGGAGTCTCTAGAGGAAGGAAAAGCAAAAAAGAAAAATGGAGAATAATTATTGAAAATTTTCCAGATTTTTTTGGAAACTATAAAACCCATGGATCTAGAAGCTTCAGGAATTCCTAAGCACAATAAACATAAAGGAAATTACACTAATGTATGTCACAAATAAATTGCTCAAAATAGGAGACAGAAAAAAGTCTTAAACACGGCCAGGGAGAAAAGACACATTGTGTAGGGAGGATAAGGCCTGTGGAAATTTTCCTATTCAAAGCAAAACAAGTGAGAAGGCAGTGAAGCAACATCTTTGAAATGCTGAATGCAAAAACCCTTACAACCTAGAATTTCATACACAGCAAAAATGTCTTTCAAAAAAAAAGATGCCATAAAGACTTTTTCAGACAAAATGAAGCTGAAAACATTTATCACCAGCAGACATGTGCCACACACACACACACACACACACACACACACACAAATGTTAAAGTATTTCAAACAGAAGAGAAATGATACCAGATGGAAATGTGGATCTATGCACAGGAATGAGAAGCACTAAAATTGGTAGTAACATCATTTATTATAAGTCATGTATACCTCAATAAAGGGTTGGAAAATAAAATATGTGTAGGTAAATAAAATTTGCATAAGGAAATATTTATTTATTTTTTTAAAGATTTTATTTATTTATTCATGATAGTCAGAGAGAGAGAGAGAGAGAGGCAGAGACACAGGCTGAGGGAGAAGCAGGCTCCATGCAGGGAGCCCGATGTGGGATTCGATCCCGGGTCTCCAGGATCGCGATCTGGGCCAAAGGCAGGCGCCAAACCGCTGCGCCACCCAGGGATCCCAGGAAATATTTATTGAATAGCTGCTGTGTCTTCAATATTTTCTATGCTAAGGAAAACAACACTGGTTGGATCTATTCCTTGTCCCAGAATGGTTTGCTGACTACAATGATATGAGAGAGACCACAGGGAAAAGCTCCAATAATTAAAAAACAAAAGAATCTCTCAACTTAAATGCCAAAGCAAAATGAAGGACTTTGCTCTACTATTCTTTGTATTTGAGAGATACTCAGATGCACTTTCTTCTTCTTCCTTAATATTCCCTAGTATTATTGAAGATAACCTTCCTTTTCTCTTTGTCCTTCACAGTCCTTTACTTTGGTAAAAATCCTTATTCATTATTTTTCCCTAATGTGAGTGATATTAAAAGCCATGAACTATGTCCTTCTCAAGTCTGATATCAGATCTCTATTAGTCTCTTAATACCAACTGCAATTAGACCAGAGTCTACATTTTCTTTCTTGAAAGTGAACTTTCTAAATAGGTTTCCTCCTGGGAATCTTATCAACACAGGATTTCTCACTTCATCTCAATGTGTGACCTCTTTTAAGACAACTTAATATATGAAAATCAAAATTTAAAGAACTTGTAAATTGAGGGCTGATTGTCTACTTTAGAAAAGATTTTCATGAAGAATTCCTTCAACATAAAAAAAAATATTTGACAGAGAGGCTGAGGTGAGGGGATGGCAAGCAAAGGAAAGGCTGTAAAATTGCCAGCTGGAGGCTGAGGAAGCTGTTAATTAGAGGGTGGAGGAGGATGAAACATTTCTGAAATTATAATGTCAGTCAATGAGAAAATATGAATATATTAGTATACAACCTCTGGGGAAATAAATGTAGAAAGAATAAAAGAATTAAAGTAAACTCGGCACTTTGTTCACATATTAGTAAACCATTTTAAAAGCGAGTTTCCAAAAAGAACATTGGTTTCAACAGAAAGATGTTGTTTAAGAAGGTGGTGAGGGCAATAGGGAAGATAATATAATAGTTATGAACTTGGGATTGGAAGCTAGATTCCCTGACTTTGAATCCTGGCTCACTTGCGTAACTTGTGTGTGACCCCAGGTGTATCACTTGACCTTGGAGCCTCCACCTCCTCAACTGTAAAATGGAGACTGTAATATATAGTACCTCGTCCTTTCTGAGACTGGGAAAACGAAGTTGGATCATGCAATATGCAACAATGGATAAAGCACAAGATTATTTTAAATTGACACACAGGGAAGGGGAGCACAATGAGAAACTCTACTAAAGAGAGATGCTTTCATTTAGCACAGCTCTTTGCACAAAGTATTTAAAATATGGGTTATTATCATTATTATTATTACTGTCCAGAAACTTCCTCCAGTTATTCTGCCTTCAACATGGAGAGTGTAAATTTTACAATTTAAGAGAACAAGCACGATAAAAATAATGACAGTTGAAAAGAAATCAATCCCTCCTTCCCTTCCCTAGATAAACAGAATGAATATGCCTTCCTCAAGTCTAAACTGAGTTGGTGTCAAACCCCTCATTAAAATCACCTGTCTCTCAAGTGAAGTCTTCCATTTGTATGGAATCCATCTGAAATTGGGCAAAGAAAACTCAATCCTTTTCAAGGATGATTGATTTCTTTGCATGCTGAAGTCACAATTAAGTATATTGAGTTCTCTGCTTCTTTGATCTTTATCATTATAATGAACTCCTTGGCAAATTTTAACAGGCCATCTACAAACTAATTTTAAATTGTTTCTCATCACTGGTAAATCTGACAGACAGAAGTTGGGTATGTATAAGTCCCAAGGAACCTGTCCATCTACTCTGTCAGTGAAGAGCCATCAGGCATCAGAAAACACGTCACCTGCCTTAGTGCAGCATCCTATTTATAATGGCAGCCTACTTAATGTTTTGAGAGTGAAGAATACAGGATTGTTTTAAATTCAAACATACTGAAAGGGAGCATATTGAGAAACTTCACTAGAGATGCTTTCTCCCTTGCCCCGAAGACCTGCACCTCAGGGCTCCTGAACTTAAATCGACATTTCAAATCAAGAAGCCTGACATTCAATTGTGAGATGTATAAGACAGCAGTCTTTGCCTCCAAGGATTTACAAAGGAGAGAGAAGGTACAAATGTTACTCTTGTAAGGTACTATAAAAGAAAATGTGCTTTGAGAATCCAAAGGCTCTCAAGATAATGAAGAACATGAAAAGTTGTCTGAGATGAATAAGTGGCATCTGAATGGGCCTTGAATGTTATGTGAGACATTAGCAGGGGGAGCTGCAGAAATCGAGGTGAATAGGGCATTCCAGCTCCAGTGGCTGTTAAGGGAAGATGCTAAATGACCAATCATCTCTGTTTGCCCAGAACCGAGGGGTTTCCCAGGACACATGCCTTTCAATGTTGGAACTGGGAAATATCATGGCAAACCAGGAGGAGTTGTCACTCTAGGATATGCAAGGACTGGAGCTGATTCTGAGAGTATCTAACAGCTCAGTTTGACGAGGGCAGTTTCTGAGAGCTGATGTGTGAGTAACCTGTAGAACAAATACTTAGAATGCTTCTTAAAAATAAAGATGCCACAGGGGGCGCCTGGATGGCTCAGTTGGTTAAGCGTCCCACTCTTGGTTTTGGCTCAGGTGATGATCTCAGGGTCGTGAGATGAAGACCAGCGTTGGGTGTGGAACCTATGGAAGAAAGGAAGGAAGGGAGGGAGGAAGATGGCTTGGCCCTACCTTTGATTTACTAAATCTGAGTTTTCCAGTGGTAGAGCACAGTAGTATGTGCTTTAAACAAGTTCTCCAGGAGATTATTATCATAATATGATTTGAAAACTAGCAGAGAATGTAGGATTTGTATAAGGGAAAAAATCTAAAACATACCTCATATACTCACAACTTAAATACTCAGCAAGCTTTCAGTTGTTTATAGTATAAAGAATATTCTTTTTTCTGGTTATCCACTGCTGTATAACAAATTGGGCCCAAAATTAGTCACTTAAAACAACAAACATTTACTACTTCATTAGGTCAGGGACCCAGGAGAATTTAGCTGGATGGCTAAGGGTGTCTCATGATATTGTCGTCAAACTGTCCAGCTATGGCTCAAGTCATCTCCAGGCTCAACTTGGGTTGGAAGATACATTTTCAAGACCAAGGTCATTCATGTGATTGTCTGAAGGCCTCATTTTCTCCCTGGCTATTGGCTAAGGGCTTCAGACTCCTGCCTCCTAAGCCTCTCCATTGGGCAGACTCACTCACTGCAGTGTAGGAGGAAAATACACAAAGAAAGATGTGGCTAACAAGGAGGTGGGGATCACTGGAAACCATCTAGGGGGCTACCTAGTATATTCATTCTCAAACTGGACCCACTATATAGATCTGGAGACTGAGGGTCAGAAAGAATAACTTTCCCCATTATCCTACAGGTAATGTTTTGGCAAGATCTGGACCAAAATCCAGACCTGTCTGATGTTTAACTTGTCCAAAATCTTGTAATAACTATAGTAGTCTTCTTCACAAAAAGCACTGAATAAATATTATCATATGAAATAATATTTACTATGATGATGATTTGTCTCAAAACTAAACAATACAATTATACATGTAATATTAAATAAATTAATAACATTAAGTAACATAAATATGATTTCTGGAAAAGCTAACCTTTCATCATGAATCCTCTCCTTTTCTTCCAGATAGACACATATGTGATGTTTTTATTGAAAAAAAAAAAAGGTGTATGTGGCGGGGAGACTGTGATACTTATACTCCCAAGAGGAAAAAATGTTTAGTATTTTGCATGAGTCATTCATATAATTCTCACTTGTGATATTTTTAAATCACAGAATTCCAGCTTGGAGGTACTGAGAGAAAGACAAATTCTTTAAACAAGAAATGAAAAGTTGTTACATGCCCTGCAATTTAGAGGATCAACTCTCTTGTAAATTATGCCATTTCTGTAGCTTGCTCTTTCCTTTGCTCTTAGTAATGTTTTTTAAAAGATTTATTTATTTATTTAGAAAGAGAGCAAGAGTGTGAGAAGGGGGAGAGGCAGAGGGAAAGAGAGAATCCTCAAGCAGGCTTCATGCTGAACTCGGAGCCTGACGTAGGGCTCAATCTTACCACCCTGAAATCATGACCTGAGCTGAAAACCAAGAGTTGGAAGCTAAACCAACTGAGCCACTCAGGCACCCTTGATTTCTTTTTAAGTAATTCTGATACTGTTTAAAGAGGAAAACCATATCCAAATGACCTGTAAACTTGATTTCTTTTACACACACACACACACACACACACACACACACCGACATATATATTTGTTTTTCTTATTCACCTGATTCTTAGGTTGATTGGAGGTCTTACTGTTTTAGAAGCTGTACTGGCATTGGTGGTAACTTTTTCTCTCTCCCTTTAATTCCCAAATGTTTTCCCCTAGAAGAGAACCCACCTGCAGAAAAGGATCTGCTAGCAGCCATTTATAATACAATATAAAATTAACCCAGCTGTTACTTTTTCCAAGAAAATTTGCCATTTAAATGTTATCACTGACTGCAGAATGAACAGCTTTTTTGAACAGTCCTAGAATAGGAAAAGAGGAGTGAAGAAAAGCCAAAAGCACTCATTGGAGAATTCATGTGATGTTTTAAGGTAAAGATGGATCAGTTCTATAGCCCTTGGCAACAGTGTATTTTTGTTCCTCAACTCCCCAGAATTACCCACTGGGAAGGTTTAATTAATTTCATAGGACCTCCTTGGGACATGAACCCTATTCCTGCTCCAAAAGCACAGTCTATGGTGGGAAAAACCTGACTAACGCAAAAGGGCAGACAGGAAAATCGTGAGTCTCCCAAAATAGAGGAAGAGATTTCTTTTGTGAAAGCTCAAATAAGTAAAGGAACAATCTGGGAGTTTGAGATGGTTCTAAAGGAGAAAACAATGAAACAAGGGATGTTGATGAGGAATGACATTCCAGGTAGAAAAACCACTAACTCATTCATTCATACATTCACTCATTCAGGAAATATTTCCGAGCCTACAATAAAACAGGCATAACTCTTAAGTAATGGAACTGTAGAGGTGAAGTTGACAGACAAGCTCATCCTCATGGAGCATACATTCCATGTGTAACATTCAATATTAGAGTGAAATTAATTCATTTGACATGAGGTGAACATTTGAATCTTTTTGTACTGCAGAAGACAAGGTAGGAACTTTACAAAATCCAGAAGTGTCAAGAAGTGACACTAATGCGATGAGCATACACCTGCTAGTTATTGCTAACTTTCTACAGAGAATTTTCTAAAATAGTTCAACTCTCCTCATTAAATCATATGTATTTAAGCACAAGCCTCCTACAGTGAATTTGGAAGAATTGTATAAATTACAATATGTCGTTTTCAGAAGATTCACATCATAGCCTCAGGACAGAAAATCTTTTACTTTTTGGTAAAGGAATACTGTAGGACATTTTGTTTATATACTTCAGTACAAAAATAAAATTCTCAAAATAATGAATGTGGGTATATGCATCAAACTCAATATAAGATAGTCAAACAATCTCCTCAATCCATTTCTTCCATACCAATCCATCTTAAAATAGCTAGAGGGGTGCCTGCGTGGCTCAGTTGGTTAAGTGTCTGCCTTCTGCTCAGATCACAATCCTGGGATCCAGTCCTGGCATGGGGGGGTCCCTGCTTAGGGGGAAGCCTGCTTCTCCTTTTCCCTCTGGCTCCTCTCCCCACTTCCAGCATGCTCCTGCACTCTCTCTCTACCTCTCTCTCTCTCAAACAAACAAATAAAATCTTTAAAATTAAAAAAAAAAAAAACAAAACTAGATCCTTGTAAAGGAGCTTGTTAAAAGAAAACCATAAAATGGAGTCATTTATGCTAGGTTAAGTCACCAAACCAGTACTTAATACCTAACCTAACTGCATACCAACCTCCCCCCAGAAATGCAGTCTTCCTCAGGAATTTTCTGGTCAGCACTAATGAAGTAAACTTGGTTCCCCCATCCCAGGAATGTGAGGTAAACCCACTGAAGGACCCCTGTCCTTCCCCTAAGGGAAGGTTGACCTTGCCTGAAACGATTCTTTCTTTTCTTTTGCTACTAACTTCCTTGCCCCACTCTTTTCCTATAAAAAAAACCCTTCCATTTTGTACAATTCCTGGGGGCTCCTTTCTACGTGCGAGATGGGATGTGTCCAATTCATGAATCATTGAGTAAAGCCAATTAGATCTTCAAAATGATTCAGTTGAACTTTGTTTTTTAATAAGCCTTAGCCTTTTCTAGATATTATTCCATGGCTTGAGCTGTCTTTTAAGTCAGTCAATACTTACAAACTTATATTGTCTTTTTCAATATAAATATTTAAAAATAACTGTTCAAAATTCACATTTTCTGAGGACCCAATCTATATTTAATACTGTGTTAAGCACATCTCATACCTAAAGGTTATCCAAAACATCTAACTATCCAGATCTATTTCTCCAACTTGTCAGTGTAACACTACTGAAAAGAGGCTATGTCTACAAAACACCAGATTAGTAATAGACAATGAAAGGAAGATTAGTATTTCTATTTTTTCAATGAGGGAGCTGACACTCAGAAAGTGACCTGTTTAATGTCATATGGCAGAACAAAGATTCAAGCCTAGATTTTCAAATCTAGTTCTTTTTTCACTAAATCATATTTCACTGCATTTAATAAAAGTATTTCACAGAAACAGAACTTTCTATAGCTTCCTTTGCTAATATGCTTTTTTATAACCACAGTGACATTCCTATATTTGATCAGGTGCCCTAAAGGCAGAGCCTGTGACAAAGATTCAGGTGCTGAATCTTTAGGGGAGTATTCATTAGGAAAAAAAGAGAGAGAAAGGGAAAGAGCTGAGCAAGGACATGGTATCAGGTACAGGAGAGCAACAGTCTGCCGTCACCAAGGGCTCTGAAGTGTGAATCATAGCAGAGGTGAGCCCTCCTTGAGGCAAGGCGATAGCCCAGACTGTCCCTGGTTATAGGCTTCCTTACAGAGTGTAAGTACCTGGGTATGGTGGCTTCCACTCAGTCAAAGGCAGCTCTGACCTGTTGACAGTCAACATTCACAACAACAGAGGAAGGGAAGGAGGGCTGTGCCCTACCCTGGTAAAGGAGATCAGGGCAGGGGACTAATAGAGTTCACCATAATTACTTTATCCTTAAGCATACCTGAAAATTGTCACCAGGCTGGTGAATACCAGCCCCATAACAGTTTTTTAACCAAGGCATTGGAGTCAGCAGTTCCATGCTGATGCTACCTTAGAATGAAGATAGATAGATAGATAGATAGATAGATAGATAGATAGATAGAGTAGGAGAGCAGGATTTGGCACCTCAAAATATATCTCTTTGGCAAAGTATCATTTTAGACTGCCTATTTAAAAAAAAAAAACCTGCAAACACAGGAGAAGCTCTGAAAACTGAGTAACAGTTATTCTTTTGTAAGAGACACTGACAGAAGAGAAATCACCATTTGTGAGGGAGTAAAAGAAGAGGATGATGAGCCAATCTCTACACTCTTATCAATGCAGAAGGTGGAGACTTAAATCTGCATGACAACCTTATCTGTGTTTTCTGTGCTTTTCCTGCCAACTTCCAATAACTAACTCCCCATCCTCAACATCTTTTTGGCTTTAGTTGAAGACGATATTTAAGGTAATGGCTCAGCCATTTCAAGGAGTTACTCAGCTTTCCTGGGTCTCTCCTATCTATATAGGAGATATACATGTTTTTAACTTTTATCTGTTTTTCTCCTGTTAATCTTGTTTCTTGTCAATTTAGTTCTTAGACCAGCCATAAGAATCTTGATAGGTAGGGTAAAATTTTCGATCCCAACAATAGATACAGGCAATACACCATCTAGAATTCACACTTAAAACTCAGAATTCAAGTAAATTTTAAAAAGGTGCTCTGGGTAACAAGTTTTATAAAATGTCAATTGCCAAAATACAATTTGCAAGTTATCAATTGGAGATAAGTCATATTCCCTCCTTCTTCTGCCCCCTATTTCTGTACCCTCACCCACTCTACTGTGATGAGTTCTTCTAAAACTGGCAGAGAAACTTGGAACACTTAGCAAAAACATATCCAAATCACTCTTGAGCACCACAAGTGAAAAACATATCCCAATTCTGCAATCAAGGACACTCATCATTTGCTGCTAATTTTAATACCAAGCACCTCTAATGATTAATGAATTCAATGATGCTACATACAAAACATGGAAGTACCTCATCCTGCTGCACAGGAGATAAGTCTGAAGATTAGTATCCCCAACATCTAAATGACTGTCACCACCCACAGAGATACCTTATTTGTGCTAGTTTCTCAATTACTGTGAAACTACTACCATCAGTCTCCTGGGAGTTTGTGATTTAGCTTTGATTACCAAATTCCCGGGACTCTGCTTTCTTATAAACTTTGCCTCTTTAATCATACTTAAAAAAAGTTAGTATCATCAGTTAAGTAGAAATAGCAACAATTTTCTCCCCACCCATTGCTCCTTCTTGAAGAATCTCCTTCCCCACAAAATGAGAGAGCCTTATATACTACACAGTCCTGTTCCTCACCCCAAATCTAGCAATAGGACCCCAGGGTGAACCATGTCATAGGTAAGGCTCAGTCAGTCATTTTCCCTCTCTGGAGAATCTGTGCCAAGAGCAACAGCATTGCACTCTTGAATTGTGAGGTTAGAATTAGGCTTGAGGCCGATATTGCTACTTTCAACACACAAAAAAAGCAAAGCAAGATGTTTATTTACAGTAAAAATCAGAGAAGTAGAGCCAAGACATAAGAGAATCAAGGAATAGATACAACAAGGGCCCAGCAGGATGTTCGGAAAACTCTTCCAGATGATTTTCCAGCTTCGAGATCAGATTTCCCTCTCCCTCTCCCTCATGAAGTCTGACTTAACTTCTTGTCTTTTGATAAATCTTCTTCCTTCCTTCCTTCTTTTTTTCTTTTTTTCCCTCCTTTCTTTCTTTTTCTTTCTTTCTTTCTTTCTTTCTTTCTTTCTTTCTTTCTTTCTTTCTTTTTCTTGTTCTTTCTTCTTTCCTTCCTTCTTTCTTTCTTTTCTTTCTTTTTTTTTCTTTCTTTCTTTTTTTTAGATTTATTTACTTGAGAGAGAGAGAAAGTGCATGCATGTGAGCAGAGGCAGAGGTGGGGCAGAGGGAGAGAGGGAAGAAGAGGAAGAGAGAATTCTAAGCAGACTCCAGGCTGAGTGTGGAGCCCAACACAGGACTTGATACCAGGACTCTGAGATCATGACCTGAGCTGAAACCAAGAATCTGATGCTCAACCGAGTCAGCCAGGTGTCTCCTACTTTTTCTTTCTAAGCCAGTTTGAATGGGTTGTTGTTCCTTACAACCAAACGATTTCTGTTTAATGATCTCTGATACACTGAAGAATCAGAATGGAATTTTATTATTATTATTATTATTATTATTATTTATTATTATTATTATTAGCTCAGCCAAAGCAAAGGGGTGAATGCAGCAACTATTTGAAGAAAGTCTGTTGTGTATCTTGTCGGAGACTGGCAACTCTCTCCCCAAGATCCACTCTCTCTCTCTCTCTCTCTTTCTTAGTAACAGTTTTGCTGGATGTGTCAACATGCCCAGCGAAAAACCACATTTCCCAGCTTCTTTTGCATACAAAGGTAGCCAAGTGATAGAATTATAGCCAATGGGTGTTCTACACTCCTCCTTAGAATCTTCCAGAAGGATTAACCCGCAGTTGCCAATAGTGGTAAAGTTTTAAATAATGTACTCTCTCTTGCCTTACTTTTCATTTAGTTTTACTTCTCCACTTCCTTACCAGTGTTTCCTGGGATTACCTCCCAAATTAACTATAGGAATCCGAATCTCAGAGTCTGCTTTTGGGGAACCCATATTAGATAGGTGTTAACTTTCATGAGGCCACTCTTGACTAATGAGGGATGGAAGCCAAATGCCAACTGGTTCCTGTTTCATCCTTTTGTCCCCTGAGTGGATAGGTCTGAGATGCATTTCATAAAGGCTGTTCAGGAAGCCCCATCCATTTATGCAAAGACCTCTCAGAAGGAGGATCAACTCTGTAATGTCCCCTTTTATTGTTTTCCCTCTGCCTCCATTTTACATCCCTCATCTCTCATGGCTGCTCCCTGGTATCACTTCCTAATACACAACAGAGATGCCACCTTTGACTTAGGTCTTACTCTTGGAATCAAATGAGGATTCTGCATAACTAGGATACTGGGGCTGTCTCTAAAATTCCATCCTTTCAATGGGTGACTAAACGGGATGGGGTGATCCACATGGCATTGCATATTCCCACTTCCTGTTCTTATGGTTGACATCACAACCACGATACAGCTATACAATTGTTGCTCTCTTTGATCTGATTACCATTCTCTTATTACTCTTACATGTGCACCTGAATATCAGTGGTACTGTTCCGATAGCCACTGTCAAAAAATTGCCAGACTACCTTGCTAATCATAGAATAAATAAATATCTCAGCATGATTTCTTGCTAACTAAACTCTGAAGAAACTGTTTAATTTCTCTGCATCACATAATACTAAGCAATCTTTGTAGCCATGTATCCTCATTAAAAAATCCAACTATTGGGATACCTGGGTCTCATAATCACTTAAGCATCTGACTTGGTTTTGGCTTAAGTAATGATCTCAAAGTCATGAGATCAAGCCCTGTGTCAGGCTCCACACTCAGCATGGAGTCTGCTTGGGATTCTCTCTCCCTCTCCTCCTCCTGCTCATATTCTTTCTTTCTCTTAAACCAATCAATCAATCTTAAAAAGTTCCTATTATTATGAAATAGTCTTGTGCTAACAAACTGGTGCAAACTTTGACAACTGTCCTTTTGCTTCATCTCAGGGGCAAATAGAAAAAAAATAGTTTGTCTAATCTTTTTATTTCAATGTATAAAATGGACAAGTAAATGCATAAAATTCATAAACATATGAAAATATATAAATGCATAAAAAGTATAACCTAAAGAACTGGAAAAATTTGAAAAACCCAGAGTCTAACAAATTTCTGTAAGTTGGTTTGAAAAACTCCTTGCTACCAACACTGTATGATGTGTACTGAACAATAAATGTAAAAATGAAAGTCTAAAGAACAGAGCCACTTCACAATGACTATATTCTGCTACATAATAGTCAGTCCCTATCTAAGTTATGTATTGAAGTTCAGCACACTCTCCTTGTAAACCAGAAAGATGGGCTAAATCTCCCCATTTTGCTTAACAATGTGGTAACCACTAGCTACCAGCTACTTATGTTAAGTACTATCTATTTAAATTTATCTTTTCAGATTTATTTACTTATTTATGAGAGAGAGAGAGAAAGCTAGTGGAGGGAAAGGCAGAAAGAGAGGATCTCAAGTAGACTCCCCACACAGGGCTCAATCCCACAACCCATGAGTTCATGACCTGAGCGAAAACCAAGAGTCAGACGTTTAATCAACTGAGCCAACCAAGTACCCCACTACTATTTAAATTTAAATTAACTAAATAAAAATAAAATTAAAAACACAGTTCTTTAGTTTCAAGTACTCAGTAGTCACATGTAGCTAGTGATTACTGCATAGGACAGTGGAGATAAAAACCTTTCCATTGTTGCAGGATGTACTTTTGGACAGTCTTATCCTATATAAATATCCAGAATCTCCTCCCATTAGGGCTCATTTATTCATTGATTCTTTAAACTACAAATAATTAAACCATTCTTTTTATGAATAGAATTATTTGAGATTATACTGGTTGACTGAGAAATTCAGTTCTTCTCAATATCTTATCTAACTTACCCTAATTGCCAATGTTGTTGCAAGGCCCTTCTGGTGCCTTGACCCAGCCCATCCCATAGGTGTTGCCAAAGGTTCTTGGCCTTTTTTTTTTTTAAGACTTTATTTATTTATTCATGAGAGACACACACGGAGACAGGTAGAGAAACAGGCAGGGGGGAGAAGCAGACTCCCCACAGGGAGCCTGATGAGGGACTCTATCCCAGGACCCCGGGATCATGACCCAAGCTGAAGGCTGACGCTTGACCACTGAGCCACCCAGGCATCCCAGGTTCTTGGTCTTTTCCTTTTTTTTTTTTTAAATCTTTTTTTTTTTTAACATTTTTATTTATTTATGATAGTCACAGAGAGAGAGAGAGGCAGAGACATAGGCAGAGGGAGAAGCAGGCTCCATGCACCGAGAGCCCGACGTAGGATTTGATCCCGGGTCTCCAGGATCGCGCCCTGGGCCAAAGGCAGGCGCCAAACCGCTGCGCCACCCAAGGATCCCTCTTTTCATAAGAAAGAATTCAAGGTCAGAGACGCAACACAGTGGATGAGCAACACAAGCAAGAAAGTTTATTAAAGCAAGAGTGTAGTCTAGAGATATGAGAGTGAGAGAAAGAGAAAGAGAGAGAGGGAGAAAGAGAGGAGGAGAGAGTGAGCGAAGACACTGAGGGTTGGATTTCTAGCTTTTACTGACAGTTGTTCACTAGAGGGTGGAATATTCATTACTTGGGGTGGGAATACAAGGTTTCCAGCCTTTTCCTCCTAATTTGTCAGGGGTTTCCTGTCATGGCATCTGCCAACTTGAGCCTGACTGGTTTGATCTGGCTTGTTGTAGAGTGCTGCCAAGACAGGCCTCTGTCTTTCCCAATAGATGGCCATGACTTCCTTGTTGCTGCCCTCCTGATATCCTAAGTAGGATTATGTTAGATCATAACTTGCTGCCTGCTCTAACAATATGAGCCACTGCCTCCATTCCATTAGATTTTGGCTGAAGAATAATCCCTATATTTTCATGCTTTTTATACCTAGTAATTTTTTTTTAAAATCTTATCTGAGGAAAGGCAAAAGGGACATATGGACTCACTAAATTCCATCATTTCCAAAACCAAGTTAGGGTTAATTTCTGAACACCAAGTTCTCATTTATCCATCAGAAAAATAGCTCTCGAAAACCTCCTGTGCAAGAAAAGAACAAGGCCAGGTTCTTGGAGGTGCAAAGACAAAGCCTCCAAAGTGTGAGGACATGGTGGTGCACTGGAAACAAGCTGTAGACTATGGGTCATATCAGAATTCAGCCATGCTTTGTGTATTTTGCAAAATATGGCTCTTATAATGTTTAAAAAATGGAAGACACTTCCTCCATTACAATTTCCCCAAATTAGCACCAAAATCCTTTTTCTGTTTTCTCAAGAAAAGTGGAAATATCTAGACACATTAGGTCTGTGGTCCTACTCAGCAAGAATTGGCTGGTGAAGAGGCAGCTCTTCCTATCACTGGTGTTGCCTCTATGGCTGCCTGCTTCCTGCTTCCTCACACATTACCTGCCTGGTCCCCAGGAGACCTGGTTTGCATTCTGGCCCCAATATTTACCAGTCAAATAGCCATGGGCATTTCCTCTGTTTTTCAAGGACAGACAAATCAATATGGGGGAAGAAACTGAGTGTCTCCCAAAACAAATCAATAAAACAAAAGATAGACAATCTCAAGGATCTTTGCAGTCTTAAAAGCAGATGGGGATCCTTCAAAGGTTGGCAGAGAAATTATTGACAAACTGAAAAGGCAGGAAGTATCCAGTCCTACAGCTCTTTCTAAGTCTATTTCCATCAATTGCCTAGGCAACTGTGGTTCTAATTTATACGAATAAAATAAAGACAAGATCAAACAAAATAAGAGCAATTCAAAGCAAATCAAAAACCATCCTTCAATTTATTGTTTTATTAGGTAGACTACAAAAAAAAAAAAAAAAAAACACTTAACAAAAGTTCTTGGCTTTGAACTGCAAAGAGAACTTAGAATTTTGCTCTGCATGCCCATCACAGAATTTACCACCTAATAGAGGCTAATAAGTTGGTTTGGTCAAACTACATTGGTGGATTTTTTTTTCCTGACGGATAGAAGTTGTCTGGTTAAGTGATGGGGCTGGGCCTTCAGGTGCAATCTTGGTTCACTTATAGCTATGGAGGGCAGACCTACAGACTAGGATGGTTCTTCCCATAGGGATCGGGTCCCTGGGAGAGAATCAGAACTTTTCCTCCTTTTTTATTGCTAGGTTAAGCACACAGGGTCTTCTTAAGCACAGAAGACCTGGGTTCAAATCTAGCTCTATTATTATTGACTGTACACACTTAAACATTATCTGTTTTTCTAAGACTCAAAATCTTTGCTTAAACATGGGAAAATAGTGATGTATACATTCTAACGGACTGTTAGAATTAAATGGCATAACATGTAGAAAGCACTTAGTGCAGTGCCTAGAGCTCAGTAAGTATACAATGAATGCTAACAGCTGTTATTTTAATTCACAGGGAGGCCAAGGTAGCCCAAAATAGCCATATGTAAGTCACAGGCAGAGTGCATCCATAATGTGGATAATGCTGTTGATAGCAAGTGTGGTCAGGAATGTGATCCAAGAAAGAGGAAATAAATGTCCTTGGCATCAGGCAGCTGCTGAATTTATTTTACTTTATTGATATGGCACTCTACAAACAAGAGCCAGATATGTCCCAGGATTCCTCAGATGGAGCAGTAACACTCTATTCACTCTGCCATTCCCTCAAAAGAATTATTAACATTCTAAGTGTCTCAAACCTGAAGAAGGTATGGCATATATTAATATACATGAGTCACTACATACATATACATGAGCTTCACATTTCAGAAAGGTACTGAATATGGGCCAACACTTATGAGTATAATTTAAAGAAAATAATAATGTTACTTATAATAAATAAATTTAATATTAATAGGATAAATAAAATACAAATGGGATAGTAAATTTGTATTATAAAACTAAGTTATAAAGGATTTATAATAATAGTAATTATCTTTGGCAATCATTCTAAAAATTATATAAATCTATTCTTATATAATGATTTGGAGAAAGGATGGCTTATTATTTGCCTCTCTACCCAAGTCAGAGTATAGCAATCTAAATAATTTCCAAATGGTGGAGTAGTACAATGACCCAGAAAGTTTAAGGCAACAGCTTATATAAAGATCCATGTGAAAAGCACCATGGGTTTGGCACCCTCAGTTATCACTTTACAAATCCATTCTGTTCATTAAAATATTCCCAAAAGAAAGTAAGAATATAAACAACCTTATTAAAAATGTGCAATTTCAATGCATAAAGTACATAATCAAGATTTCACTTTCATCTATAAAACTGGAAAAAATTTAAATGATAATGCCCACATTGGTGCCACCTCATCGGAGGACAATTGTTTCAAATACCTTAAAAACATATAACCTTTTGAACCAGAAATTCTACATCTAGAAATTAAGTAAGTAATAAAAGAAGTATACTAACCAGTTATCTTGAAGCAGAGGTTAGTTTTTGGAGGTGAAACGTATTATAAATACACATTGGAAAAGTACATAAATTAGAAATCAGTAAATAACTTCTAGGACAGGCATACAGTATATAATATATAGCTATAAAAATTATGGGGAAAGACATTCTATCTAGTGGCATGGAAATACATTCATGATATATTAAGGAGAACAAAACAGGTGACAAAACAGTGCCTATTCTAAGAACCCATTTGTTATGGGTTGAATTGTGTCCATTCCCCACATCCCTAACCCAAGATTCATATGTTGGAAGTCTGAAGTCCTGTCTCCTAGCACCTCAGAATATGACCTTATTTGGGAATAGGGTGATTGCAGATGTCATTAGTTAAGATAAAGTTATACTGCAGTTGGATGGGCTGTAATGACATTTGACTGGTATCATATAAAAAGGAAGAAATTTGGACACAGACAATAGGAGAATTCTATGTGAAGACAAAGGCTGAAATTGAGGCAATGTATCATCTACAAGCTATGAAACATCAAAGACTGTTAGCAAACCACCAGAAACTAGGTGAGAGGTATGGAACAGATTGCCATTTAAGGCTCTCAGAAAGACCTACTCTATCCACACCTTTGTCTTGGACCTCTAGCCTCTGGAAATATAAGATAATAAATTTGGCAGGTGTGGTTGTTAAGTAAATGACCAAAGGAGGATTTCAAGCCATGTCTATCTGATCCTTGTCTCTTCTGTGCCTGCCACGATCAAATATACTGGGTATGTGTATCATGGGGCGGATTTCTTTGACATGTTATTTGGAGCCATTTCATTCACAAGCAATATATTTATTAATTTTAAATCACAAAAATTAATAAAAATTACCCAATGTTCTTCTACTGAGAGATAACTAACTTTGATATTTTGAAAATTTTTTATGTTCATGTAACTTTTTTCCTGCGAAAATGATATGTTAGCTTGTCACTTACTTATCATTTTTGTAATGTTGGGCAAGTGACCCTTATAAGGTCACTATAAAGTATTAATGAAATTATGTATATAAGATAGTAGCACTGACATATACAGCTTGACACATACGAAGGGATCATTTCTTTACAGCCATTACAGTGAACTCCCACTATTTATGGGAGCTTTGTCCTTTTTTAAAACAAAGAAGTATGATATTCCTTTTGGAAAACAGCTTCACAAATTCATGGTCACCTTGCCAAAGCCTGCTGGTAGCCTGGGTTTCCAATGTATCTGAACACTGATCTAGGACTTGACAGTCCAGTCTAATCATTCTTTCCCTGCCAACCACACCTGCCAAATTTTACTATCCCACTCAAACTCATTTGGGTTATGTGGACCTAATCTTTACGGCCTTTAGTATAAAGAATGCATGCATCCATGTATGAGAGAGAGAGAGAGATGTGAAAGAGAAGGAGGGAGAGAGGCAAAATATCTAGGAAAGTCTAGAAAAAAATTCACCCTTGCGAATTTTCCAATTTATTATTTCTATACATCAGCAATAAAACATATTCTGGGGGAAAGAAGGAAAGAAAATAAGAATGCATTGAATGTTTGCTATGTGTCATCACTCTTTACAAATGTTATCTCATTTAATGAACACAGTAGTTCTGCCTGCTAGTTATGATTTTCACTGATATAAATATGAAAGGACCAGAGAGGATAAGTAACATGTCCAAGGTCACATAGCTTGTCAGTCATGAACGGACAGTCAAATCCAAGTATTCTTTCCGTTACCAAATGAGGGAAATGTAGCAAATAAAGCCAGACATTAAAAGACACACACATACCAGCCAACAATTTAAAATAATTTTAAAAGGAGAGAAAGTATAATATTTACACTTCAAATTCACCTGCTGTGGCTGGAAAACTTAGTGGTTTCCCCTAGAATAGTTAAATACCACTAACAATTTTACATATACTCTTTTTTTAACCAATGAAGTACATGTCTTTTAAGATAAATTTCAAATTCATATATAATAATTGTGCTTTTGCTTTCAACTGTTTCTTAAATAGAATTTGCAAGGTGGTTCTGGCAACAAAAGTTCTTATATAAATTCTAGTAGAGAATTATGAAACATGCAAATAAGCCTTCCCCCCTTTCCTCAAACAGCTGCAGCTAGAGATGAACATTAAAGGTAACACATCAGACATGGCCCTTACAGGAAAGATGCCTCGGCTACCTGAGCTTTTGTTTTCTGGAGTCAGCAATGGTCAACATTTATTGAGTCTTCTGATAGGAACTTTCATGCATATTGGCTCATTTTATTCCAAAGTATTGTGTTATGGATATTATCGCTATTCTATAGCTCAAGGAGATGAAGGGATTCATCCAAAGCTTTTCAGGTATTAATTCATTTTTATCATGTAAACATATTTTTGATGTAGGTAAAATCCCTAGAAATTAGAAGTTCAGTAAAATTGATTTGCCCGTGAACATACCCAAATTCTGTTATTGAACCCAAGCTTGTGGCTCTAAAGCCAACACACTCTGTATCATCATCATAATCCCTCCTCATTCACCTATCCCATTTTCCAGTTTAAATATCTCCTGGGAACTTCATTCTTCACTCAGATCATGGGTTTGTGCCTAGTAATTTCCTGGTATCACTCTTTCTTCCAATCTAACCTTTCTGCTTTCTCAATTCTTCTGGATCCCAGCTTCAGGAAGGAGCCCAGGGGGAATGCCAACTGTCTATCAGGTGTAGGCAAAACCATCAGGTGAATTAAGGGCATGAGAGCACAGCCAGGCAGTCTCATGGTAGACCAGATGGAAATGTGAGCACTTCTTGTTAAAGCCATAGGGGGTATGTCTTTTTGTTTGGCACATAAATCTTTCAAAACAACAAATCCAAAGAATGGCAGCTCACATACACAGAGACACACAAAGGGCAGACAAAATTCATTTGTTCCTTCTGTATTCATGATGGAATTTGTTTGACTTGAGGAATTTATCAGGCATCTAAAAAATAATTTAGGTGTTTGCATCTTGCTAAATATCCAGATCCATTCTCAATTCTACAGAACCTTCACAAGCATGTTTTCACAACACATTCCTGACCTTGAATTTCTTTATACAATAGATCAGTGAATATAGATTTTGTTAGAAAAGATACACAAGATCAACATAATTTATCAGGGAATAGGAGTATTTTTGAGGAGTCAAAGAGTTCCTGAATGAATTTGGATATTCCTAGTCATTATGGGGGCATTGAAATTTTGTTTGCGTTCTGGCAGCATGAGAGTGAAAAGGGAACAGAATTGGGATTGAGAAGACATGACTTTAAAAGGAGTGATATATATTGTTCCTACCATATTCACTGGAGAAATCATTTAATTTCAAGAGCTGGGAGAAATGAGTTGTCACCATTAACGCAAGGTAACATGGATAAATGATTAAGATGGAAGAGTCTGGCATCCAATTGGCTGGGTTCAAATCCTAGCTCTATCACTTACTAGCGGAATAACTTCAGGCAAGTCGCTTGATCTCTTGAGTCCTCAGTTTCTTCATCTGTCAAAAGGAGTTATTGCTTGGTCCTTCAAAGGTGATGATGAGATTAAATGAAATAATCCATGTACAGCACTTAGTAAAGTGCTTGTCTCTATGTATTAGTATTCATATTACTCGTATATGTTTTATGATCATCTCACAATGTTCTCCCAATGGAGAGATAATAACAGAATGAAAAATGATACGCAATAATAAATTGAGCAAACTTTATACTGTGCTAGAACTGTTAAATACATTTGTCGATAACATATCATCATGTTTAACAATCTCTTCCTTAGATACAAGCAGGGAGCCTGAGTATGGACCAGACATTCTGCTGGGAGTTTTGCAAACATTATCTTACTTAACCTTACTGGCAACCAAAAGACATGACTCTTGTGTCCTTTCTTTGATGTCTGAGGACCGCAAGGAGCAGTATGATTGTGTAGTCAGCTCCACTTCAATGGCTGGAAAGAAGAGCAGTTTTCTTGAATAAGGCTCATTCCAAAGCCCATGCTCCCTAAAGCCCCATGCTGCCTTTCTTCATGGTGATTCTGCTTGTCAAACCAACTCCTCTCCTCTCCTCCCTCAAACAGCACCTATCACACCAGGCAAACCAATGACTCTTTCATTAGTATATATTCAGGACAAAAAGTTTAATTGGGGTAAGAATGTTAAACTAAAAAGAAATACACATTAGTGTGTTCCTGTTTTCTATGACATGAATAAACACAGGAAATAATTATTGTAGTAATTAGTCTTCTAACATGAAGGGCCAGAGCTCAATTAACCTACCAATATATGAATACAGATGAAGGGCATGTGGTTTGAAGGAATACATTTTCCTTTGAAAATGGATTATTTAATCACAGGCAAAACCTCATCATTCCTTTCAGGAAGAGGTGATGAACTAGATGGCACAAGCTCATGGGCCCTGTGTGTTGAAGGGCCAAAGGTACACCCCTAAAATAACATCATCAATGTGAATCCACCAAATGATCTCATCACAGAGAATTCCAGGGAGGTTGGTCCTAGATCTCAAAGATGCAATACCTTCTCCTTGAGAAAACTGCTAGTGCTACTTTAATCAAAGATGTACTTATGAAAAAAAATCATTTATTCTTCCACCAGACATGTAAACCTCTCGCTGTGCCTAATGTGCTCATGATTGCAAGAAATAGCCCTCCCACTCCTCCCCTGAAAGAACAATCTCAGAAGACATGTTTTGAAGCTCCTGATCCTTTTATTCAGGATACGACAGAGCTAGTGGTGGGCATTTGATCCATGGGCAGCCAATGCATAACCTGATGTGGCCTGGGGCTGATAGTTGTGTCCACATTGAAAAAATTATTAGCTGAGCCAGTCACATTCTTTCTCTTAGGATATTAGATTAGAATCATGAAAAGATTAGAATCAGGAAAAGAAGAGAAAGGGAACACACAAGGGGAGCGAACAGGACAGTGGTCAGAACACAATAATGGGACTCACTGCTCACTGCTTTGAACCCAAGACATGAGACCTGTGCATTTTTCAGTTCTCACACTTTAATTGCTGTAAGAACTCACCTCCTTTATTGTACAGTGAGTACGCCTACAACTGCCCTCTTTCCTTTTATAGTTGGGTCAACTTATGTGAGTCACTCTCCTCCACAACGAAGAGTAATAGCGAAACAATTATTTCTATAGTTCTCACGATTTGTCTTCACAATGAAGATCATGAAGGGGAAATTACACTACGTCCAATGTGTTCTCAAACATTCGTGTATTCAGTCTTTATTCTCTCCCCTCCTTCTCTTCTTCCTCCTTCTTCCTTCAACTATTACTCACTGAGGACCTATTACCTGATGTTTTGATGGGATTTGTAAGTGTCCCTGGAGTTGTTCTTACTATGTGTCGAGCACTGTGTTAGATACTTAGAATGTACTGATGAATAAGACAAATGATATTTTTGTCTTCATGGAGCATTTAGTATGGCTGTAAAACTAAAATGCAAACAAGTCATTAAAGAATGTGCTCAGGGAGCCATTAGGAAGCTGACTTCTGGCAACACCTGCCTACTCAGAGGTGTCCTTCCAAAATAAGTGACATCTAAGATGACACCTGAAGGGACAAGAGGAATATGCCAGCTAACTGGGGCTGGGTGAGAAGTGAAAGGCAGTATTATATCCAGAGGAAGAAGCATGTGCAAAAGTCCATCAAATCAGCAAGAAACCATCACCAGTCCTCCAAAACATCTAAGAAATGTGAAATGTGTACAGAGCAAGAAACTGGATTTCAGCATGAGAGCTAAAAAGGGTGAGGACGGACCTTCCCCATATTTGATGAGGCATCAGCTTCAACTGGCAGCACCATTTTCTTCTTATGAGTTCCAAAAAGATCAGAGAGACTGAGGCAGAGGCTTAGAGGGTAGCTGGTGGCTGGGAAGGACTCAGCCACTCTGGAAGCAAAGATAAGGCACTCCCACTTCATGTCTCAAGCTTCACATGAGGGCAATTATCATAAGGTGTCCAGAGTCACTTAGATTAGAAAAAAACATTTCTTTATCATGACTTCATCATGATCACAATTATCTTTACTTTTGGAAGACATTTAAGTTTACAAAGTGTTTTACAAGCTTGATCTCACTTAAAGTTTACAATACTGCAAGGGACACTGTCCCCAATATTTAGGTGAGAAAACTGAGGTTTTCAAAGAAAGGTTAAGCTAACTGAATGAATAAGAATAATTACAAATAATTACAAATATGGCTATATATTAAGTCAAATATATGCCTGTAGAAGTTGAAGACTCAAAGGAAAGTCATGGTTCTCTACACACTTTTTAGAGATTTTTCTTTCTATTAACACATGACCCTTTTTTTCTTGTGTGTATCATGAAGAGGTACAGTTCTGTGTGTCTGGACAGAACTAAGAATAATGCCTCTACTTGAACATGAGGGCTGGATTGCTACCCTGTTCCTATCTGGGAGACCCCCAAGTGCCAGGTGTAGCTGAGTATTAGGGTGTGGTAAGTAAGTTCCTGAGGTTGATCCTGTAAGGACTTTCATCTACAACCTGGATAATTCAGTTGGATACATGCAGCTATTCCAAAATAAGCAATTTCTATAGATTATGATTTGAGAAAAATTAGGAAAAGTCTCTCCCTGCACCACAACAAAAAAACTCCTGAGAACCAAGTGCCTGCAATTCTTTCATGAGACCTCTACCTTTAGGTTCAACAGTGGCCTCTCTGCAATGTTCTTTGAAATGCAGATACTCCAAGGGCAAGTCCCCAGAGTCATTTATGCTATGGAAGAAACTAGCAAAACAAAACAAAACAAAACAAAACAAAACAACCGTGGATGGTATATAGATAAAGGGGCTCCAAGAAATACATGCAAGGTGAATATAGATTTTCTACTTCAGAATTTTGCCAAAACCCTAACTTCGAAGAGATTGCCAAAATGTTCTAAATTACCTTCTGATGGACTTTTACTTTCTTCTTCTTCATCATTCCCAGAATCACCCAAATAATTATCATCATCATCATCATCATCATCATCACCAGTACCTTCATAATTTGTTGAGCACTTTTTATAGCCCAGGCACTATGTAAAGAGGTTTACTTTCATTAAGTTACTTAATCATTATGGTAATCCTCTGAAAGAGAAGCCATTATCAATTCAATCTATAGATGCGAAAAATGAAGCCTCGTGAAGTTAAATAACTTGTCCAGGATTACCATGCTAGTGAAGACTAAAATCAGGATTCAAAAACCATAAGTATATGTTTCACTTTGTTTCTGTATTTGTGGGGCCAAACACCAACTGTCTTAATAAACTTGGAAATGCATTAAGTGATGAATCCATTAGCATACTGGGGAGTTAGCTGCTCTTTTATGAAAAATGTATTTATTGATTCATATTCCAATTGCATATGATTTTGTCACTAATTGAGAGGCTAGAAAGTTATAATTAAATCCACATTAACGTAGCTTTTGAAATTACAAAAAAAAAAAGAAATTACATCAGACCCCAATGACAGATTGCTGTTCATAATTTAAATAACTTGTATGTTAGAATTCTCTGTCTTGTTTATACTTAGAAAAAAAAAGAGTTGTCTGACTCATGCAAACAGATTTTTTAAAGAAAATAGAAAAAAAAGAGCATAAAATGAGATTAAATTATTGGCTTTATAATCATAGTCTTTTTTACATATTTTAAATGAACAAATACTAATTTTTAATTAGAACCTACTCTACTTGGTTAATTAATAAGTAATAGAAAATAAAACAATATAAAAGATAACTGATATGTGTTGTGTTCATCTCTAAAGGCAAATAAATATTCCTTGGCATTTTCAGAAAAGGCTTCAAAAATATATCTTAGTGGGTGAGATAAATACTGCAAAATAGGATAGTATCTGCCTTTTAACGTTTCTTTGAGGCTTAAGGATAAGGTATAGCAGGTGCCTGCCACACTGAAGGAAGCAAAAATGTGTATCATTTAAGAGAAGACAGTTTGGAGTGAGAGTGCTCAAATCTTGGCTTTGCCATTTCCTACAATTTTGTTCTTGATGAGTTAGTTAACATCTCTGAGCTTCACAGTGAAATGGAAATGTTACTCATATAGATTTGACATGATGATGTATTGAAAGCACTGAAATATAGTCCCTCATATGAAACTTGCATGAGAAAGATAGTTCTTCTTACTTTTCTCATTAAGGATTTAAAATGGTGATATATTATATTATATGAATTATGTTATTGCTTTATTTTGTTATTATCAATAACATTATAAATGTTATTAATATCAAGTAAGCAGAATGATGTTTGTTTGGAAAACTTAGTTTAGAACTTAGATTCAAGGATGAAGAATATACAAAGCAGGTACCTTCATTTAAATAAAGTAGTAGCCCTACAACTCATGTGTCAGACACACTGCATCTTTGGGTTAGCTGATCTCCTTTGGGAAGGCAGAAAGGAAAAACAGAATGGAAATGCAAGGTTTAGGTTGCTGCAGAAATGGTATGGTAAAATTTGAGATGGATGTCAAAGAATAGGAATTAGAAGAATCAGGCAATTTGACTTAGCAGTTATTTCCAGAGGGACAGAATCTGGACCTGCAGCATCATGTTATTAGAGGACAATGCCAAATATCATTTACTGAGTTGAAGTCCTTTTGATGATCTTACATCTGCACCAATTCTAGTCCTGGATGATATAAATGTGTTGCCATTCCCACATTCCATTACACATAAATCCAAAGTGTATATTCAGTCTTGTAAATGGTAGAAGAAAAAATGTGCTGACAGTATTTTTTAAAAGGAAAAAAAGAAGAAGAGGAAGACTGAAGTCCTCCTACTGGCAAAGAATTGAAATAGCAAAATTAGTGATTGGTGGAAGGTAGGACTCTACCAACTTAGTGTTTCAGAGTAAGTTGAAGAAATAGGGTAAATTTAATTTTTTTTTTTACCATTTCCAAATAATGTTTTAAGAGATTTGCTGGATAGAATACTATCAGCAGGGAATAAATGAAACAAACCATTGAAATCGGTGCTATGTCCTAAATTTGGGGTTTGACTCAACAGATAGTGAGAATTCCCTGACCTCATTTAAGTAGAGGCTAAGAACTGGGAGTTTTGCCTCAAA
Organism: Canis lupus baileyi; assembly: GCF_048164855.1. Lineage (NCBI taxonomy): Eukaryota > Metazoa > Chordata > Mammalia > Carnivora > Canidae > Canis > Canis lupus. The sequence continues at coordinate 29,460,541 of NC_132856.1, forward strand.
GTCTTTAAGTTGGCTACAACTTTTCACTGAAGGCTTGACTTTTATACGTTAAACTTCCAATCTACTATATCCATGAGCCTTTCCTAAGCAAAGTGCACATAAATACAATGCATTTCCTCTCTAAGGTTATATAAATCCAAAAGCAGAGGATGTCTTTAGAAGTAATACCACTTCATATGGTCAATCCATAGGAAATCACTCAAAATATGAGTTATTTTTTAAAATTACTCATGTGTCCAACTGTGGACAAATGATATGTCTATGATTCTTCCCGCATACCATAGCTTTTTTTTACCCTCTCCTCTCCTCACTGCATCTCAAATTACACTTTTTGGAAAAAATCAATTTTAACAGCTCAGTAGTATATATTTATGTTTTTCTCTATGCGCAGACAAATCTCTCTCTCTTTCTGACACACACACACACACACACAACCATATTTCCCTTTTTTTTGTTTCTTGAAAGATTTTTAAAAAATTATTGATGAGAGAGAGAGAGAGCATATACACATGTGCAAATGTGAGCAGGGGAAGGGGCAGAGGGAGAGGAAGAGAGACGGAAAATCGGACTCCCTGCTGAGCACAGAGCCCTAAGTGAGGCTCCATCTCACAACCCTGAGATCATGACCTGAATCAAAATCAAGAGTCATATGGTTAGCTGGCTGAGCCACCCAGGCACCCCTTTTTCTATTTTTACAAACATGGTTTTACGATCTACATGTCAGTTTGAAATGTGATTGAGTAAATTGTTGATTAAAAGAATAAAAGCCACCTTTTTCCATTTAACAATTTACCAAGTATTAGGAATGAAACCCATATTTTTGCACTTGACAGTTTTATCAAAGACAATTACATATACTGACCTCTAGGTCAATACATATTAATTTAACTCATTATTTTTAATGGCAGCATAATATTCCACAACATGTATGAACCATACAGTAACCATTTTCCTATTAATGGACTTACTGTTTCCAGTTCTTTCCTCTACAAATGATGTTGCAGTCAATATCCTTGAACATATATCTTTACACACACTTTTATTTCTACAGCATAAATACAAAAAAACAAAAGGATTATAGTTCAAAGACTTTAAAGAGTACCAATTTAAAGCTGCTCTCATTAGAAAAGGAGAAAGGGGGGTGTTGTGCATGTTATGTCATGATCAATTTACAACTTTTGCTGATCACTTACTGTTTTTTTTTATTTTTTTTAATTTATTTATGATAGGCACACAGTGAGAGAGAGAGAGGCAGAGACACACACAGGCAGAGGGAGAAGCAGGCTCCATGCACCGGGAGCCCGATGTGGGATTCGATCCCGGGTCTCCAGGATCGCGCCCTGGGCCAAAGGCAGGCGCCAAACCGCTGCGCCACCCAGGGATCCCTGATCACTTACTGTTAACCAAGCTCTATGGAAGGCACTAGTGGGGAACACAGAGACAAACAGAACAAATTTCCTGCTATCTAAAAGATCACTCTCTCATTGTCACCATTTTCTACAGAAAAGATGCCTCAGAGTGGTTCCTCACACCAATGCATACACGTAACACATTTTCCTTCTCTCTCTCCACTTTATTAAACATTCTCAGTAATGAACCTTCTTGTCTCCTCTCTCATTTCTCTACCTTAGCTCTTTTAAAAGGTAGATCAACTAACTTAAATGAATTTTTAAGGGTTTGGTTTTTTGGGTGTGTGTGTGTGTCCCTTATCCCTTATTCAGGTTCTCTTCCATAAATGAGAAGCTAATCACCGATTTGCAAGCAAAAGCTCTTCCACCTTAGAACCTCAGAGACCTAGAAGAAGGAAAAGACTAGAAATATTTTAGGTGTAATAAATGTTCTCTCTCGCACACACACACATACACACACATCAAGAAAAAAACAACTGTAATGCAGTGTGATAAATTCTCATGAGTAAAATGTAATAGAAGCCCAAAGAATGGGCTGAATCATTCCATTTTGGGAAGAGAAAGGGGAAAGGAACAAATGTGAGAGAGAACTTCAGGAAGGTAACATTTAAACTGAAGTTAAAAGACAAACACTTTTTCTAGGCTTATGGCGTGAGTATGAAAAGAAATAGCAAGAGCGTGAAGGTTAAAAGGGCTCTTGAGTTTTGGAGGGAACCTGGATAGCTTATGGTGGTGGTCGTCCAATCTTAAAGTGGATAGGTTATCTAGGGTGCTTGCTTAAAATGCAGATTCCTGGGTATACACCTTCCCAATATTTTGAGTTAATGTCCAGAAGTCTGCATTTTAAACAAATTCGTCCAGGCTTAACTACTTTGAAGTATGTCAGTAGAGGCTGTGTGGTGAGCAGTGGCATGATGTTGTCAGAGGGCTGAAAAGAATACAAATTAATGTGTCAGGTAAGTGACAACCTAAGACAATAAAAGATATCAGAAAATGATGTCAACTCTTTGAATCTTGTTTTGAGAGACAATGGTTTGGCAGTGGAGCTATTACTTTCATCAAAAACCTCTGCTCTTCCACAGGGATTGTTTACTGAATGGCTAAATGAATGAATGTGGGCAGAATTCTGAGAAAGCCAACCGGAAGTTTCATGGACTGTGAGCACTGCTTGCTTTGTTTAACCCGGCTGTGAGGAAACCTGTTTTAGGATGACCATCCCAGAACAAGATGCAAGGCTTCCAAATGTTGTCTTGACATGTGTCAAATTGATATATTCGTGCATTTTTACGCAGGCTCACAAACAAGGCAAAAGTGCTTACCCTGTGGATCATCATGCACCACAAGTCGTGTAGCCAAAGCCAGACATTAGCCCTTTAGAGCTGAGATCTGGGAGGCCAGAGCACGCTCTTATATAATTTCCCAGCTAGTCAGTGGTAGGGCCTGTGATTAATGCTACATGACGGGCTTTGAACTTCCCTGTGCAGATGGGTCCGGCTGCTCCTCAAAGCTCCTAGCAAGAGAGGAATGTGCGATCTGCAGATTTCACTCTGAATAACCATCATCTAAGCCAACAGCACTAGCACTGCTCAATGAACGACTGCTACTGTGCCTCACTCCTTATCAATAGGTTGCCATAGGACTGTCAGAGTGGTTTGCTGTTGTTGTTGTTGTTGTTGAACGGGGACAAAACAGAGGAGTAACAAAATTTCGGAGAGCCCAGTGGCTGAAGAGAGCTAAGCAAAGAAGGCTGGGAGCTGGGGGGAGGCTCTTCTGGAGGAAATCCTGAGAGCCCTCGAGCAGTGGCCGGGGTAGAGGAATGACACCAGGGATGGAAGGCGTCCTGCCCTCTCCACCAACCGCATTCACAGCCTCGCGGCGCCTCGCCGGAGCTCCCGCAGGGCAACTGAGCGCAGCAGCGCTTCCAGCGTCCCGGGCCGGGCGGGCGAAGGAGCGGTCCCCACCAAGAGCAACTTTCAAGCTTGGCCAAGGCAAGGCCCAGCCTTCACAGAGTCCCTTCAATCCACGCCCCTTAGCCACCCTCCCCTCCACCTCCGACCCCCCGCAGAAGCGCAGGTGAGGCCGGGAGCGCAGCGGCGGCCCCTCCATCTGCTGCGCTCCCCACCTCCCCATCTCCCGGGGAGGCTCCAGGCAGCAGCCCCGGCGAGGGCGCCCGCGGGAGGGGAGATGACACCTCGGAGCGCTTGCAAAAGCCCGTCTGCACGGCCGCCGCCGAGCGCGGTGTCCCCGGCCGGTGCCCGCCAGCGCGGGGGGGGGGGGGGGGTACCCAGGACCGGACTGCGCGAGCGCCGCGCGCCCTCCCGACCTCTCCGCACCTGGCTCCGCGCCCCGCCCGCCGCGCGCACTCACCAGTTCCAGGGCTCGCAGGAAGGCAAGGGGCTCCTTGAGCGCCCGGAACGTGCCCGCGGAGGCCAGCTTTGGACGGACGAGAGCGAGAGAGAGAGGGAGAGAGGAGAGGAGAGGAGAGGAGTGAGGAGGGGGCCGCGGCCCTTCCCGCCTCCCGGGGCCGCAGGGCCCCCAGCCCCCGCCGCCCTGTCCAGACCAGGTCCGCCCTACCTGACTCACGGGGTCCATCGCTCGCGCGCGCGCTGACCGCTTCTCCCCTCCGGATGAAGTTCGGGGGGCACCGCCGAGTCGTCCTCGAGGCCAGAAGCTCGGCGGCGGGCAGCGCCCGGGGGGCGAGGCCCGGGCAGCTCGGGGCCCGCGCGGGCTGGCTGATGCTCGGCTGGCGGTGCGCTCCGCGAAGCCTGCGCGCCCGGGCTGCGAGCGGAGGCGGCGGGGGGGCGGGGAGGGGGCGGGAGGGGGAGCGCCCGGGGAGGGCTGCCATTGGCCAGCTGCAGCGGGGGGGCGCGGGGGCGGGGGGCGGGGGGCGGGGGGCGGGCGAGGCCGAGCGCGGGGCTCCGGGCAGGCTCGGCAGCGCGCGCCCGCGCCCTCGGGCTCGGGGAAAACTTGGGGGGCCGAGGGCGGGAAAAGCCGGCTGGCTGCGTGGGCAGCGGGGTTCCAGGGCGCAAGCAGGGGTTGCAGGTAAGAGAAGGGCACCCGCCCCTTACCTGGGGACGTGCGTGAGGTCCGGGGACATCCGAACACCAAAGCAAGCCTGCTGGCGTCGGGGGCCGCCCTGGGTGCGGCGGGGCAGCGCCGGGGCGGGGGCGCATCCGAGAACCCGGGGCCGCGGCGCCTTCCCCAGCACCAGCGGACCCGCGGGACCCACGGACGCGGCGAGAGCGCGGGACCCGGTCATCTTGAAAGTGGTCCAGGGCCCCAAGGGGGTCATTCTCGGGGCCACTGCGGGAGGTCAGGAAGCAAGTTCTGGTGCCCACGTTAAAGGTAGGAAAGAGACTTCAGGGGGTCCCTGGGTGGCTCAGCGGTTTGGAGCCTGCCTTTGGCCCAGGGTGTGATCCTGGAGACCGGGGATCGAGTCCCGCGTCGGGCTCCCTGCGTGGAGCTTGCTTCTCCTTCTGCCTCTCTCTGTGTATCTCTCATGAATAAATAAATAAAATCTTTAAAAAAAAAAAAAAAAAAGAAAAGAAAAGAGACTTCACAGAGGCCGAATTGGCCAAGGTAACACACAGCTCATGAGAGGTCAAAAACGAAGTTTTCCGTGCTTTTCCGCTGAGATCCTTTGCCAAATAACCCCCGAATGAAGCTCCCCGAATTCATCATAAATAGTACTGAGCCCTCGCCTGCCAAACTCATACTTTTTTTTTCTTTCTTTTTTTTTTTTTTTTACCTCCCTCGTTCTGCTAATCTTCCTGAAAAGGATAGATCACAACAGCAAAACAATCGAGTTCTTTCTGTGGGTCAGAAATTGTGCTGAGAGCTTTATAACATTAGTTCACATATTCAACATAACCCCCGTGGGTTAGTATGCTATTATTCTCACTTTAGAGATGAGGACATGGAGGGTCATGGAGGCGAAGTTGGTCTGCTCTAGTTTAAAGAGCTAACAGAGAATGAAGCCCGAGCTGGTTTCAAAGTGTCAGAAAAAGAGAAGATGAGGAAGGGTGCTCAGCCACTAAATCATGTTGCTGGTGTGCCCCCTTCCTTCTCACTCCCTTTGGACTGGATTCCACATATGAAGTGGTCTCCCAGCAACACAGATACCCCATCTGTTTACTACAAAGATCTGCCAAAAAGGTTTGGAGGTTGTGTGTGGAGGGTGGAGTGGTGGTGGTGGGGGGCGACTAATATTTAAGAGCAGGGGATGAAGATGGAAATGAATAGTTAGGAGTTAGCTAAGGGGAGACAGCAGGCCAAACATACAAGAAAGAGCGCATCCAGAGTAGATGCCCCCTGTCCATAAATTTTGTTAGAGAAAACTAAAAATTTAGTAAGGACTCCAAAGGGCGAGTTGCACCATCTGCAGTCAGCCAGTTTTGTTCCTCCTGCTCTTCTTCCTACATGCAGATAATCTAAAACAATTGGAAATAGTTGTTTCAAAAATAAGCCATTATGCAACTTAAGGGGAGAAGAGAACTAAGTTATCAAGTACTTAGTATGTGCTCTACAGTTTGTATATTTGTATTTTCTTTTTTCCTTAAAGATTTTATTTATTTATTCTTGAGACACACACAGAGAGAGGCAGAGACATAGGTAGAGGGAGAAGCAGGCTCTCTGTGATGAGCCTGATGCAGGACCCGATCCCGGTGCTCTGGGATCACACCCTGAGCCAAAGGCAGATGCCCAACCACTGAGCCACCCAGGGGTCCCTTGTGTATTTAATCTTATGTGTGGAGTTAGCTAGCCTCCTCAAGACCTGCTGTTTTTTAAGTTTGTAAAACGGAGCCAACAATATCTACCTTAGCTGTTTGTTGTGAGGACTCGATGAGATTTTTATAGATAACATATCTAAGGTGGTCTGGCAAAAAACATGTATTAGTTATATTTCTCAATGCCCACATCTCGAAAAAAAAAAAAGCAAAGATAAAAGCTCAGAGGTCTTCAGTGGAGGTGTGGTCAATTGTAGCACTGTCTTGCTACTCTCTCTGCTGTACCCCTCCTCTATATACCCTTGCCTTTTTGAACTCAAGAATTGCCATTTTACTTGCTTCGGCCTGTGAAATGTGGGCAGAGGTGATGTGTGCATTCTGGGCAGGAGTTTTAAGAACGTCTTAGTGACTTACATCTTGTTTATTTTCTTATACCATAACGGAGAGAATGTATGACACCAAGCCTTTTCTGACAGCCTGGGTCCTGGCATAAGATTGATGAAGAGCCCAACATGGCAACTGGACTTCATGAACATGGAGCTGAGCAAGAAATGCATTTTGGGTTGCAAGTTACTAAAAGTTTTAAGTCTTTTTTTACTACCACACAACATAACCTAGGTTGATTCATGAAAAGGTTCACACAGGGGCACCTGCGGGCTCAGTTGGTTAAGCGGCTGCCCTGGATCAGATCATGATCCCCAGGGTCCTGGAATCAAGCCCCACATTGGGGTCCCTCCTCAGTGGGTAGTCTGTTTCTCCTTCCCCCTTCTGCCCCTCCACCACTTGTGCATGTGCTCTCTCTCTCTCTCTCTCAAATAAATAAAATCTTTAAAAAAAAAAAAAAGGTTCACACAACTAGTACATAATTGCACCATGATTCCCCCTGAACCTGTATGACTTCATTGTCCTTATATCCTTGTTCTTTCCATAATAGTCAACTACCTTATGGCTATAGCATCTCCTGCTTGTGTTTAATAATGAAGATAATTATCAAAATAGCCTATATCAATTCAGTTCTTACTGCATGCCAGGTACTGTACTACATGTTTTAAATACATCATTTAAGTGTGACCATAACCCCCCTTTATGGAAAGTGCCTCCAGGCCTAGAAAGGCTAGGTAAGTTGCCCAAAGTTGTTTACACATAAACATTAAATGTCTACACATATCTCTTTAGACAGAGAGAGTGATTTATTTAAAATATTGCCCACTAGCATTTCATTTGAGCTGAGAACTTGGCACAGTTGAAATGTGAGCCTATTCCCCCTAGGTCTTTCTTCACTCAACATTTCTCCTCTCTAATACTGTGGCAGATTTTTCCAGTCCTCCAAACACAATGTGAAGGAAGCCAGAATTATGGCAAATGGCAAATGTGTCATAGCTTAGGCAACAATTGCACATTGTCACAGGATGCTTTTCACGTTCCAGAAATGTATGAGCTTCCAACAGCTGCATCACCAAAATAACCCAGAGTTCCATATCACATTTGCAATGTTAAATATTTTGTAGACTTTGAGGTTAGAACCTCTATCCTCAAGCCTGGAAATATCAATGGGTTCCCTAAAGAACTAGGTTGGGAGAGGTAGGGGGGATGATGTAAACATTGTCACAATATTACTCTCCCTGGCTTATGGTGATGCCCGGTCTTCTGCCACAAAATGACCAAAGTAACTTCTTTCTTACTGTAACAGATCAATGCATTGGCTGAATGGTCATGTTAACTAGGGTAGGGCATAAGCAATCCATTTCAGTGGCCTGTCTTGACTATATCAATTTCCAAATTATTCTTTTGTTTTTGACCAGGGACTTATAGTTATGAAGACTTCCTTTGACCTCCCAAGGCAATCCATTTACTTCAGTGGTTCTCAGCAAAGGGTAATTTGGGGCCTTCCCTCCCCCAGGAAACATTTGGCATTGTTTGGAGACATTTTAAGTTGTCACAACTGGATGGGGGAGGAGGAGTAGAAAGATGTTACTGGCACCCACTGGTGTCTAAAGAATAGAGGCCAAGGATACTGCTCAACATCCTACAATATAGGAGAAAGCTGTACTCAACAAAGATTTATCCAGAAACTGTCAATAGTGCCAAGGTTGAGAAACCTTGACTTACTCACTGAACAAGTAGGGACTGCATGACTATTATGGGTGAGGACTATTCTGGGCGCTGTAAAGAGCTTGACAAAATCCCACCTTCACAGAGCTTACACTGTAGTGCGATATACTATAAATCTAATATGTTCAAGGTCAATATTTGGTAAAACAGCAAGTAAACAAAATGCAAGTTATAAAAACAGCCATTTTGAATCTTACAGGGAATCAAAATTACAAAAATTAAAGTACCAAACCGCCATAGATGAACTTGCATTATTCAGACAAATTAAATCCTGCTCTCAGGGAATAACATACTTGGGTTTCATCTTCCTATGTCTCTTCCGGCAAAGAGGAGAAAGTAATTTAAAATGTTATCCATAGCAACTTAATACAGGATAAAATACTATCCATATGTTATGATATTTAAAATACTGGAGATAAGTAATGAGTGGAAGTCATTTAAAATGCTATATATTTAACTTTCTGCTTATGCTGCCAACTTGAACTTTCCAAATCTTTCCTTAACTAGTGAGTACAATAGCAAAAGCCAATAGCATGTCTATTTCATTATTTGTATATTTGGCTTGCATGAGGCCACTGGTACACGGTCCAGGAGTGGTGTGGAAATATTTTCAAGAATTCTAATTTTCCAATAAATGACAGCATTATCTGTCAACCGAAAGATCAAGTAAAACCATCTTTACTTACTTCTGTTTCAGTCTTAAATGGCTGCATGCAATATACAAGGATGTGTACAAGTTCACTTGATTTAAAACTTCATCACAAAATAAAATATCATAGGTTTCTATGGAAGTTGTAGCATTCAAATAGGATCATTCTTTATTAATAATAATAACTGATACAAAAATTCAAATGTAGATGGCCATTGTAAACTCCCATCACAAAATGCTTTCAGTGTTTCTATTTGCATCTTTGTTTTAAACAAAAGATATCTGTGTAAATATAGCCACACTTGAATACATGCAAATTTAGAGGACCAAAATACATGTCAAAGGATTCACCATTGACCTCAGGGAATAGGAATCATAACAGTAATCATAATAATGACTCCCAGTATTAAGGAGATGCTGGACAGAATGCTAAGTGTACCTATTGGCATAACTCAATATCCTCATCAACCTCATAAGTATGTATCACTGTTTCTTCCCTTGTGTAGACAAGAAAACACAGGCTCAAAGAAATTAAAAATCTCAGCTAAGCTTTTATAGATAGTAAACAGCAGAGTCATGATTTTTCTTCTACCCTTATAACTTTCCAAGAAAAAGATTTTATGCAGTTTCCATTGCAAATTCGAAAATGTCACAAGCTTTAGGCAAAAATATTTTCTTGCTGAAACATAAACAAAATGTCTCCAGAGAAATAAAGCAAAGATAGGCACCACTGTCAACTCCTAGTACAACTTCTACCACTGTTATTCCATGGACATAATTAGATGAAACTCCTCCCCTTCTCAAAGTCTCAATCATTCCAATTATTTTTTGTCTTTCATTAGTTGTGTTATCTAAAATGCTCATTGTTCTTGATGCTCTCCTTGGATCACTCCCATGTTTTCATGGATCACATGGATCACAACAGCTTTATATTAACCTTACATCACCCACTACAATTTCTGAATGAGGTAAATAGAACCCAAAGAATGGATACATCTGGCCTAAAATCTTCCTGCTTGAAAAAAAAGTCTATCATAAGTGAGGATGACACAAATTCAGGATTCAGACTGAGTTTATTTTATTTTATTTTATTTTATTTTTTTTAAATTTATTTTATGATAGTCACAGAGAGAGAGAGAGGCAGAGACACAGGCAGAGGGAGAAGCAGGCTCCATGCACCGGGAGCCCGACGTGGGATTATTCGATCCCGGGTCTCCAGGATCGTGCCCTGGGCCAAAGGCAGGCGCCAAACCGCTGCGCCACCCAGGGATCCCCAGACTGAGTTTCTCATATCCTGGCTCTCTTACTCCCTCACCGTGTGACCTTGAGCAAGGCACTTAAACTCTTGTCACTCAGTTTCCTTACGGTAAAATGGAGATAATAATCGGACTATCCACATCACTTTGTAAGAAGGACTATATGAGTTAACACAAGTAAAGAGCCCAGAAGAATATTTAGCATTAGAGAATCTAACATAGAAAGTTGGTAAAAGATCAAGATATAAGACCTACAACACTGGTAGTGAGATGGCCTATGACATTAGCATCCCAAGTCATATACCATGACTTACCATGAACACTTAAAATCAATAATTCTATCTCCCTTTTCTCTTTTCAAATTTCTCATTCGTTTTTCCTCCAAATTTTTCTCTTTTTTCCCCTTTTTCCTTAACCTCCAAGATTGTCAGTTGATCTCGGGAGTTTTCCTCCGAGGTTGGTAAGAATATTGGGTTGTCCATAACATTCTTTTTGGGAGGCTGCCTGATATTACGTACACTTTCTAAGACAATACAATTGAACATGAAAGGTTTGCTTAAAATTTCTTTGATGTTTATACGTGGAGCTTTGATAGGGATTGTTATGATTTTCTTAAAAATAGGTTTTTACTTGGGAATATTTGTGATCTCTAATAATTTTATTCTTATTTTGGGGAATAATTACATAATTAAAAAACTCTTACGGATGATGAAGATAGGGAAGATCAGAGGGATTCTTTTATATATTTAATAAACGTATGTCATCCAAATTATACTGCTTGCCTTTCATGTTAGTAAATTCCCCAGCTCTTCTTTAGACCTTATACTTCAAAATGGCTTTTAGATCTACTCTAAAGGAACACAAAGAAAACCTCACCCTATTCAACAATTATAAGAACACATTTACTAATTCTTTAGTAATTTAAATCATTAAGTAAAAAAGCAAACTCAAATTGATTCAAATGAGACATTAGAAAATTGACTGCTTTGTCACTTCATGGTCATATTCTCTGCCAGCCAAGGTTCTTTCACATAGCTTGACAAGTGTGTGTGAGGACACTGCTGGTCCCACTCACATAGAGAAACACAAATCCAATACCTAAAATTAGGTTTTTACTCAATTATACTGCACTGCACTTTTTTACACCTGCTTGGTGAAAAATATTCAGAAGAAAGGTACAATTACATAGGTTCTTTGGCAGAAGTAGAAGACAGGTTAAAATACTCCCCCCCCCCAAAAAAAAATCACTAAAAGAGAAGGAAGGAAGGAAGGAAGGAAGAAAGGAAGGAAGGAAGGAAGGAAGGAAAGAAGAAAGGAGAAACAGAGAGGTAGAGAAAGAAGACAGAAAATGAAAGAATCCTTTCCCCAAATCATGATCAGCTGATACCATCAACAGCTTTGTTATAAGTTACTTCTATTGAGAATTTGCTATGTTCCACACATTGTAATAAGCTCCTTATACCACTACAAATTAGTTATTATTATCCAGATTTTGGAAATAATGAAACTGAATCATTGACAAATTAATGATTTACCCAACTTCATACAGCTAAATGGAAGTGAAGCCATTTGAAGCCAATAATTCTTCAGAGTTTGAACTAATTTTATACATTCTAATTATCCAAAATATAAAATATACATTCCTCAGATCACAAATGGAAATTGAAAATAAGACCTTTCTTCAGTCACCAACCCCAACTATCTAATTAAATATTGGGACCTAATAGAAATGACGAATACCCAGCATTTGCTTCAACATGGATGGAACTGAAGGGTGTTATGCTGAGTGAAGTAAGTCAATCGGAGAAGGACCATTATATGGTCTCATTCATTTGGGGAATATAAAAAATAGTGAAAGGAATTAAAGGGGAAAGGAGAGAAAATGAGTGGGAAATATCAGTGAGGGTGATAGAACATGAGAGACTTCAAACTCTGGGAAATGAACAAGGCGTGGTGGAAAGGGAGGTGGGCAGGGGGATGGGGTGACTGGGTCACAGGCACTGAGGGGTCACTTGATGGGATGAGCACTGGGTGTTATGCTGTATGTTGGCAAATCGAACTCCAAAAAATATATACAAAAAATTAAATTAAAACCTTAAAAATAAAAATAAAAAATAAATATTAGGGACTGATCCACATTCTCTTTTTTTCTTTTTTCCTTTTTTTTTTTTTTAGCTGTGGTAAGAACACATGTGGATATCTAGTTTTCCCAACACTGTTTGCTGAAGAAACTGGCCCTTTCCCTATTGGGTATTTTTGGTAATCTTGTCAAAGATTAGGTAAATATATGCCTGGGTTTATTTTTGGGCTTTCTATTATGTTCCATTGATCTATGTCTTTATGCCAGTACAAACTATTTTAATTATCATGACTTTATAATATATTTTGAGATCAGGAAGTGTGATACCCTCACCTTTGTTCTTTTCTCAAGATTGTTTTGGCTGTTCAAGGTCTTCATCTTTTCATATGAATGTTAGAGTTGTTTTACTATTCCTGTGAAAAATGCTATTGGGATTTTGATAGGATTGCATTGATTATAGATTGCTTTCAGTGCTGTCGATATTTTAACATGATTAAATATTACAATTCATTAATACACATCTTTCCATTTATTTATGTCTTTCTTAATTTTTCAGTGTTTTATAGTTTTCAATGTAAAAATCTTTTACCTCCTTGGTTAACTTTATTCCCAAGTATTCCACACTCTGAATCCTTGTAATCTCCTTTTAGTTTCAGTTTTACTACTAATGATTTTTGCAATATCACTTATTCTTAAGTGAAAGCAATTTTCCCATTTATTTTCAAGAGTTTTAAGGGATTATCTTAAAAGATTTCTTATTTTACCTTAGTGTCATAGGTGGTTAAATACTAATGAGGTGAGAGGAACATGTTTGATTAAAAAATTAATCAAGCTATTAAGCCATGAAAAGACATGGAGGAAACTTAAGTGCATTTTAAACACAAGAAGTCTATCTGAAAAGGCAGCACACTGTATGATTTCAGCTATATGACCTTCTGGAAAAGGCAAAACTATTGAGACAGTACAAATACTATAGTTCTAGAGGTTATGGTGGAGGGAGGGATGGATAAGTGGCACACAAAGTATTTTTAAGGCAATGAAAATACTATGTAAGATACCATAATGATAGATATGTGCCATTTTACATTTGTCCAAGCATATAATATATATATATTACCAAGAATGACTGTAGTGGAAACTGCATTTGGGGTGATTACTATGTGTCAGTAATATCATCAATTGGAGAAACTGTACTACTCAGGTAGGGGAGTTGATGATGAGGGAGTAGGGGGTATATGGGAAATCTTTATGCCTTCTGCTCAGTTTTGCTGTGAACCTAAAGCTGCCCCCAAAAGAAAATAATCTCACTTCTTAAAAATGATAGATTTACCAACCCTAGGTTGACATCCTGAAGTTTAAAAAAAAAAAAAAAAAAGGTCTGTCATTACTTAGTGCTATTATTTTCCTATTTTCCGAGCCAGGGACCCATCATGTTCAATGATAGAATAAGAAGTAGGACATGTTTATGCAATTCTTTGAGTAGTAAGATGAATGTTAGATTTCTTTTTCCTTAGCATGATCTATAAATTAAGCAAGAGAAATGTAATTTTCTCTGCATGGCCTTATTTCTATATAAAGATTAATTAAAGGTAATTTTTTTGTTTAATGTGTATGTTGTGTGTGTTTGTGTTCATGGGAGTTTATGAAGAGAAAATATAAGCACATTAACACTTTGTTATCCTCCTTATTTTACAAATACTTATAAGATTAATACACATAAAATTTCAGTAATACAGGACTATATAAGGTACAAGTTTTCTCTTTCCCACATCCTATTTCCATTGTCCAGGAGAATATACAATTTTCTGTATAGAAACATAGGTATGTGAGCAGCCTGGGTGGCTCAGCGGTTTAGCACCACCTTCAGCCCTGGGCGTGATCCTGGAGACCTGGGATCGCGTCCCATGTCAGGCTCTCTGCATGGAGCCTGCTTCTCCTTCTGCCTGTGTCTCTGCCTCTCTCTCTGTCTCTGTGTGTGTGTCTCATGAATGAATAAATAAAATATTTTAAAAAATATATGTATACATGTGAATATATGTATATGCATATGTATATCTAGATTTCAAATATATAATGTACATATATCTATTTCAAGTAGCACTATATGCTATTAATGAGTTAGTATCATTTATTTTTTTTATTTTTTTTATTTTATTTTTTTTTAGTATCATTTATATTATTATATGACCTACTTTTTTTCACTTTACATTTTATCAGGGTTACTTTTCCTTGTCTTCACATATTAATTTACTTGCTTTTTTTCTTCTAGGCAGGTGGAATCTATATGTGATGACAGGAGCAGTAGTAGCCACCTTGGAGTCAAAAATTAATGTCACATCTGGAGGGTGATCCCATCATCCGATCTTTTTTCTGTTACAAGGTAGTACTTTGTTCATGCCATTATGTTTTGGAGTTTGTTAGATTGCCTTAGACTGTACACTAATAAAATATCCCTCATTTCTCAGTTCGAATAGCATCTACTCTCAGAAGTCTTCCAGATTTCTACCTCCTCTAGTTATATGCCAATCAGAACTGATCACTCTTATCTCAGTGCTCTTTGTACTTTGAAAATGTTTCTTTCAGCTTATAATCCTCTGGTTTTATTATACTTCTTTTAATATAATGTCTGATGTTAACATAGAAGCCCTACCTTATATTTCAGACTAAGTTAGGTGCCCTTGCCATGTACTTTCAAAACACCCTCTACTTCTGTATAATAATTATGATCAAACTTACCTTTTCACTATTTACTTTCCTGCTATACTACATAAGCTCCATATGGACAGAATCTTGGCTGCCTTTCTGGTGACTTATCTCCAACTTCCACAGGAAATTTGGCACATAATAGGCTCATAGCAAATGTTTGTTGGATAAATAAATGATCTCCTTAAAGGTAGGAAATATGGATTACTCATATTTGTAGCTAAGCACAGTGTCTGGCACCTGTTTGGTGGCCTGTAAATGCAGACTGCAACAAACTGGGTTTGAATGGGATGTTATTGGAAAAGATGAGATCGGCTTAAAATATTAGCTCTGCAAAGGGAAGCAGATGGGTATTTTTGGTGAAGAAGGTCCTTACAAAAGGCTTATCTGCCAATGTTTCCATCAGCAAATACTTTAAAATTCCTTTATAACTGGGAAATTATCATTGGAAATAACAATAAAAAAAAGAATCAGACAGGAATGGCTGTTACATAAATTCTAAGAGATATCTTCTGTATCTTAAAAGCAGTTGTATGAATATTCATTTCAATGTGAAACCTCACACCCACCTTTGTGTGGTCAGGCATTTGTGAGAAAATTCAACATTGGTTATTTCTTTATTCATAAGCAAATCATATCTTTATATTATTAGGAAAATAGAATTTATACTTCTAAATAGGGAACAGATAAACAGGATACTTAAATGGCTTCTCGGCTATTTATTTTTATTAAAATTACTTGAAAAATATTTTCACTAATATTTTATATTAGCAAAGTTACATAGAAATTGAAAGAAATTTCTAGGGTTGATATGCTAAGTGAAGTAAGTCAAAGTCAAATACCACATGAATTCATTTATATGTGGAATCTAAAGAAATCAGACAAACAAAAGGACCCCAACTTTAAAATACAGAGAACAGATGTGGTTGCCCGAGGGGTGGGGGTGGAGGATGTGCAAAATAGGTAAAGAGAAATAAGAGGTACAAACTTCTAGTTATGGGATAAATAAATATAGCATAGGGTATATAGTCAATAATATTGTAACAACATTGTATGGTGGCAGATGGTGAAAACATTTTTAAAAACCAAGAAATTTCTAAGTTGACACAGTGAAGAAACTTCAAACAGTAGAATTTTGGGGATGTTTACTTTGAGTGCTAAACAGTTCCATTCAACTCCCCCATATGAAAACAGGTTTGATTTTAAGTTCTCTAAATTTTCAAAATATTTTATATTTTCTGCAAAAATTTTCATATAAATGGAAATGATCATAAACCCATATATGTATTAAGAATAGATTGATTAATATGATCCACAACATGAGAGGAGAATTTCCTTAATATCACCCAGGCCTCTCCTTTTGCTATCTGGATGTCATGCTGTCATTGACTGGTATCTTCTTTCAAAAGGCTCTTTGGTGACTGTCTCCCCTCATTTATGACTTGGCATGTAGAATCATGAAGTAAATTCTATGCTCATTTTACTTGCTTGTTTACATGAAGAATGATTATTCTACAGTGTGAAATAATATTCAAGTAATGAGAAATCTGAATTGTGAAACCATTTCTGGAGGTATTAACTCTTTTAGAATATTTTCACTGAAATTGATGATACTGAACAAATTGTGTGTATGTCTATCTCTCTTTTTTTGATCTCCCATGATTCCTTTAAATTTATTCAGTTGTAAGGGAATTCTCCCAGGCCCCTGAAACAAACCTCAGACATGATTTTGAATTGCTCTCTCGATAAAAAAGTTATAGGTTATTTACAATTTCTTGATTCTGAAATTTGTAATTCCCAGTCTCATATAATAATCTAAGTATCAAAACTGAGTAAAAGTTAAATCTTTCCCTGTGCCCAAGCTGGCATGGTAGAGGATGGTATGGTTTGCTTCTTCTTTCTTTCCTTGGTCTTCCTTTCTCCATTGCTAACAGCTTTTTGACAGAAATGAAGAGGGGTCAGTAGGGCAGGAAATCTCCTGGTTGACTGATAATATTGTAAATTGGCTTCATTCCCTCTCAGCCTGGAAGATTCTCTCTTCAGAAGGACACTTCCAATCCCTACTCTTAGGGACCACTCACCTGACCCTCCTGGACCTGAGGTGTGTGCCTCTGCCTCAGCTGGTAATTCACTCCTTCTGCAGCTTTTTAGGAACCTGGTAGACCCTTTAGGTTAAGAGGGTCTTGTGGGTACTCCTTTACATGTGGTGTAAGGTGCGCTTATGAGTGGTCCACAGGAAAAACTTATGAATCCTTTTCTCCAATTAACTCTGAGAGAGCGGCTCACCCAGAATTTCCACCATTGACTATAACTTCTCTACCATTAGTAAACCCAGATTATTTCTCAGAAAGTAGCCAGTCATCAGCTCACTTTTTACAACTGCTGGGTACACACAACGAGCTCCATGTTCGTGTCTGTAGGTTTTCAGTGAGCTCAGTGCCCATTTATAGCTTCATACATCAGCCCTTAAAGCATCTCAGGAGAACCCAGGGCCATATTACAACTTTTGTGGGCTGTAGGCAATTTATCTTCATGGCCCTTTCTTTACAAAAACATACTAAAATTTATATTTTTTTAACTGTGTTGGCATAATGATGAATGTAATCCAAGCTGGATCATATTCATTTTTTTCTTTGGATTTTAAAAGGAATTGAAACAGCTTCATGAGCCTCTTTCTTCATGGTTCCTAGGTACTATGCCTCCTAGGCTGAGTGGAAAAGCCAGCCCTGAGCAAGCCTTCATAGATTTAATCAATATATTGAACAAGTGAGACTCACAGGGTTGTTGTAACAACACAACTTTATTTTTTATTGCCTCCTATAAACAATGTATTGAGCACCTATCATGCACTAGACACTATAGAGTAGTAAACACAATAGACACCTGATATTTTTGACATCTAAATGTTGTCAGGTGATATAAACGTAATGAAAATAATAACAGCGCAATAGTGTTTAAAAAAAAAACAGAGAAAGAAAAAGAAACCACAAATTCTTGGACTTATTGATGTGATAAATTCTACTCTTTTCTGGGCCAGGCCCCATCTGAGGAAACATGGGCATGTATTTGACTTGGTAAGAGGTAGGTGTTTCCTTTCCCATTAGTAATTAATATGGCAAAGTCCATGTGAACTTGGATGGGGAACTCTAGTTTGTATCTCTGTTGCATCCATGAACTTTGGCCAGGTGTGCTAGATTCTGTGTTTCTAGAGTCAGTTTCTTCATTAGTAAAAAAAATTTGAGAAGGAGTAGTTTCTAATGCTCCCACTGCTCTATAACAATTAGGGAAGTGAGGTAAAATACATTTTTAAGTATTGATAAGTCTGATTTAAGTCTAATAAGTGGACATGCACCATGACTAAGTATTATTTCTTGAAACAAATGAAATATCTCACTCATTCAGTAACTGTCTATTGAATGTCTACTCAACACAAATACTGTGCTAGAGATTGGGATTACAATAGTGAATTCAGCAGGCATGTTCCCAGCCCACATAGAATGTGGAAGTCTAGTGACCCAATACTTTGTCTTTTTCTCTATTTGCTAGTATATTGAACATTGTGGAAGCAAAGATGTTTATCACTGACTAGACAATAATAGTAGTCCCTACGCTGATTCTTCAGGTTGAAAAGGAAAGGGAATTTTGTTTCATTTTGTTTTAAACAGAATGCCCGAATTTCAGTTAAAGGATGTCATTGGAAACCAAACTGCCACTATACACTGTATCCTTGAAAATGCATTTAAATTATACTTATGAGTTTGAATAGCTCCTATGTCTTCCTTATTTAGGAAGATATCTGTTCGGTCAATGAGCCAGTGATGTGCCTTGTATTCTACTGAATTTTAAATATTTCTTTTTTCTGTTAGAGAGCAAGGGCTTTTCTAACGGACAGAAGTGACTTTCATGTTGAATGTCTAAGTACCACTTACATTACATCATAGAAAAAAACACTGGACTCTATTTAGCATTCAGTTCTGGAGATACAATTAAAAAAAACACATACTCCTGCTATGTGCTGATAGGAGTTGTTTTGGCTTTTAATAAAATTGCTTTTTACTTAGAGCACTTTTCCTCTTAAAAGCTCAAAGAGTCTCACTGCATGCTTAATGGACATGTGCATCTCAATCTGGAATTTTTTTTTTAAAAGGCTTAAGAGTGACTTTCTCACATATTATTTTGCTTAAATTCAAGCATTTTATTGATCACATATCTGCTAATCTTTCCATATTTCTTGCACAGATTACTGAGCTTCCTCACCTTTTAATCTGTTCACCATCAGATAAAATCTTTAACTTATTTTTTCAATTTATGGAACCCGTGGGTCTTTTATTCTCAAGCAGCAATTCCAAACTATAAATTATGTAGGATGTGGAGTTTTATATGCACTAATCACAAGTAGAGACAGAACAACAAAATCATTGGCATTTGTTTTTGAAGACCAAAAGATAACATGTAAAAGGTGTGTGACTTTGGACAAATTATTTAATCTCTTTGTTTCAGTTGCCTTGTCTATAATATTAGGATGTATTAATAGAAAATACACTTTACGGGGGGTGGGAGTGAATGGGTGACGGGCACTGGGGGTTATTCTGTATGTTAGTAAATTGAACACCAATAAAAAATAAATTAAAAAAAAATGAAAAAAAAAAAAGAAAATACACTTTATTTGGTTGTTTGAAGGTGTGGCAGTTTTGAAACATGACCCCCAAATTCTTTGACACTTTTCTCATCAAAAAGCAAAGCTGATGTCCCGTCCTATTTAATTTGGGCTCTAGAATTACTTCATTGGTGGAATATATTGTGTCAGGTTCTGGACCCTTTAAAAACTAGCAGCTTCCACTTACCATCTCTTGAGATGCTTGCTCTAGAAACCCAGCTGCCCAGCCATGTATGAGAAGTCCTAGAAGCTTATGGACAGACTCCATAAAGAAGAGTGAGAGACTTCTTGCTTATGAACTTGGGGCACACAGCTCAGCCAATAACATCTAGGATGCTTCTAAATATCCTACAATGCAAAGGACAGCCTCTTCCTGACCAAACATACACACAATAAAAGATTACCGGGCCCAAAATTTGAACAAGGGCAAAACTCTGGTCTAGAGCTCTGGTTTAACACGTAACAGGGGCTTAATAAATTTTTACTGAATAGTGAATGTGTCTAAAAACATATAACTGAAACAAATTTGATAAAATAATACTAAACCCTGACTACATATGTTACACTCCAATATTTTCTTTTTTATACTTGTGATATTGGTTACAACCACTAAATTTGTTTTCAAAATCATGTAGTTCCATATTTAAAAATGATATTTAGAATGCTATTTTTATGAGTCATCAAGCTGAATTTTAACAGAGAGTCTAAAATTCATTCATCAAAATTATTATTTTAAAGCCTGGTAGGAAGGCATTGCAGTCGTTCAAGTGATACTGCAGTTTTTAAGATATTGAAGAGTTTCTTTTGAGGGGATAGACGTTCGTTCCTTCAGAGTTTGTAGAACAATAATGTTATTCTGTTGTTACCCCTATTGTTTTTTAACTATAAATTTATTATCTCATTGAACAACTGCCTTATTCACCATATTTGCCTCTAAATGGCCGTTAGCAGCTATTAAAATGTAAATCCACCCTCAAATGATAATTGCTTGGCACCTGTTAAAACATTCAAAAGATTTGCTATCAGTTCTAAAAGCAATTCACAAAAATGTCTTACCAAATATTTTTAGTGACTTAGAATAATTGCAAGATGACTTTGAAAGCAGACATTCTTATCTGTTTATTTAACTTCTGGTGATATGTTCAGTGTCTATCACCTGCATGTATGAGCATAGGTTAGGGCATATGAAAATGTATGGCTTTGTCATACATTCTTCATGTCATATGTCTTTGTTCCAATTATCAACACATTTTTAGAAAATTTTTCTGTACCTTTGTGGTGAGAAAAATTGGATGTTCACTTTTACAGAAATGATTGAAGGAGAGGTGTTTTCCTGAAAGGCACATTGCAACACCCTTTGTCACTGAAAAAGAAAGCCAAGTGAGTTTTCTTTGGCAGCTTTATATTATACTCAAAAGATATTTAAAATCCATGTTTTCATCCTTTATCTTGGAGTTATTGAAATAAATGCTACATAAATGGAATTCTAATTCAATGTAATGGATCACAAAACATGGCATAAAGATGAAAGGAACATTTTATTATGCATTATAAATATGTTTTATAACAGTAATATATGCTCTTGGTTTAAAAGAAATCTTTATAAAATGTTACAAAATGAAAAGTCTCTATCTCTAGAGGAAATTAATCATTTCTTCCATATCTTTAAAACATTTAGAATAGACATTTTTATGCAAATGGATTCACATTATTCAAATTGTTTTTTCCCTTGCCTTTTTTAATTTAAAATTTATCTTGCAGATCTTTCACATTGGAGCATATTTACTTGCCTCATTATTTTCGATACATATTCCTCCATGGTATGTGAAGTGAAAGACTATCTCATTCCAATAACTCAGGTAAGGAAGACATTTAATTATCTTTATTTCTTTTTAACTCAACTTAATTTTGTCCCAGGATTCAATTCCCTTGGGTGTCCAAAACATAATCTCTGCCAATTCAGGGTTTTTCTGCATGGCATTTATATGAGTTCCATGAGACTTAACATAGAGAAGAGGTTCTGGGACATGGGTGTGGCATCTTGTTGGCTATTGGCTCTCCATGCTGACAGATCCTGAGATATATACTTCCCTTCTGATCCTCAAACAATGCTCCATGTAGATCTCTGATGATCATCTCTGGCTTCCACTCCATTTCCCTTAGGTCCTTTGAATCTCCCTCATGTGTCTCCATCATTCACAGACACAAGGGACTACTGAGCCATGCTGGCATTTGGAAGCTATTTCTATTCTGTTCTTTCAGCACTATGTCAGGATGCTGTCAAAATTGGTGGTCATGGGAGTGGTCGTGGAGATTCCAGTCATATGTAGGCATCTCCCTAAGAAGCAGATTTCCTTTTCTCTTAGACTCAACAAAATGATCTGTAGCTTTAGTCACTTCCCACCTCTGGATTCAACCTTAAATGGAAGGTTCCTTTCTAGTGCACATACATGCTCCCCTTGTAACTCCTTTCCTTCTCCCAACCCAGGAAACTTTTATCTAGGGGGGCAGATAGGTACGTTTCTCTTAGTGCAAAAGCTTCTAAATATCAGGATCTAGGCTCTTGAAACTCAAAAGCCAAATGTCTTCTGTGTATTTGTTCTTTGCTTTCTGCTATGTCACTTGTCCTCTGAAGCAAGGCATTCAGTACGCCAGGTGAAAAAGATACTCAATCAACCCCCCCGCCAAAAAAACAGGTAATATTACAAAATATTATCTCATCACATGTGTCTGTGTCTTACTTATGATCCTTATAGGTAGTAATTTCTGTTGTTTCCATTGGTTGTTGTTGCTGTTGCTATAAGCCACAATAAACATCTTTGCCCATATAGCTTGAAAATTTATGTAATCATATTGACAACAGAAATGCTAGCTTTAGAATTTCCAGGGAAAAGGGCAAGGGAAAATGTAATTTAAATACTGATGGATATCATAATATTTCCCCTCCAGAAAGGTTATACCACCACAATCTTGTATAGAAGAGCCATTGCTTTAGCCACAAAGGTTTTATCACATATTCAATTTTTTGTCAATCTGATAGCTACAAATATTATTTCCTGGTTTTCTGATTTCCCATGTCTTTAATTCAAAGAGAGATTGAACATATTCTCACATTGTTTTAGCCTTTTGCGGCGACTGTTTCTTGAAATGCTGTTGACGTGAAAAACATTGTGTTAAATAATCCTAAAGTGGTTTAAAAAGAAATTTTTTTCAAGAGTTATTTATTTGTTTATTTTTGTTTTGGGGAGGCAGATTACATAGAATTTAGGGAAACTATTTCCCAGTCTCTACTTAACTTGACAGCAACTAAATAACTATTATATAGGGTTAGGAATGAAACAGAACTGAAAATGAAAAACTGAGTCACCAACACAGAGCTCATAATTAAGCTTTGGCAATGTTATAATATCTCCACACTGCAAATACAAAGCTAGTTCTTATCAAGATGGCATTTGTCCCAAGGATCACATGATATCAGCCATGAGAGCTGACAAAATCAGTAAATCTCTCTTGAGCGTGTGTAATTATGCAAAGATCCCAATAGCTAATTAGTACAATGGATTTTGATCGCCACGCAGTTTGTTGCAGAGCATCCATTTTACATGTCCTAAGTTGTCACTGCTTTAGAGTCTCCACTACAGTATATTTGTTACCATGCTAAGAATTTTAGGAGGAATAATGAGGCCTGATTGCCAACTGAGTGATTAATTCTTCTACACTTTAATTATGGAACATCTAAAGTGCCTGATTTTTCACTCCAGATCTTCTTCATGCCTGTTTCATATATTTTCTATTTCATACTTGTACCTTACCAAAATTAGCATAATATCTTCCAGCTAGAAAGCACCTTACAATATGCACAGCTCCTTAGAAGCAGCACACTTCCTCTTTATCTTGATAGTTGCTACTATGTCCTGAAGCCATACTATGTGCCAGGCAACTATGCTGGCTAATTATCATCACCCCCATTTTCCAGAGCTTGACACTCAGGTTGAAGAACTTGCCCAGAGTCAAAATCTAGTAAGTTGCAGACTCAGCATTAACAGGTTCTGGGGTCTGATAAATTCTGCAAGGAAAAAAGGAAGGAGATTTTTAACAGGAGCAGTGGCATTTCTTGAAATAGACTTTGCTGGAACTGCTACTTAATAGCTAGCAATGCCAAGACCTGTACATTACTTTGCCTCTGGGCAGCTAGCTGTCCCTTCAATACTTTGACCAGTTCTGTTTAATCTTTTTTAAAGACTACAAGGATGAATAAGGCAGCCTGGGTTACATGACCCTCCAACAATTTTTCAAACATGGACAAAGAGGCCTTATGAAGAATAGACTAGATTCTTGATTCCCCATCCCATCTTTTGGCCACATTTTCCCCCATGGAAATGGTCCTAGGGGGACTCCTTCCTCTACTTGCTGTTCCTTTAGTTACCCCCACCCCTCCCACACACAGTCTTCTGCTGCCTTCATCTCATCAAATTTAGCTGACTTACTGTGTTTGGAAAGGGGCTTTCCCTCAAGAGGCAGAAAGAAATGGAATGGGATTTGGGAAGAAGGGTTGGAAGGAGAATTACTCTTATGGATGAGGCTCAGTAGTAGTCAAGTTGTTGCAGTTAGATCTGGATGATGGAACCCTTTGAAAATACCACAAGAACACAGGTGTTTAAGGAAAGCAATGCTCTGCAGATAACTGTAAATTGGACAACTTTTTGGAATAGCACCTTGGCTGGATTGTCACACTCCATAGCCAGAGACCTCAGCCATTGAACCCCACACCTCAGAATTCAGTCCAAAGCAAACCTGATAGTCTAGTCTCTCCTTACCCTTATCAGAAGTAGCTTACCATTTTATTTGGGGGTTTAAAACAGGAAGAGTTGTTCTCCTACTACCTGGAGACTAGGCTGCAATGACTGATTTAATGCAGTATCCTCATTTCAAAACCTAAGGTTCATTACAGTTAAGCAACTTGTCCAGGACAACACAGAAAAAGAAACATTTCTGTTCACCTTATGATCTTTGACTAGTATTTAAAAGAGCATTCCAGGGATGCCTGGGTGGCTCAGTGGTTGGGCGCCTGCCTTCCGCTCAGGTCGTCATCCCGGGATCTGCGATCGAGTTCGCATCGGGCTCCCTGCGAGGAGCCTGCTTTTCCCTCTGCCTATGTCTCTGCCTCTCTCTCTCTGTCTGTCTCTCATGAATAAATAAATAAATCTTTTTTTTAAAAAAAGAAGAGTATTCCAGTTCAATACACGTGATCTATTTAGTATGTAAGCATTGCAGAAAATTTAAGTGTTCCTGAGAAGCATTTTTCCCTTAAATAGCTAACATTTATTGCACTTAAGCACAATGCCAAATACAGTGTTAAATTCTGTCTGTAATATGTCACTTAATTTTTACAGTAGCCCTGGGAAGAAGGAGATTGTAGAAATCCCCATTTTATAGAAGAGAAAATAAAAGCTGAGATTTTAAGTAATTTATCAATTGTTAATATATAGTATCTTATCCAAGGTTTTGAATTCCAAAGCTCAAGCAGGCTCTTAACTTCTGTTACATGCCAAGTTACTCCACAGCATTGGAAGTATTTAAAAGGAACCCAGGACCAGACCTCAGAGGGCTTACACTTGCTGCTCCTACCTGTAATGCTATTTCTCTGATATCCACAAGGTTTAAACATGCACTTACTTCATGTCTCCGCTCAAATGTCACCTTATCAATAGCACATTTCTGACCACTTTGTATAAAATACCCCCCATATACTGATACTTCTTATTCCATTTACTGTCTTATTTTCCTACATAAAATGTATTATCATGTGACATACATGATATTTTGCATTGTATCTATCTTCACTCAGAAATGTAGTCTCAATGAAGTCAGGAGCTTGGTCTTTTCCCTGTAGTCCAGGACCTAGAAGAATGCTTAGCAGTAAATATTCACAGTAAATATTACAGTAAATATTCACTAAATATTTGTGGAATGAATGAGTGAGTGAATGAATGAATGAATCAAGCAAGCAAGTACATCACATTTTCATCATCATCCCAATATGATATTGTTCACAAAAGCATCTGGGGAACTCCAGGCAGTGTGATTTAAAAGGTATCTGATTTTTTTTTAAAAAATCCAGTTGAATAAAAGAATATTAAATTATCTCAGTGGCTGATATTTAAAGCATACAAGAACATCAACTTTTTCTTCAAGCACTGACAGCTGGCAGAAGAATGCATAAGTCTGCTCTCCTTGTCTGTCCTTGTGCTCCTTCCTCCTTGCATAGCTCTGTATATTTAAGAGTCATTGGGGACACTCAATCTGAGAAATGTAGAAGCAGCATTTCTTTTCCTTTTCATAAGCCAAACACTTATTCCCAGTGGGTAACATTTAGCAATGAAGTGTTTTTTGACTCTAGCACTTATCAGTGTTTCAGAAATATATGGTATAATTAAATTACTCAGAGGTTGTGCTTTAATCAAGAGCAAATTTAATGAATATTCAAGCTGTTCATTGTTAGGAAATGGGAAGAGACTGACGGAATATTTTCATTACAGCCTCAAAAGTCATCCAGAAGAGGGTGCTAATGTTCTTTGTGAAATATGCCATACACACACACACACACACACACACACACACACATACACACTCTCTCACACACACACTCAATAAAGCTTTCTTATGTAATTGATCAGGTAATACTAACTATATGCACTAAATGCTAAGAAGAAAATGTGTAGGAGCACCTGCGTGGCTCAGTTGGTTAAATGTCTGCCTTCAGCTGAGGTCGTGATCCCAGGGTCCTGGAATCAAGCCCTGTGTCGAGCTCCCTGCTCAGCAGAGCATCTGCTTCTCCCTCTCCCTCCCACTGTGCTGTCTCGCTCTCTCTCAAATAAACAAATAAAATCTTAAAAAAAAGAAAATGTGTAAACACAGGCAGTTCAAAAGTCAAAATCATTGCCTACTTATAGCACAAAAGTTTTTAAGATTTAGGATGGTTTATAAAATCTAACTTAGTCCTGCACCCGTTAGTTAACAATTGACAATACCACCACCAAAAAACAGTGTATTTTCTATCACCAGAAATTGCCCAACAGAGTTAATACTGTGATATTTCAGTAAACCGTGAACCTTTATCAAACTAAGAGATGAACAAAAAATATTTTGGCTAAAATTTAATATTATAGGCAATTATATATTTAAAATGAAAATTAACACTTTTCATTTGCTTAGTAGCATATTCTTTAAATGTGTTTCTTTTTCTTTTTTTTTTAAAAGATTTTATTTATTATTCATGATAGACATAGAGAGAGGGAGGCAGAGACACAGGCAGAGGGAGAAGCAGGCTCCATGCTGGGAGCCCAACCCAGGACTCAATCCCAGGACTCCAGGATCATGCTCTGGACCAAAGGCAGGCGCTAAACCACTGAGCCACCCAGGGATCCCCAAATGCTTTTCTTTTGATGGTAGATAAAGATGGATAGTAGTTATTGCTTAACTATAATTCAAGAAAAATCGTATTCTAGTTTCTGGTTATCTACCCCAGATGAAAACAGAGATTTGACATTAACATCTTTTCTGATTCACTTGGGTCAAAAATAAAATTTCAAAAAGGAGGCAGTTTCTATGAACTAAGTAGTTCTCAAAATTCTTTTCTACTTGTGCTTTAGTGATAGAAGTTGAAGATAGCCAGGGCAAAATCACCTTTCATTTATGTTTAAAATGTGCCCTAATTTTTCTTCCTTATCCTAGGTTTTCTGAGCTACTATCTTTATAATTCAAGCAATGTGTATTTTGATTATTTCTTTGAAGTGGGACAGTCATGTGAACTGTAAATTTTCTGTGGGCAAAATAAATGCAAATAAGAAGAGCTTTCTGTGTCTGCCTAAATGAGTTACTTATAATACAAATAAGAAAAGTCATTTTGAAAGCCAACTAAAGCTATTTTTACATTCCACTAGGCAGAGTAGCTTTGAGAAGACATAGGTATTGCAAAAAGCTCAATAGATGGATGGTCTTAAGTGAAGTTTGCATTTGTAGAGCTTGTCGAGCAGCACTCTATGGAAAGAAGCAATGCCTTTGCATGAAAGAGGAGTCAGTATAGGCATTCCTGTGTAAAGTGCACATGCCACTTTCACTCCTACGTGGGCTAGCAAGCTGAAGTGGAAGACTCAGACAGATGGAGGAGTTCAAGAACAGAGCAGACACTGAGCAGGCCTCTGATACTTAAAATGTCTGCCCTCATGCTAGAAGGCTTTGCACTGGCTCTCCTGAACTCATCAGCTGGGGGTGAGTTGATCTCTTGCATATTCATTCTCAGATCCATACTTTGCCCTTCTCTGCCTCATCAGCTATATTGAAAGACTCTACATATCCTGTGCTCCCTGGTCTTCTGCTTCTAGATAGCTTTAGCAAATGGGAGGCTCTGGTTGAAGTGTGGAGCGCTAAGGAAGGATAAAAGCCCGGATATCCCCCACTGTTCCTGGCTGTGTTTCAGATGGCAACTTCTGGAGTTGCTGCAATAGTGGGTGGCTCCAGTGCCTAGAGGTTGTCCCTCCCTTCCATGATCTCAGTTCAGACTAGATAGGCCCATCAGGTGACCTTGACTCCTGAACTCTGGTATCTCCTGCTTTTCTAACTCCAGCCCTGGGTGGGGGAAGCTGCCTTGCTCTTTCTAAACTCAGGTTTGTTCATAGTGCTCTTTGGTCCATTAGCTGTTCCATCCTTAAGTAAGCAATTCCCTGTATTGGATTTTTGGCTTTGGTTTGAAATACAGAACGGGCTCTTATTTTACTGAAATAAAAGACTATCTTTTGTGCTATAGGAATATTTGGAAAGTAATCACTGTTCCGGTTTAACCTGCATATTTTATTCTGCAGCTTCTTTAAATTAATATGGTTGGGCAGTGAAAAACAAGATTCAGTTAAAAACTATCTTCTCCACCAGTTTCTACCCTACTTGCCACACACAAAATGACCAAATACATAACTCTGAGGAACCTATGAAAATGTGACACATCTGGTGTGGCTATATTTAACACATATTCTGTATTATTCAACTCTTTAAAATGTCTATGGCTTATTAAATGCATCCATCAGAAAAGAAATAAACAACCCCCCAGCTTCACTCTTAATTAAGAGAGCTATGGACAGAATTATGCCTTACCATTTTGAATATATTATTCCATTGTCTTTTGCCCAAAATCTATCTGAAATGGGGATAGCAACAGTGTCTCCCCTGTCAGGTTGCTGTGAACATTAAGAGATACTTGAAACAATGTCGAACCCACATGTGTCACTGAGCAAATATCAGCTATTCTGCTGACTACAAGTCTTTGTCAATCTAGTTGTCCCTCCTTTATGGACTATGTATTTTAATCTGTAGTAGGATTTAGGAATTTTGCTTCTCTTTAATATTCTGCAGTTTTACAACAATGATTCTTTTAGATACAAATTTGTCTTTAGCTCCTTCTTAAATCTTAGGATAGATAACTTTTTTTTTTTTTTAATTCTGGGAAATTCTCAGCCATTTTCTTTTATGACATTAGGTCTCTCATATTCATTTAATTTTATCCTAAGAACTTCTATCAGACATATTTTAGACCCTGTCTTCCTATCTTCCCCGTCTCAACTTCTCTTATTATTTCTCTTTTATATATTCTACTAGGTCATTTCCTTAGATCTATATTCCAATATATACATTATTTTTTTCCTGTGTATTTATCTTTTCTGTTTCCTCTTTACCTATCTATACATTTAAAAAATAACCATTTTAAAGTCTCCTTTAGATCATTTTCTATTTCTCATTCTTAATGTATAAATTCTTTTTTTTTTGTACCCTCTCATACTGCATCCCAGTAATTCACTTCCTCCCATGGCTTAAATCTTCCCCTGGCAGCTCATCTGCAGTAGAGACTTATTTCCATGGCGTCCTGGGTTTGCTGAAATATAGTAATGGCCCTTGGGGTATGTTGGCTTTGCCTCTTCTGAGAGTCTGTGGTTTCATTATTTTGGGGTCAATTTTTATGTTGATTTCTCAATTAGGAGTTTTTGCCCCATACTGCTGGTGTGAATTTGGACCTTCTTATTCACATGATGGTGGGTTTGCATGTTAGGACATTACTTTTTTCTAATCTCAACCCTGGATATGCAACAAGCTTCCTTGATGCTTTCCACAGCTAGCAGGACCCGTGGCTTGCTGTAGGTATTTCAGGTCTACTTCCCTGAATGAATGGGGCTTGTGTCCTAGACTACCTCACTTCTCCTCACTGGTGTCCAAACCTCCAAACCCAGCTGAATATACACCTTGAAATTATGCCTAGAACCTATATCTGCTTCTCACAATACTCTTAACACATTTTAACCTAAGCTCCTTCTCACCTTTTGATCTGAGTTTGCTATAAGCTTCTGGAAATGAGTATATTCTGCTTTGGTTTTAAATTTGCGTATATATTCACATATCTTTTATTTTATTATATAATATTTTATAAATTCAGTTTCTAATTAAGGGTGTCCTTTCCTCAGTTTTATTCCCCATATTAACCATGTTGAAGGGAAAGATGCTTAATAATTGTAGAAAGATTCTTGCAAAGAGTATAGTCTATGCAATCTCAGAAACACCTGGAAAGGGGTATAAGTATAATCCATTACCAGAAAGAAAATAATGTGATGCTTAGCTGATCATGAATCCACAGAAGCTCATGGAATGATGCAAAATATTTCTTTTTCCATCAGATTATTTATTCATTTGACATACTTTCTGGCTCGAGGTAACGGAAAACTCAACTATAATTGGCTTAAACAATAGGAAAGATTTATTTTCTTACCTATCCAAAAGCTAAAAGTAGGGCCGTTTCAGGGTTGGCTGAGTGGCTAAATTTCATTTTTTGCTCCTGTTCAAATTTTCAAATCTCTTAGCTTCTCCTAATGGTTATGAAATTACTCTGGCAATTCTAGGCATGTCAACCTTAATATATATCAAGATGTAGGAAAGGGGGAAATAAAATTTATTTCTTCCTTAGGCCTCTCTTTCCGACAGCCAGGAAGAATTTCCAAAAGTCCTAATGGTGTAACCCTCATATATTATTGATTAGAAATGTACCATATGCCCACTCTCAAACCAATCACTGGCAAGGGAAATGGAATTACCAAAAACGGAAAAGATCAAATTAGACTCACTCTGAGATTGGTAATTAGTTCACACTTCCTTGAAATGCAAGGTTACCCAATGACTGAACAGTATGAGTAATCTGTTACCTTGGAAAGCAGGAAAATAGCTGTGTGGCAAAGTCAGGTCACTCAGAGACGGCATTAGGAAAAAATCTGGAGGTCCATTTTCTGGGCTCCTTTACTCTTCTGATTTCCATCCCTCTTTCCTCTTCCACCCGTAGCCCCTGCTAAGGCACAAGTAATCTTGGAGGCTACCATTATTTCTATTTCTCTTTAGTGAGAGTGAAGGTGGATCCTGATAGTTGAGGACCTCCTTGCAGCCTGTGTAAAACCTAGATTTTCAAAAACATCTTCAGACTGAACCATCTCTGGGATAGATAGGGGCTGTATTCATCACTGTCCTGTTTTTAGAAACGTGGTCTTTCAGAAGTCCCATGACATTGTCAAGAGGTGCATGCATAGGCCTCATTGGGTGAGTACAGTATAAAATGTCATGGCATAGTGGAATATTACCACTGCAGGGCAGTTAGTTGGTGATGTGTTGGTATGAATTGAATAGAGTTTCTTCCTGGTACAGATTGGAGTCCCAACTGGCACAGG
Source organism: Canis lupus baileyi (assembly GCF_048164855.1). NCBI lineage: Eukaryota > Metazoa > Chordata > Mammalia > Carnivora > Canidae > Canis > Canis lupus. Next base: position 29,491,884 of record NC_132856.1, read on the forward strand.
CTGCATGGTTTGCATTATGAGTAATGAAAATTTTTCATTCACACAAAGGCTGTGTGGGTGATTGACAATGACTCCAAGACACTGTGGGTCATGGACCTTTTAACAATGTTCTTTGCAATGTTCTTTCTCTTGTTTCACGCACTGGGCATATCATGGGTATGGGACATTGCCTTCTTGGACAAGTGTCCCAGGGTAGGTTATTGGTATTTATCAGTCATGTCCCTTATTTCCCCACCTCCAGACACACCTCTGTGCTCTCTTTATATCCTCCATATAAAAGATTTGTCTCTTCTTTTATTTCCTTCTAGACTGCAGAGGACCATCCAGAGCACAAATCATAAGCCACAAGAAAAGCTATTTCTCTTTTCATGAGTGCAGGGAAAACTGCCTTTAACATTTTCTAGATGTGAGGGAGAACATTTGCTTTTCTTACCAGACTGTAGACTATGGGGGTGACTGCCCTGGCAAAATGGGATGAATGGCAGCCCAGGTGGCTCAGCGGTTTAGTACTGCCTTCAGCCCAGGGTGTGATCCTGGAGACCCCGGATCGAGTCCCGCATCGGGCTCCCTGCATGGAGCCTGCTTCTCCCTCTGCCTGTGTCTCTGCCTCTCTCTGTGTGTGTCTCTCATGAATAAATAAATAAAATCTTTAAAAATAATAAATAATAAATAAATAAAATGGGATGAATGCTTCTGATGCAGGAAAAAAGTGAAGACAAAGAGCTAAGTTTTTTAGATTAAAGTAGATTAAACATTTTTACCTGCTAAATAGATAATTTTTTTCTCTTGGGGCAACCAGGTGGCTCAGTCAGTTAAGCAACTGTCTTCGGCTCAAGTCATAATCCCAGGGTCCTGAGATCCAGCCCATGTCAGGCTCTCTACTAGGCTCAGTCTGCTTCTCCCTCTCCCTCTGCTCCTCCCCCTGCTTATGCTCTCGCTCTCTCTCTCTCAAATAAATAAATAAAAATCTTTTTAAAAAATTCTTCTCTTGCCAGTATTGATTGCTTTGTCTGTTGTGAATGTAATATGTCCTATATTTTTTTTAAAAAACTCAAAAAAAGGGCAGCCCCGGTGGCCCAGTGGTTTAGCGCCGCCTTCAGCCCAGGGCATGATCCTGGAGTTCAGGGATCGAGTCCCATGTCAGGCTCCCTGAATGGAGCCTGCTTGTCCCTCTGCCTGTGTCTCTGCCTCTCTTTCTCTCTCTCATGAATAAATAAATAAAATCTTTAAAAAAAACTCAAAAAAAAAAGAAAATCATGAGAAGTGAGGAGATGAAATATAAAGGGATAAAAGGTATGCAGTAGATCAGAACTTGCCCTATCTCACATATAGCACCAGCCTAATTAAATTGAACTTCCTTAGTCCAATAGGGATATAAAGAAATAAATAAGATTATCAAGGATGTAAGTCCATTTCATAACCTTTTTCTATCTCCTATAAGACTTTTAAACATTAAACAGCTGCTTGATAATGGTAGAACAGGTGTAGGACATCTGTCACACTTCCTCTGTCAAGGAGGAGTAAAAGGATTTTGCTGGAATTTTGAAGGAATAGTGTCAGAGTGTTAAATATGAATGTCAACAAAGACACATTTTGAGTCCACATCTATAAAGAGAGCTGGAAAATAGAGCCACAATTCATACTCAGTGGACCAGAGCCTGCAACTTAACAGCCTAATTACCAGTCATCCCCAAAGGAAGAAGGAATTTGTGGCATATTATTCTTTAGAACAGTACTGCTCAATTTTGGTTTTGATCAAGCCTAAAAATCTTGATGATTCTTTAATTTTTTAAGTTCAAAACAAATGCAATGTCATGATTAAAAACATAACAAAGTAGTGACAATTTTAGAATCTGTTCTTTAAAAATAATACTTTCTCTGAAATATGAATGAACTGAATTACCCTCTACCACACTTCAAAACTCACTGCTATGAAATAGCATCCTCACTTACTAGCTATCTGAAATTATACCTTTAGGGCTCTAATTTGTTTCACTTTAACCTGTATTGAATACAAACAACCTCTAAGAATGTTGAAACATATAAGCTCCATCAGTCATTAAAATTAATTGAATTAAAGTCAAATCTCTTCTTATTTTAAGTCACAGAATTAATTTAATAGCTCTACAAAACCACTGAGGCTTACACCTCTGTTTTACAGCTCCCTTTGTGTTTAACTTAACGCAAAGTCTATCTCGTTTCGTGTTTCTGCATTCCCTGCCACTAGGTTTTCATTCATTTAAAGATCACTCCAAAATTATCCCTCAGTAGATGGAAGGGGATGAGGGGGATGAAGAGACTGGAGGCTGAAGAGAGAAAAAACAAGACTGCTGAGGGGAAAAGCAGGCCCACCCAAACCAGTAAGGCCAATGTTGCCTCTTCTCTATGGCAGGTAGAAACTGACTCAAAGAAAAAAAAGTTTTTCTTTCTTTCTTTTTTTTTTTTAATTAGTTGTTTAGACCGAGTTTCTTCTTTAAATCAAAAGAGACTGACTTCTGTCAGGACAAGATGGCATAGATGAGTTCCTCCTTGCTCCTTCTCACTAGGGGTGAATATAAACCCCAGAAATGATGCAGGGGATAACAGAGGAGAATGCTAAAAGGGTGTAAGAGGTTATTGAAATGGTTTCCTCACAACATAGTGGCAGGTTGTCATCCAATAGGGGAAGATGTCTAGGACCTATCATTTCCCAAATCCTGACCTAACAAAAAAAAGTAGCCAGGAGGCGCGTTCTTCCTGCAGATGGAAAAGGAGTCCTGCTGGCAACATGAGGCAAATCCAAGTGCACTGGTAAGGAGGGTCCACTGAGAATCCCATCAAAAATAAGCAGCCTTTTTCTGCGGAGTCTGAGACTTTCCAGCCTTCATGGAGCCACCTGAGACCTGAGGAAATCCTTTCTGTGACCTCAAGCAGCACCAGCAGGAACAAGTGGGAGTTTGAGGAGTACCAAGTAAACCAAGCAGACCAAAAATAACAGCACAGGGCTTTGAAAATGAAATTTCCATAAAACCACAGCCCACAAAAGTAGACTCAGACCTAATTAAACCTGAACAAGTGATTGCCTATTAAAATGAAAGATTTAAATATGACTTAGAATCTCCTAACATTATAAACAAAATGTTCACAATCCAATGTGAAATCATGTATCTGTACAAAAAACAAGAAAATCACAACTTGAATGAGAGAAGGCAGTCAACAGATGCCATCATCCACCAACATAAATCAGATACTAGGATTATCTGATAAGGATTTTAAAGCAGCCATCATAAAAATGCTTCAACAATCAGTTATAAATTCACTTGAAACAAATTAAAAAATAGAAAATTTTAGCAGTGTAATAAAATTGATTTTTTTAAAAAATGGAAATTATAGACTTCAAAAATAAAGCACTAATAAATCATTCAATGGATGGGCTCAAAAATAGAATGGGGGTGACAGACAATAGAACTGGTGAACTTGTGGACACAACAATAGAATTCACCCAATCTAAATAAGAAAAAGTAGACTGGAAAACATGAACAGAACATCAGGAACTTGTGAGATAGTAGCAGGGGGGAGAACACCAAACACATATGATGTCACCATATCAACAAGTTAAAGAAATCATGTGATCATATCAACTGATACAGAAAAAGCATTTGGCAAAATCCAACAGCCATTCATGATGAACACTCTCAGCATTTAGGAGTAGAACGGAATTAACTTGATAAAGAACATCTACAAAAAAAAAAAAATTCCACAGATAACATCGAGTTTAATGATGAAATACTGAATGCTTACCCCCTAATATCAGGAATAAGGCAAGAATATTCACCCTCACTACTCTTACTGAACGTAGTATTAGAAGTCCTAGCCACCAAAGTAAGGCAAGGTAAAGAAATAGAATGTATAAAGGTCAGGAAAGGAAGAAATAAAATGACCTCTATTTGCATATGACAGGATTGTTTAAATAAATAGAAACTATACAAAATCTACAAAAATACTTCTAGAATTCATAAGTGAGTTTAGCAAGCTTTCAGGATATAAGATCATGAAAAAATCAACCACATTTTATATACTAACAATTAACATAGATAAATTAAAATTTAAAACAATAGTGCTATTACAGTCACTCCAAATAAAATTAAGTACTTCAAATATGCATTTAACACAACCATGTATGGAATCTATATGCTGAAAATTACAAAATGCTAATGAAAGAAATCAAAGAAGAATTAATGAAATGGAAAGACATACCCTATTCAGGGATTGGGAGACTGAACATAATAAATATGTCAATTTTTTCCATATTGATCTACAGGCATAATGCAATTCCTATCAAAATCCCAGCAAGGTTTTTTGTAGACACAGACAAGTTTACTTAATATTAATATAGAAAGGCATGGTGCCAAGAATAGCTAAAACAATCTTAACCAAAAATAGAGAGAGAGAGAGAGAGAGAGAGAGATTGGAGACATTACTCTTCCAGTATTAAGAATTACTGTAGAGCTGCAGTAATCAGAACAGTGTTACATTGGCAGAGGGATAGAGGCATAGATCAATGGAACAGAGTGGAGAGTTCAAGTACAAACTCATGCACAAACACCCAACTAATTATTGTCAAAGATCAAAAAGCAATTCAATGAAAGAAAGACGGCCTTTTCAACAAATGGCACCACCAGAACAATTGGATATCTGTAGACTAAAACATTTTTTAAAAAGAGTACCTCAGATTAATGGGCCTTATAAAAAAATTAACTTAAAATGGAACATGGACTTAATATAGAACGTAAAACTATAACACTTTTTAAAAATATGAAAATCTTCAGTATCTAGGGCTGAACAAAGACTTTACAGTCTTTAACACCAAAAAGCATGATCAATAAAGGGAGAAATCAATGTATTGGACCTCATGAAAAGCTTGTGCTCCATGAAAAAGCCCATGTGAAGAGGATGAAAAGACAAGCTGCACATTGGGAGAAAATATTTGCAGAACACATATCCAACAAAAGACTAGTAGTTAGAATATAATGATCTCTCAATACAAAATGTTAGCAATGGGGATCTCTGGGTGGCTCAATGGTTTAGCGCCTGCCTTTGGCCCAGGGTGTGATCCTGGAGTCCCGGGATCGAGCCCCACATCAGGCTCCCTGCATGGAGCCTGCTTCTCCCTCTGCCTGTGTCTCTGCCTCTCTCTCTCTCATGAATAAATAAATAAAATCTTTAAAAAAATGTCAGAAATGGAGGAGCCCTTACTGGTTGACAAGGTTGAGGAGCAGAGGGGGCATCTAAGGGGAAGACAGAGAGAGGTGGGTATGATTATAAAAGGAAAACATGAAGGATATTTGTGATGTTGGAACTGTTTAGTGTCTTGACTAGTAAACACAGATGAGTTTACTTTGATGAGTATCTACACAGGTGGTAAATTATAAAGAACTTGGTACACACATGTACACATTTGGATATACAAATGATCACAAATAAAACTGAAAAAACCTGAATTAGATCAGTGGATAGTATCAATGTCAATATCCTGGCTCTGATTTTTTTTAAATTTTTATTTATTTATGATAGTCACACACAGAGAGAGAGAGAGAGAGGCAGAGACATAGGCAGAGGGAGAAGCAGGCTCCATGCACCGGGAGCCTGACGTGGGAATCGATCCCGGGTCTCCAGGATCACGCCCTGGGCCAACGGCAGGCGCCAAACCACTGCGCCACCCAGGGATCCCTGATATTTTTTATAGTTCTGCAAACTTCCTCCTTTGAGGGTAACTAAGCAAAGCATACAAGATTGCTCTGTATTATTTCTTACAATTACATGTGAATCTATAATTATTTCAATAAAATTGCATTAAGGAAATAACATCTCAGTATCACATTAATAATTGAAGTTTTTACTACTGCGTTTACTTATCTCCTGTAACATGTACAAAAACAGCATCTTTACTAGAAACAACCAGCTTGGCAAGGACAACTGGCTCAGAGCAGAACATACTGTACTCCGTTACCAAGAACTCTGACTACAGGCAAGTCATCATTTGAATAGAGAATGAAAAATACATTTTAGAGTGTAGAAAGTCTACTCCTTTCATCTAATAATTCCACAGAGGGGCAACTCCAGAGTATCCTAGCTGTGTTTTTTAGAGGCAACACTGTTCATTTTCTAAACTAGGGAGAGCCTATCTATACCAGAACGTGATTCATTTTCTTATAACTTGACCCCAAAACATCACAGGCTGGAAGTTCTTGATTTAGTGTGCCTGTTCTGTAGTCTTAAACCTTTCCTTCAGTGGTACCCAAAGATCTAGCTATACAGTCTTTAAGCTTTTGTCAGAAATAAAGTTGACAGTTTGATGGATCTTTGTTTATATTTGTTCTGGGTCTCTTTATCAAGTGTTCCTAAACTTAAAGAAGAAAGGGCCTTTAGGTCAGCCATATGATTGGAAGGGGGAATGGCCATTGGCAACATTTCTGTAGGCTGCTTCTGCATAGCAAAAAACCCAAACATACTTGGAAAAAGTGGTATATGGAGATGGATAGCCTAAATACAGCCTGCAGGACAACTCTTGATGTTCCTGCCATTGATGCCAACTTCAAGGAGCATTATCGTTCAGTTTTATTCATGATAACTAAAAATAAGATGATATGATTATTAAATTTAAGTTGGGAGAAGGTATATTCTATGCAGAGTGAATAGCATGTTTGAAAATGTAGAATCAGGGCTGCCTGGGTGGCTCAGTGATTTAGCACCGACTTCAGCCCAGGGTGTGATCCTGAAGACTGAGGATCCCGCATCGGGCTCCCTGCGTGGAGCCTGCTTCTCCCTCTGCCTGTGTCTCTGCCTCTCTGTCTCTGTCTCTCTCTGTTTCTCATGAATAAATAAATAAAATCTTAAAAAAAGAAAAAATGTAGAATCAATAGTATATTAGAGATTCAAAGAGTTCCAAATGGAATTTAGTGGTAGCAGTGTTGTCAATATGAGGCAGAGACAAAGAGACTAATGGAAATACCATTGCCCAGTGGTTGGGAATGTGGGGTCTGGACCATGATGGGCTTTGTGTGCTGTGCTAAGGATCATGATCCTTATTCTTAAACTGACAGGAAACTGATAGATTATTTACTTTCTATTTGTTTTAAACTTGGGATGATAAAAAGAGAATTTCAATTCAGTTTATATCTCCCCTCCATGCATCTGCGCTCACTGGTGTTTTCTGCCTGAAATGGTTTTGCTTTCCATGCCCACCTGGCGAGCTCCTACTATTCTTTACATCTCGGTTCAAGAGTTCTGCTCCTTAAGCTTTCCTTGGGTTTTCCAGGCAAAGTTAGGGATTCTCTTCTTTACTGTCTCACGATACTGTCCTACCTATGGTCTATTTTTAATATCCTTACGCTTTCCTTTTATATTTTCTATGGTTTCCTCCTTCTGATTTTCTAATTTACCATTTCATTTTTCTTCAAATTTATCTTGCCATTTATCTCATTATTTACTTCAGTTATATTTTTTATACTTAGATTTCCAGTTGGTATCTCTTATTGGTTTCTTGTTCTTGCTTCATGTTCCTACTATGTCGTCCCATGTCTCCTGGAGGGTCTTTGGCATGGTTATTTCAGATTTTTGGATCATTTGTTTCAATAAATCTGCTTTCAGTGTTAAAAAAAATTGCATCCTGGCTAGACACTAGATTAACGATAATGCCTACACTCCTACCACACCTCTCAGGGAGCTAGAACACCTGTTTTCAAATTCCAGTGGGCTTAAAAATTAGCTGGGTTCTCTGTTAAACCATGCAGATTCCTGGGCTCCACTCTCAAGGAGCCTGGTTTAGTTGGTCCTGAATGGGTTCTAGAAAGCTGTGTGTGTTTAACCACTTAATTCTGATACCCCAGGCCATTGGATTATACTTTGAGAAGGACTGTAAGTGATTGCAATGTAAACAAAATTCTTTTTACTCCTGTCTTGTGACAGAAGATCTGAATGCACTTTCAGATGGAATTAACAATGTAGGTTCTAGTCTCCACTAGAGGGTAGTGTATAAAAACTTTGAGTTTTGAACAAAATTTGTGTAAATTGTGTGATTTTTTAAAAAAAGAATCAGAGGATTTAAAACATTTTTAATATGGATTTTTTTCACATGAAATGTTAAAAGATATTATTTGGAAAAGTGATTTATTCTTTCTTTGTTTTTCTCTGGTTTAATCAGACGACTTGCTCAGATTAAAATATTTCCTCATTGCTAACATACTGTTATTCTGTGTGTCATTATAGGACATTAGCAATAAGGGAGCCCACCTTCTGTATTTTACAATTGAAGGACAGAATGCCCAGGAGGAAACCAGTTCTAGATCTCTATACTTAGTAGCAGAGTTGAGACTAGATCCCAGGTGGCCTATCAATTCAACACCATTTCCTATAAACCATCTTACAAAAAAAAAAAAAAAAGATAATTTGGGAGGTGCTGAGAGTGGAAAAGGAATACTACATTATCACATTTTAGTTCCTTTATAGTTCCAATAAAAAACAAAATCAGAAATACTCATTTGAAACATCTTTGAGAGCTGTGAAGTAAACCCTGTTTTTTTTTCATTTGTTTTTATTAAGTTCCATTTGCCAGCATATAGTATAACACCAGTGCTCATCCTATCAAGTGCCCTCCTCAGTGCCCGTCACCTAGTTACACCCCCACCTCCCTTCTGCAACCCTTTGTTTGTTTCCCAGGGTTTGGAATCTCACATGAATAAATCCTATTTAATGACTAGAAATCTGATATATCTGCTGTTAGATGAAGTTCCTCATTTCACTTTTCCTTTTTTTCCACTGTCTTAGACTAGTTCTGAGTTATAACTCTTTGATTACTGCCTTGTCATCTTGTACGTATGATTTTATTGTTGTTTTATTTTTTTATTTATTTTATTTTATTTTATTTTATTTATTTATTTTTTATTGTTGTTTTAAATGGTAGAACTATAGCTTCCCAAGTAAGGACAACATGAATCAGGATTAAAAAGAACAACAGCAGGGTAAGCTTCCTTTGTTCATCTTGTTAAAATAAGAGGAACAGGTGTAAATGCTCCAGTTAATCAGGCAGTTTTTATGTTTTAAGTGGTCTTGGCTTTGAAAATGAAATCTGTGCAAAAGGGTTGAGCTTTCTCCTCCTCGTCGTCCTCTTCTTCTCCTTCTTTTTATTTCTTTTTTTTTTTCTTTCCTGACATGTGGCATTTGCTTTACTGAATGGCTTAACGTCTGGTGGAGTCATGTGCTTTTTTGGCATGGTTCTCTGCCCCAGGAGCTGCTAAAAGAAAAAACGGCCTTTTCTTAGAAGGCTGTGGACCACTTTTGATCTAGGGCCTAGTGTTTGGCAGGCCCAACAGTAGTATTATCCCTGTGAGGAAATAGCAATAGTATTATTTCCTTATTGTGATGGAGATGATTTCCTGAAATGAAAGACTTAGGAATTTAATTGGGGTATAAGGAAATCACTAGGCAGTAATTTGTATTTTCACCTTTTTAATGGGAATCCACCAGTCATTTCATGCCCTTTAAAGTGGCATCTCCTAAGCATCCTACCAATGTGTAACGTGGGTTATAAAACTCCAAATTCCCAAAGGTATATTATAATAGTTAAGTTCATAACTATTATAATACAAACTGAATTTGCCAAGCTCCTGGCAAGTGTTAAGCATTGGGCTAAGTTGTTTATCCATAAAATCTTATTTATCTTGCATAACAACCTTATTGTTATGCATTATCATCACCATTTTTACAAATGATGAAATTGAGACTCAGGTAGGGTAAGGAGCTAATATAAAAAGCTAGAGGTGGATGAGCGAGGCAAAGTATGAGTGCCTGCTCTTAACCATCCTGTATCCCATGCTTAATTTATATACAGCCCTTAGCAAGACAACACAGAGAGAAATGTATCCAGTGAATGTGCATGTGGATGACCATTTTAAGTTTTAAAATATGATGTGTATCAATATTCTCTTTAAGGTTAAGGTGTTCTCAGAAAGGGAAAAGGATTAATTATGAGCCCTACCTTAGCCAGTAAGAATAAACTTGCAGGAGCTGAGATAGGGTTAATGTCTCAGATAAAATTCAAGCCAGACCTGATTTTCATGCTCTATTTACTGTAGCAGACCAGATTCCTTCCTTCACAATCTCTGGAAATAGAATAAATAGCAAATGTATTTAAAGAACCAAAATCTAGATATGCTGTACACATTCACATTAGAGACAGGTGTTATTTCAGATATATATTAAATTACATTTCTGGGGCATCAAGGCAGGTGCCTCAATTCATAATAGTTTAAAGCTCCATCTTTAATGATTATTCTGAGCCCTCACTGAAACATGCAAGAGGGAAAAGAAAACCATTGGAAAGAAAGAAACATGGAAATTTCTAGGCTAGGGAGGCAGTAAGGCTTTGGGCTGGGTAGTAGGGGATCCAGTGTCACTGGTGGTATCTGAGATGATTCCAGATGTTACATAAATACATTTTTTTAAAGATTTTATTTATTTATTCATAGAGACAAGGCAGAGGGAAAAGCAGGCTCCATGCAGGGAGCCCAATGTGGAACTCAATCCAGGGTCTCCAGGATCACACCCTGGGCTGCAGGTGGCACTAAACTGCTGCACCACTGGGGCTGCCCTATAAATACATTTTTGCAAAGAAATGTTGGGGTACCTGGGTGACTCAGTGGTTGAGCATCTGCCTTTGGCTCAGGTCATGACCCCAGGGTCATGGGATAGAGTCCAGCATCGGGGCCCCCCGCATGGAGTCTGCTTCTCCTTCTGCCTATGTCTCTGCCTCTCTCTGTATGTCTCTCATAAATAAATTAAAAAATCTTTTTAAAAATGTTGTCAACAGTTGCATATTAATTTAGCAGAGATGGTGGTTGGTGGGAAATCTAGCACCTAAAACCAGTAATTTTGTGGATACTATTTCTTTGGACAAGGCCAAGTTTTGAGCAATGAGAAAATTTAAATTTGATTTTAACAAAAATATTAATTGAGTAATATTAATAGTGATAAACAGATATGGAAAAAATTTTGGAGATGCTATACAAGAGGGATTGGAGTTTGGGAAACTTTAATATGGCACAATCAGTGTATGACAAAAAGGCTCCAGTACTTGGGTCTAATTTCTGGTTGTGAAATGGACTAGCTACATGAACATGGGTAAGCCATTTTCACATCTCTAATCCAGAGTCATTTTGACCATAAAATGATTTGTTCTACCTCTCAAAGGATTTGAGAACACATACATTTGATAAATACTGACTGAGGACTGAATTAATAATACCTCTTACTAGTAAACATATGACTAGTTGACTAAAGTACATAAATACTGTCATGATTAATGATGAACTGAGTTAATTTGAATTAACTCCAGTGAAAGCTCTACTAAATGCATCAGTACTTAAACTAAAAGAAAACAGTTTGTAAGGGTAAATTACAATCGATATTTTTTATTTTTAAAGATTTTATTTATTTATTCATGAGAGACGCAGAGAGAGGCAGAGACACAGGCAGAGGGAGAAGCAGGCCCCATGCAAGGAGCTCAACGTGGGACTCGATCCCAGGTCTCCAGGATCACACCCCTGGCTGCAGGAGGCACCAAACCGCTGCGCTGCTGGGGCTGCCCAGTTGATATATTTTTTTTCCAGTTGATATTTTTTATATCAGCAAACATCAATGCAGATTTTCATTATTAACACTGAAAAAATTGCAACTGTGCACATTACCAGACTGGTCGAAAGATCACGAATAGAAGCTAGTTGGTTTCTCTTACATGGTAGTGCTGAGAAGGAAATTACCCTAATTTGATTTTTTTAAAGATTTTATTTATTTATTCATGAGAGATGCAGAGAGGTAGAGACATTGGCAGAGAGAGAAGCAGGCTCCCTGCAGGAACCTGATATGGGACTCGATCCCTGGACCCCAGGATCATGAACTGAGCCAAAGGCAGATGCTCAACCCCTGAGCCACCCAGGTGCCCCTGCATTTGATTTTTTACCTGACATAGAATATCTGCACATAGAAGAGCCACATTCATCTGAATGACCTTATATACCCAGGCCAACATAGAAAAAGTAGATTTGTAAACAACTGTTTTTGGTGAAAATTATATTAATGATAACAGTGATAATAATGATGTGGATTGCTCTCATTTATTTAGCACACAATGTGTGTGTATGTATGTACATGTGTGTATACATCAGATGATATGCTCAGTACTTTATCTCTAATTTTTCAATGTCTCTGAAAATTAAATACGAATGCCCCTAATTTTAGTTGATGAAGGTCAGGAAGGTTGAGTTTTTGCCCAAGGCCACAAATTCATCAAATGGCAGTACCAGGATTCAAATCCAGAACAATTTTGGCTCCAATATGCCAACTGTTTCCATTGTGCTACCCTGCTTTCTGATATAATAAAAGTGGGGAATTCTAAACAGATACAGACGTAAGAGAAAGAATTTTAAGTGTGAATTTAGCAGAATTTTCTTTAATGAGGATAGGGACTCTCAGGTTAAAAGAAATGTTGATGCAGTACTCATTGGTGGCCACTGTTAGGATTAGCCCAGGATTGAAAGTAAGTAATAAATTTTCACAGCTAAGGTCTCATCCCTGTTATCTCCTTCCAATTACTAGAAAGGTTTTCTCAAAAGTTAAGCTACTGAGATAATAACAGGGTTCTGAGTAGCTGCTCCCATACTTTTAGAACTTTTCAAACTCATATTTTCTGCAGCATCAATTAGCATCATCCAACAACATGACAATCTGACAGACTAGCCTGATATAGAAAGACTATGGGTGATTACTTGAATCAAACATAATTGTAGTATTTCCATAGTTCTTCTTGTCAAGGAATTGCCTATGAGACAAGTCCAATGGGAAAGGAGTTAAATAGTATTCTGGGTACATGATCGTCTGAATGGTTCTCAGATGTGTAGTGGCACCATTTAAATAGAATGGCTTGAGACATGGTTTGTCCTCATTCCACCTACTATGAATGGAGAAAGAAACTTACTCATACATTCACTCAAAATACATTTGGTGAGTTCCTATCTCACCAAATTAGTAATCACTGGAGAACTCCAGTAGGTGATACAAGAATCAAAGTCAGAGGAGTCCTCAATGGTAATTTAGACTTCACCTACCATCATCATAAAGACTGACTTTACGCTTGAAAGTGCACAATTTCTTCTTGTTGCTGTTGTCTGTGTATAATAGTGACTTTATTATACCATAGATGTCAGAACACTAGAGAGTCAGGAGGAAGTGATTAATCCCAATTTCTGTGCTTCCAAGCTGTAGGACCTGAGATAAGTGACGGAAACTATCTGGGATTCAGTATGTATGAGAATAAAATACAGCAAATCAGAGATCTAAATCCTGTTCCTCATCATATAAATTATATATATGTAATATATATATAATATATCAATATATATAAATATAAATGCTGCTTAGTCTCCTGTATGCATGAGAGGATCCCAGGGTTCAGGAGGCTGAAGTTAAAACATCGTTCCAAGATGGCAATCAAATTATTATCTGCTTTCCTACCAATCTCAGGTAGGCAGGAAGCCAAACCGAGTTTTACTCATTTCCCTATGCAGTTTCTCTAGTAGTCACTTGGGGGCGCCAGATGGTCTATTTTTGTTTATGTGAAGGCAAAAAATGCCCAGAAAAATTCTTTCTCTGTAGGACTATCAGAGAGTTCTCTCCTTTTTTGCTGTTTGTAAATATTTTCAGACTGCATTTAACCCATAAAAAGGTTTTTGGAAGAAGGGTCTGGAAATCTTGAAAATGCATTCACCTGGGGAGAAACTAAAGGAGAAATGAAACTAAGGAGAAAGGCTGAGACTGTGGATAGAGGAAGGAAACAAATGTGATACCCAGAAAAGTTTCATAAATGCCAGATTCGGAAACAAAGTCAATTAAGTCCCTTTAATGATAAGTTAAAGAACTGGTAGAGTCACTTGCATTTTCAACTGTTTTATCTACAAAATGAAGATGATGATTCTTTACCTGCCTGAGGAGTAAGGATGATGTGAATCACTTAGGCTAGCCTCTCCTTCCAACACCACAGATTCTGTTAAAGCCGCTAATCATATGGATACTATATTTACATATCAGGATCCTCTCTTCCCACTTGGTGAAGGATTCTGAGCTGAATGGATATATTTAGCCAAGATGGCAGGTACATGTTGAAGTTTGGAGAGTCTTCATGAACCACCGCCCTCGCTCCCTTGCACTGCTGCCCCCTTTTCTCAGCCATCCCATCTCTCTCTTGACTTGCTATAACAGCGTCCAAACTGGCTATCTTTCTTCCTCTCTTGCTCTCTCTACCTCATCTTGCATCCAACTGCCTGAGTACATCAAATCACATCACTCTCGCCTTTCAAACCCTTAAATGGCCATCCATTACATTTAGGATAAAATCTAAATTCTTTCCTTTAGATGTGTACAAAGTCCTATGTGATCTGGTGTCCACCTGCCTCTGGCGGACACTGCTGGTTAACCATCAAATATCATGTCAATTTTCCCTTGTTTCTTAAGAACACTCCAATTTTGTGTGTGACAGCGTGAGCTCAGTTACAAACTCTCAACTCTCTAGACTTGTTTGGAGTTAGGAGTGCTTACATGGCCCACTTCTATCTAGTGAAATATAGGTTGAAGACTTTTGGAAGGGTCCTTCTGAAAAAACTACTTTTTTCCCCATCATTTTAGCAAAGGAAAGTCTCAGCTTGCATGGGTCTTCTACCCTTCACCTGTCTTCTTCCTGCTTTGAATAGGAATGTAGTAAGTACAGGTACAGCAGCTATTCCATGATCGTGAGGATGAAGCCTGAATGCTAATATGGCAAAGCAAAGGATAAAAGATCTCCAGGTCCTGACAGCATAAAACGTAACACCAGCTAAGAGTGTCTACCTCTAGATTTTTGCTAATGTGATAATAATACAGCTATATTTGGTTAAGTGACTGTTGTTTGGTTTTTGTTTCAAGTTGCCAAAACTAATTTTATGTAATATACTATCTGTCTGGTTTTATCTTTAATTTGCCCCCTTAATCATCCCACATGCTGTAGGTATGGTGTTCTCTGCATCCCATATCCTCCCTTTGGAGCAGAAAGACATTTTCCCAGCTTTTGAGATGACTGTTAACTGATAGCTTTCTGCTCTTACACTCTTGGAAGATGCCCTTACTTCAAGAGAGCCATACTTCCCAAAGTAACAACTTATTGATACTGTGTCAACAACATATAGAGTACATGGGTCCCCTGCTTCCATCATTCCCGGTGACACCCTTGAGGGAAATTATGCTTCACTTCCTCCCAACCCTGGCCTTTGCTGGTTTAAAGATCTGCTTCCAAAAAGGTGGAACTCCTCTGTCAAGAGATGTAGTGAGACTTTCATTTAAGCAAAAGTCATAGCTACAGTCAAAGAGAGATATGCTGTGGTCACCACATGCTATGAGACGCCACAGCTGGTATCATGTCCTCTTCACCTGGGGGCCTATCAGATGAAAAACTCTCAAACATGGGAAAGAGTTCAAGAGGCCAGCAATCAAAATGTCACCAATACGAGGGCACAGCAGAGTAACTTTAAAAGAAATGTTTAATAAATCAATAAATGAATAGGGTCTGGGAACTGGAAACTGGTATCTGAAATCACCTCAGCGTTTCTAGCAGACATCACCAGGGCTTGCTTATGTTATTGTGCTCCTTGCCTTCTTGGGCTACAGAAGAGCACATTTCCTAACCGCTGGGGGTTAGGCAGAGTGATGTGACCGATACTGACCAATGAAATGGAGGAGAGGAACCTGTGTCCCTTCCAGACTCAAGCAGTAAAACCTCCCTGTGCAGTTCTTGAGTCTGTCTCTTCCCTTCCAGGAGGGGTATGGAGGCCAGGTGTTGAATGATGGGGACGCAAGATTGCTGACTCACTGCACAGGCTCCAGCAGCCTGGGATAAAGTCTGATCCACAGCAGGTTTTGACTGATCCAGAAATACAGTTTTACATATTAAACCACTGAGATTTGGGAGTTGCTATCACCGTGCTGAAAGCTAGCCTAGCCTGATTAATAGAGGATTCTCACCACACGAACATAAAACATCTTCCTGGCACTTATTTGAAATGCTTTTTTGCTCAACAAGATACAAATAATATGACTGATCTCTTTTAAGCCATCTGTAGACTCCTCATTGCATATTTAGTTAAAACTCACAGAAGTCAGGAGGCATTTTGTAAATGATGAGAATCATCTTAAATTTTGAGATAGACCCATATATCAAACACAAAGCATCACACCAATTCTTCCCTCTTCTGGATCAGTCTTTCTAAATTTTCGTGATATTATTCTGTTCTTAGGTCCTGTCATTTATCACCTTCCTTTAGAGTCTGGCTGAGCCACAAATCATCTGGAGACTTTGTAGTAGACTGTATCTTGAGTTGACCTCTTTCATTTGGACGCCAAAGTCATTTTCACAGCTGTTCATTGCTATTCTCTTTGTCAGGAAGAATGTTTTGCTTAAAGGGTCTTTAAAATGCAGAAGCTTGACACACGCCTGCCAATAAACTAGAAACTTATATTAAGAAGCCATTCTGCACAGCACTTACAGAGCCATATAGGATACTCCTCCACTATTACCTTGATAACTGCCTCAACTACCATCATCTACCACTTATTGATCATCAACAATGTGCTTGGCCCTATGCTAATGAAGCCTTTAGAAATATTCTCTAGTTATCCGTAAAGCATTTTCTGGCATAAATTATTCTACCTATTTTACAAGCAAGGAAACTGAGGCTCAGAAAAGGTAAACTTTCCTAAACTTTTACAGCTAAATAGTATTAATGTCAGGGTTCAATCCTGATTTTACTGACTAAAGAGTCCATGCATTTAATCACAGAATTCTACTGACTTCCAGTTGGGAAAATAGAGTCACAAATGCAGTGCTGAGATATTCTTCCCCTCAGCCTATCTGTGTGTGTCCTACCTGCTTAGTGCTTTGCTTAGGTCATAGAAGGTCCAACACAGCAGATGCTTTTTTAGTTTGGAAGGTTCATTTTAAATTAAAAAAAGTAACTCGACAGTCTTTTCTTTCAGGAAGAAAAAGGAATGTTAAAGCTAGTATATTACTATTAAGTTTTCCCCTTGATTTCAACGTTGAATGGCTCTTGCAACAACTTCCTGAAAGGTTTTTTTCTCCCCCATCAGCCAGGTTTTAGTTGAAAGTTTACATTTCTGCCTGAAAAGATACCAGGCTAACCCCCTTCACATCAGCAATTTGTTGGGCCTTTGGCGTGTTGGGAGGGATGAGGGTGCAGCCAGCCAGCACATCCACAAGAGACTAAGGAAGAGAGTTATAGAGGTGATCTGTGTGGCTCTCCAGCTCGCTGAACTGCCTCAAGATCCTGACGACACCCTTTTACATTGTAGAAGAATCTCCTCTTTCTGTAAAACACT
Organism: Canis lupus baileyi; assembly: GCF_048164855.1. Classification (NCBI taxonomy): domain Eukaryota; kingdom Metazoa; phylum Chordata; class Mammalia; order Carnivora; family Canidae; genus Canis; species Canis lupus. The sequence continues at coordinate 29,509,335 of NC_132856.1, forward strand.
CTCCATTAGGGACTGGTGTTCATTTATATCTCTCTTAAATTGCCAGTAAAGCTGCAGAGAAGACTTGAGACCTGTACGACTGGACCTGGGTGGACTCGAGTGGTGGTAACATCTGCTGTATTTCACAGTCAGCAGATCAGCTCTCCCAGCTGATAGCAGAATGACTTCACACTTCTTTCCCCTGCTCTCCTTTCCTGGGGGGAGGGAGGGGTTGCCCTTCAGTATCTAGATCTGAGAATGCCAGTCTGTCCAACACAGCCTTAAGTGAGGGGTCCAGAGGAGACCCCCAGGGCTTGGGCGCTCACCAGACCACCTTCTCTGCAGAGTCCCTTGTGTGGACAAAGGAGGACAGGATTAGAACAATTTTTCCCAAAATATATTCAATTCTTTCCCATAACAATTGTTGATTCGTAATAAATATAAGCCTAGTGAATAGTTATTCAATCTTAGGTACTCTTTTTCTTCTCTGTCTAGGTACAATCTTTTAATCCCTTCACATTCTGTCCCTAGGTAAAATCATCCAGCCCTGTGGCTTTAAATACTGACTAAATTCTTGAATTCCCAAATTATATTTCAAGTGTAAACTTCTCCTTGGAAGAGGCACCTGGGGGGCTCAGTCAGTTAGGCCTCTGACTCTTGATTTTGGCATGGGTCATGATCCCGGGGTCCTGGGATAGACCCCACAGTGGGCCCGGTGCTCAGTTGAGAGTCTGCCTCTCTCCCTCTATCCCCCCCCCCCCACTGTGTGCATACACACACACACTCTCTCTCTCAAATAAATAGATCTTTAAAAAACCAAAAAATACAAAAACTTCTCCTTGGAGTACTAAACTTACTTACCCAAGTGTCTGCTTGGCATCTCCACTTAACGATTATCACAGGCATCTCAAGCTTAAGATATTCAAATCCAGTTTTTTTTTAATTTTTTAAAGGATTTTATTTATTTATTAGTGAGAGACACACACACACAGAGATAGGCAGAGATAACAGGCAGAGGGAGAAGCAGGTTCCATGCAGGGAGCCCGATGCGGGACTCAAACCCGCCTCTCCAGGATCAGGCCTTGGGCTGAAGGTGGCGCTAAACCACTGACCATCCGGGCTGCTCCAAATCCTTTTTTTTTTTTTTTTTTTTCATTTCTTCACTCTGCCCTTGATTCATGTATCTTCCAGGCTTTACCATGCTCCTATCTATCAAATCAGAACCCTAGTGCATTGATCAGGGTCCAGTTGGGAGAGGGAAACCACACCAGTCATTTGAACAGAGAATTGATCAAATATAAAGAATTAGATATAAAGTTGCTGGCTAGGTAACTGAAAAGACTAAAGAACACTAAATTGTTAGTAAGTAGCAGTGCAAGGAATAGCCACCAGCTCTAGGCCCGGAGAACAAAGAGAAAAATCAGAGTTCATTAAGAAGAGATTCTGGAAAGGTAGGCTCCTGCAGAGATAAGGCTGAGACACCTGAGAGAGAGCAGGAGTGAGGCTGTGAGTGTTGGAAACTGCAAACTAGTCTTGGCCTCTGCTGCAGGAAGGAGGAGGAGCTTCTGCTGCGGTGAAGAACAGGAGGCTGGAGGTGACTTTCCTGGTAGCAGAAAGCCCACAGAAAGTCATCAGGAGGGACCAAGACCCTTGTTCTTCCTGCTGTGCAGTCTATGGCACCCCCTAATGGTAGCGGCGTACTGGAAGCAGTGGGAACACAGGAACTTGGTTTGTGGTCCCAGCTCCAGCATCACACAGCAGAGTGTGGAAGGTGGACTTGCAGAGAGATGATACCCTGATAATCAATCCGTTAGTTATTAAGGACTTAGTAACTGAATTATCCTTTATTCTCTCTGCCTAATTCCATTACCAAATCCACCAGAAAGTTTTAATACTGCTCTGTCTAAAGTAGTTCTCAATCTTAATTTTGTTGACTTACCCTCCTCTTTCCCATGAATTTGATCCAAGGCTCTGTCATCTTTACCCTGGATTATGGTAGTATCTATCTACTGGATTTCTTAATTTCACTCTTGCTTCCCTCTAAATTACATATTCATTCAACAAATGTTTATTGAGCACTTACTGTGTCCCAGGGGCACTTAGACTACACCAGTAAACAAAACAGATGAAGTCCTATCCTTTGGAGCTTCAATTTTAGCCACTCACATCAACACAAAGTAGCAAGATGGCTCTTATTAAAGTATACTTTAAATTGTGTACCTGCTTAAACCCTTTAAAGACTTTCCTATTCCAAATAGAAAAATGCCAAACTCTCTATGAAGAATAAAGCTAGGTTTGATCCGACAACTTTCAACTTCTCCAGATTTGGTAGTATCCTTTTCCTTCTCCCCTGTTCTCTGACAAACTAGCCAACTTTCAGTTTCTTGGACATGCCAAAATCTTTTCCTGCTAAGGATCTTCCTGCATTCATTTCTTTTTGGCTAAAAAGATCTTTAACTCACTCTCTGCATGTCTTTATCACACTATTCAAGTATCCACTAAACTATCACTTCCCATTTCTGAAATATATATATATATTTATAAATATATATTTATATTAGTTTACTAATTAGTCTACTTCATTTGTTTCTATTATTTTTTCCTCTTCAGTTACTTCATAGAATTTGCCATAATTTACAATTTTAACTAAATATCTTATTTGATTGTTTGCTTGTTAAACATGTCTTTTCCACTAGACTGTAAGTTTCATAAGAGCAGGGGTAAGATCATGTCTATATTCCAGCATAAAGCACAGTGTCAGGTGCTCCATAAATGTTTATAGAATGAATTAGTCAATTAAAAGTTGTAAGAATTCAGTTCAATATTGTTTAACCCAGCAATAACTAAACTTATTTGACCACAGACCATTCTTTTTTTTTAAACTTATTTTATTTAAATTCAATTAGTTAACATATGTCATTATTTTCAGAGTTAGAGTTCAGTAATTTATCAGTTGCACTTAATACCCAGTGCCAGAAATTTTGTTCTGCAGTTTTGTTCAATTTATAATTTGAATCTACTATTACCAACTTGAAGCACATTATTTTGTTTTATTTAAATTCAATTAATTAACATATAATGTATTATTGGTTTCAGAGGTACAGTTCAGTGATTCATCAGTCTTATATAACCCACAGTTCTCATTACATTATGTGTTTTCCTTAATGCCCATCACCCAATTATCCCATCCCCCCATCCACCTCGCCTCCGTGACCCTCAGTTTGTTTCCTAGAGTTAAGAGTCTCTTATGGTTTGTCTCCTTCTCTGATTTCATCTTATTTTCTTTTCCCTCCCTTCCCTTCTGATCCTCTGTTTGTTTCTTGAATTCCACATGAGTGAAATCATATAATTATCTTTCTCTGATTGACCTGTTTCACTCAGCATAATAACCCCCACGTTGATGTAAATGGTAAGGTATCATCCTTTTTGATGGCTGAGTAATATTCCATTATGAAAAAAACACCACATTCTTTATCTATTCATCTGTCATCTGTTACCTGTCAATAGGCATCTGGGCTCTTTCCGTAGTTGGGCAATGGCCACAGGTCATTCTTTGAAGCTCCTAAAAAAAAAAAACTCATGTTCTATTAAGAGATATTGGGTTATAGAGGCTTTCATTTGGGATCCTCCCTGGCCCTTGTTTTACTTGTGGAAAAACAACTTTGGAGCAAAAGATACATTGGGTTAAATTTTACTCTCAGGGAAAAGAGCAAAGGATTTATGGTTATTTTTTATGAGACCCCAGGAGGCACCCAAAGTTCAGTGACAAAGTTATGGTCTAATCCCTAACTAGACTAAATTCCAATGCTAACTCTCATCTGTAAAATCAAGGTTACAATTCTGATATTTCAGGATTGTTGGGAGGAAATAATAACACATTCAAGATAATTGATACAATATGCAGCACACAATAGGTTCTCAATATAAATGTTAGCTCCCACATTTTCACTTATTCCCTTTGTCCATCTATTGGAGAAATAAATTGTCAACAGTCTGCAGAGAATAATGGAACAATATTGACAGCACAACTCTGGCATAGATTATATTAACCACTAGTGGACAGTGTTATTAACCAATGAAATATTTATATTTTTTCATCTCTTCATCTCTATATCTCTCATCTACTTGGCCTGCCAGTAAATATTAGATCTGGTCCTGCCCTTAAGAATACTAAAATTAGTTGTGGAAAAACAGTCAACTCAAATGAAATAACTAGAGAGAAATAAGATGCTAATAGGCAATAAGAGATGTAAGAAAGGAGGCATAAGCATTGAAGTATGTGAGGTTTCTCTTATAAAGGAGAGTGGGGGCATGGATATGCAGTTTCTCTTAAACAGCCTCTCATAATCGAGCAGTTTAAGAAATGTTTTTGGATGGAGTTTGGGAAGTCTACCCCAAATAAAATGAAATTCTGATTTAGCAATGTGCCCTTCCAAGACCACAGCACATTTTAAGGAATCTATCCTCATAAATTTCAAACGAAAGAAAAGATCCAAGCCACTTTCATAAAGCCTGACTTCTCAGCAGAGTGCTTCATTACAGACCCTGGGAGGCTTAAATGGCAGGCTAATTTTTCTTCTTCCCCAAAATTGAAAACAGCTTGAGCTCTTGAAAGTCCTTGTCATCTACCAAAGCAGATGGAAACTAAGGAAGAGAACAACTTTACAACAAAATAACATCAGGATTAACCTATGGAGACAGTGAATTCAACAGAATACTGTTTCTGTGCAAGACTGTAACCTTGGGTCTCCTTGCTCTTGTGGAGAGCACTATGGCACCATTCTAAAGAATGATGAAAAACTTGAGGTAAAGGAAGGCATTGTGGTACCTTTCCCAGAAGCCTAATTTATGAAAATAAATCCAGTTAGATTTGCAAAGTCTAGGAAAGAGTTCAAGCAGTGGCAGCAAGAAGTTATCTGTTACCATTGGATTTGAAGTTATCAGTGAGGCACACAGAAAGATATCAAATACAAAGTTAGATAACCAAAAGTGTTAGTCATCTACAATTAGTGTAAAATTAAATGAGTGATGCTTTGATTGGTCTCTGTTGAATATATACTTCATCTAGGGGGACAAGGGAGAAGGAGAATGGGCAGGTCATGTGTCCTGCACCCTCAGTCAGCCCAAGCAGCTCCAATCTGTCATTTGAATATTTTAATTTTGTGTCTGAAAAATGGGTTCCACTGCTTTAAAAAGAGTGAAAATCACAGTTCTAGGTGATTTATGGCAGTGTCTCCAGATTCTAAGTGTGACTCTTTGGAATTGGGAGAGTTTCCAATACAAAACAAACCATGTCTAAGATTCCTCTAAAGACAGTTACCATCTGGAATTAGGACTTATTTTTTTTTCCTCTGAGGTGATATTCTTCCCCATTATGTTTGTTAACTTACCCATAACCTAGTTACTTGATTATAGCTTTCTGTATTAGAAAAGCAGAGGTTTTGATGTTATTTATTTATTTATTTATTTATTTATTTATTTATTTATTTTTAGGTTTTAATATTTAAAAAGATAATGCTAATAGAGAACTTTTTACATGCGATTTGGCAGATGAAATATAAATGAAATCCTAAATTAGCTAATGATGCATCTTTAATATTCTGCTTTTAGTAGGAACATGTCTTGGGCATATAGGTACTTGAGAATCCATAAAGCAATATTCACATTGTTGGTAAGAGGCATCTGCTAAACACAACGTCTGATATGTGCTAGGAAGATCAAAAGGAAGGACTTATGGGAAGATGGAAAGAAAGAGAAACAGAGGAAAAGAAAAAAGAGGAAGGAAAGGAGGAAGGAAGGAAGGAGAACAAGAAGGAAGAAGAAAGGGAAGAAGGGAGAAAAGGAGAAAAGGAAGGAACGAAGGCAGGAAGGAAGAGAGGGAGGGACGAAAGGAAGGAAGGAGGAAATAAGAGAGAAGAGTGAAAGAAACAGCTTATATAAAATTAATATGGATGACTTTTTTTTTAAGTAACAGCTACTATGTGGTTTTACCCTCTCACATCACACCAGTCTTTTGTTTCTCAGTTCTCTGAACAGGGACATCAAAAGGCATTAACTATGAGAAAGGGAAGGAAAGAGAAAGGAAAATAAGTAGAATTTGTAGGAAACCAGACCAACCAAATCTACTTTGCTTGTAGTGAACATGATTTAGAGCAATTTTGCAAACTCTGATGATCCTGAGATAAAGAGAAAAAAGGGGATTAAGGAAAAGACCTTGTATAAAAACCACTTTGTCGACAATATATTTCACTTCAATTTAATGAAATTTCACTATACCTAAATCAGCCCTAATTTCTGTGAGGACTCTTCCATTTCAGCTAGATTACCTATTCCTTGAGGAAGGGGACCGCTAACATTATTAGCCTTTTCATTATTCTCAGTAGCCGGCGCATACTGGGCCTTGCAGTTGAATTTAAATACAAGTATTAAATAACTAATGCTGGCCAGAGATATGTAAGTCAAGAAAAGAGTAATTTCATTGGTGAATAAGAAGTACAAGTGAAGTGAATCTGTTTTGGTGGTACAAACCTAACACTCATAATTCACTTAAATATTCAAATGGTTTCTACAGTTATGTTTGACTGTTATTTTAGTAAGAATAATGCCCTGTTAAAAAAAAGAAAGGTGTTTGCTAATATGTGCTCTGTGAAGTTTTCTAAATCCTAGTTAGTTGTAAAATAAAGTCTGAATTAATCCAACAAGTATTTATTGAGCACTCAAGCACGTGATTTTAGGTAGTCCTGAGCCAAGAACCACATTGTCCATGTCTCATGGAGCATCCAGTTTGTAGATAAGATGGATATTAAGCAACTCATTACCTAATTATCTGATTAAAACTATTATAGAATGCTACAATGGAGAAGGGTAGGAGGTGATGAAGTTACAGTCTCAGAATTCTTTCCTGAAAAACATTATACTTGTACCCATATATGAAAGTTAAGAAAAGAACAACTAAGTGAATAAGGAGAAAGAGAATGGTATATAAGTAGTTTGTCTGAAGACACCAAAGTGAGGAGTAGAACATGCTTGTGGAACCAAAGTAGGGCAGTGTGGCCAAACCCCACAGCGAGGGAGAAGTAGCACAAAATAGAGTTGGAGAGGATGACAGAAGCCTATAAGATTATGAGCAGCTTTCCATGGCTCTATTTTGTTTTTAAGTTAAATGCCCAAATTACTGAGACATGTCTGTGTTTGACTATACATGAAAATTGTCATTCTTGTATGTGTGATGAAGCTGATCCATTTTAAATTCTTTCTCCCATTGTTTCTTTTTTCCTAACCTTTGGCAGGTGAGATCATGTGTAGATGTATTGTTTTAAATAATGACTGGGTTATACATTTTAAAAATTCTTTAATCAAGGGATAGGTAAATCTTAGAAGAGAACAGAAGGACAACAATGGAGGCCACCATCTGCCAAATTGTGGTCTGTGGATGTAATATGATGTCACCTTAAAAACAGAAGAATTCTGTGGTTAAACGTTTGGGGGAAATAGTAGGTTAAAGAAAGGTAAATAGGTTTCTTTATTGATGGATTCCTCGGAGTCTTTACTATTCCATCTAATCAATGTTTTCAACTAACATTCCAATCTTTACTGAACACAGGGATATAGCATGACTAGGTAAGCAATGATCTCATGGGGTTTACAGACTAAGCATCATGGACTATGATCCTCCAAGAGGTAAACAGAGTTTCCAGGAGCACGAACATCGGATTGGCTTTGCCCAAATAACTGAAGATAATGGGCCTTTGGCTGGAGTAGAGTAGTGAAAAAGGCCTTTTAGGTTCCATATTATTTTAGGCTCATTAAATTTCATCCTGCTTGTTGATGGCATTTGAATAAAGACTTTTCTTTCATGTTTTTTTTTTTTTTTCTAAAATGCTGCATACAGTACTTAGATTTCCTGATACGGGATTAAGAAGAGAGTCCAGAAGATGACTTTCTAGCAGTTCTGGCATCTCAGAGTTTTCCTTTCCAATGAACTTCCCCACCTTCCCCCCAAGAGCTCTACTTCATGTAGATCCTCATGATTCATACTACAGAGTTATGGGTATTGTTTTGTCATTTTATTTAGAAGGATACAAAAGATGACTTATTTCAGATAAATCTGTTTAATGAAGATGTCTTGGCACACAAAGCACACTCAAAAATGTTTATTAAATTGTTTAATCTTGTTAGTGACAAATGTTTCCTATGAATCCTTTTCTCTTTGGTGACAATGCCATAAACTTGTGAAGTCAATAGTTATATCCACTTGCTCTGATTCCTGACGGAAAATCCACTTTTAAGAGAATTAGCCTTGTCAGATAATATGACAAGAGAAACCAGACTAGAACACAATATAGAAGCAACTATTGAGTCAGAACATTTAAATATGTGTTAGGCTGACAGTATCCTAGAATACACCATTGAGTAAAAATACTCAGTGAAAAGTGATGATCCCCCATCCTCCCTACTTCATTCATCACTGAGTAAATTCCGCTTTTATTAACAATAACCTTAGTTACAAGGATGACAAGAGCACAAAAATTATATGTCATTTCTTTACCAGAAAATACTGCACATTGTCAATAGGAGCTCGTCCCCAGGACTGGATGACTAGGAGACAAATTTCCTCCATTATTCTCCCTGAAAGCCTAGTACTTCCCTTCATGCATGCATGTCAACTTCATTCTGTCTTTCTTCTGCTGATGTTTTCCCTACTTCTCTTGCCATTAGAGCAAGATGATAGCCATAACTGCATCACCGGCCACAGCCCTAGATCTGCATAACCTCCTAATTCCTGATCTTGGCTTGAATTTCAGTTTTGTAAAATTGAAAAAGCTCAGGTCATGTGCTTCTAGTGCTATCAGCTGTGGCCAAGACCAATGGCCCATCTGCTCTGTTGTTCACATAAGGAGAGGCATGGTACACAAAATGATTGCCATTATATTTTTTATGCCTTTTCGAAACTAAATGTAAATACATCTCAATGTCACATCAAGAAAGTTTTAGCTGAGACAACACAATATTTGAATGATTAAAATAAATCACATAAAACCTAAATACTATGTGATTTTCTATTGGGATGTATTTATGAATGTTCATTAGAGAAATCTTACCATAGCTTGTCATTCTAAGCAAGGAGGTGCTTAAATGGTAGCACATAGAATCCCCCATAGATTTTGTTGAAAATAAGAATTCCTCTGCCCTACCTTGGAAAGTCTAAGTAAGTCTGAAAGATTTGTTCATGCTCTCTCTAGGTGATTCTTCTGTAAATGGGACACAGTTTGAAAAATATGGGTCTAGATTAAATAAAAGGAAAAAAAAGAACAGGACTAATAATGTGAGAAAAGGGCCTTCAACAAAGGGGAGGACAGAAGAGAACTAGTTATTGTTTCTGGGGTATCCTTTCCTTGCTATAAACTTTCTCAACCACCAGGAGAACCGTCAAAGTGCTTATTCCTGAATCAAACATTCTCAGAGGATTTTTCCACTGTAACATACTCTTCGGATTTGTGTCCAGCAGTGTCCAGTTATTTTCATGAAAAGATGTGCAGCACCCCACTTCGGATGACAATTTCTCATCAAGGAAGACAACATATTATGCGCTCCTGCCAGAGGATAATAGAGACAGCTATTGCTCATTCAGGTTATGAATGCAAAGCCAGCTTTGCAGTCAGGCAGAGCTCAGTTCTCCTCTGAGATCAGCTGAATGAAAATGATACAGATTCTCTTTTCAAGCACCTGTCAAGGGAAGAACATACACACTCCACAAAGGGGCTACATAAGTGATCTTGCACTCAGAGACAGCATTGTGACGATCATTACATTGTTTTTGCAAAAGTCAACTTTAACAATGACAGGAGTTTCACAGCAACTGCAAAATTTCAGAGGCACAACCCGCCATAAGTGAGGAGGAACATGCCACACAGGAAGCTTTTGTTCCTCTCCCGTTCAGCCCTAGGCTAGGTGTCTTTTGGTGTTACATGAAAAAAATGGCAGAGACTTCTTTTTTAAACATTTGTTCACAAAGGCTCTAATTTCATTGATCTAGTGATTAATTTGTCTATTTTTAAAAAAAATTGTTGTAAAATATTAAGGCATAGTTTTCATTAAGCTGGACCAAGAACTATGCTATGTGCTAGGGATATGCCTGGATGCAAAACTGGCATAGCCTCAGGGGCACCTGGGTACCTCAGTCTATTGAGCATCTGATTGTTGATTTCAGCCCAGGTCATGATCTCAGGGTCGGGAGATCAAGCCCGCATCAGGCTCCATGCTCGGTGTGAGGTCTGCTTGAGATTCTCTCTCCCTCTCTCTTTCCCTCCCCCTCTGCCCCTCCCCTGCTTGCACTTGGCTTGCTCTCTCTCTCTCTCTCTCTCTCAAAATAAATAAAATCTTTTTTAAAAAACTGGCATAGCCCCTGTCTATGAAAAGGGGAAATGAGGAAGACAGATATGAAGACACTAGTCACAGACATAATAAATAATTATGTGAGCTAAGTGCTCTGGAACACTGTGATGGTAGAAAATGGAGAAATTACCTCATCAGGAAGGTTAGAGGTGGTGAAACAGAGTGGTAGGGTAACAGCTGGAATAACTAGTTGAGGAATAGCCAGAAGGAGGAATAGCAAATAAAAGAACCTATTTGCAAAGGTCTTGGTATGGGGGTGTTGGGGAGAGATCTAGGCAGTTCAAGAAATTGATGAAGGAGAGAGTGAGGGTGTTGTTCTAGGTCGAATTGCATCCTTCAAAAAAAAAATATGTGGAGTCCTAACTCCCAGTCCCTCAAAATGTGACCTTATTTGGAAATAGGGTCATCGCAGAGAGAATAATGTAGAGTGATTCCTTAATCCACTATGACTGGTTGTCCCTGGTGGTCACATTGGTGTAGAGTGGTTCCTTGATCCACCGTGACTGGTTGTCTTTCTAAGAGGAGGAAATAGGCACATGGGAAGAAGATGGAAGAGGCGAGGAAGTGTCCTCACCAAGGGCTTTGAGGGAGTGTGGCCTTGCCAACACTGTGTGGTAATTTGTTGTGCAGCCCCAGGAAGCATGTGCCCAGTATGACTGGTATTAAACCAAGCTGAAGTGCAGAGTGGCCAGACCACACAGGGCCTTGAAGATCTTGTTGAAGATCTTACTCTTAAGAATAATGAGGTGTCAGAACAATGTTTTGACACAATATGGCAATAATGGCTAAGTCCTGTGTGAGAGAATAAGCTTACTTTTTGGTCACTTGAATTTCTCAGTAAATGAATTGGAAGGAGGCAAGAATTACAGTTAACCAAGATTCCAAATCACTGATATTTCAAAAGGCCACCTAATGAGATCAGTTTTCTTTCCCACTAACCCAGATTTATAGGAATCAAGCTTTCTCTACTGGCTAATATGGGACAGCTGAATTTGAAATATTTCAAAAAAAAAAAAAAAAAAAGAAAGAAAGACATATTTCCAAACTGTGCTCCAGGGAACTAGTTCTAAGAAAAATATTTCAGGAAATAGTCTAGGTTTCTTTGGGTGTTTCTTCCTGCTTGCAGAATCACAATGTGCATTAACATTTTGTAGTCTCTTGGAAGTTCTGTAGGACTTGAACCTCAGCTCCCAAATATGTTTGACCATGAAATACCCTTGAGCCAAACCAAAACTGGAAGAAATAGGTAAAAAGTACCCATTAACTTTTCAAGGAATTCACTTTTGGAAATGCAGAGAGGTTTTTAAAAATAGCATTTTTGTGCCCTTCCTCCTTTTCAGAACCGGGAAATGCTGCCCAATACTTAGTTGCAATCTTGCCCTACAATTTTTCTCTTCCCTGTGTGCATGGCCTGCTGGGGGAATAGCTGCTTACAATCTGTGAAGCTCAAATCTTCCTTCCCCTTCTCTTTTCCCAACTGAATTTCATTTGAGAGATCTGCCTTCAAGCAATTCTACAAGTAGAGTGTGGAAAAAATATTTCTGAGCAAATAAGAAATTGTAATGCGTTTTCAGATGGCATGTTTAAATGTGATTTGAAATAGATTTGAAGCCCAGACTTCAAAATGTTGGCCATCCCAACCAAGAAACACAGTGCTATACCTGGAAAGGATTCTAAGGGTCATTTGGTACAAAATGCTTATTTTGTTTATAAATAAGTGAAGGCCTAGATTGCCGAGAAAGTACCAAGCCACACAGCTGATGGTATGGCACAGCAGGAGGGACATCTGAGGTCTTTACTCTCAGCCCTACCTCCTCTTGGAAAATGTCTTTTAGGGCCTTTAAAAAACTTATATAAACTCCTGAAAGTATTCTAATCCAGACCATTAATCTCAAATATAAGGAAGGTCACCAAAAATGGAATCAATTAATTCAGGAATCTCAGTAGCATATACCTTCTTTGTGAGTGAAACTAACCAATTCAATAAACCAATTCAGTACTATAAGGAGGGAAAATGTATAAATAGTAATACCCTGTAAAGTTGTATGTTTTAATTGTCCATGTAACACATAAATTATTTACTTTAAGTTACCACAAATAATCCCTTTTAACACATTCATATATTTATTATAAGTTCTCTATTCTTGGTGGAGGAATTTTTTTTTCCCCTCTAGACAATAAAATGTTTAGAAAATGACTCTGAAAAGTATCTGCATTGGCTCTTTTTAATTCTCTCTTCTTTCCTTCTGCAATCTTCGGTCACAGGTTAAAAAAAACATCATCTGATCCATACCACTCAGTTAAGAGAGAAGAGTCATATTTTGCTATTGCTGCCCTTTTTACCATCCAGGCTGCAAAAAAAAAATCCTTATTAATGCATTTATGGAAATAAGTCTTAGCTTGTTCTGCTGTTGCTGCCCCACACAGATACATGTTTTGCATACCTGATTCTGTACCTAAGCACCAGCCTTTCAGACAAGATGATGGGCACAGCAGAAGGGAAGATGGCATCAATGCATATGGCTCAGCCCCATCATGAACTTAGGCTGGAAGATATGCAAATGGTGTATTGCCCTTGGTGTGCATATCTTACAGACACTTCAAAAGAAGTGGTGGTTATGCAACACGACACATTACCCCAAACCAGCTATCACCCTGTGCTCCATTGAAGAAACAGCAATCTGCTCTAATATTGAAGCATAATCAGCCTAGGAAACCCTTGTGACTTTTAGTCCCCATTTATCCTTACTCAGGAATTTTTAAGGATAATTTTGTGTCTATGCAATTTTTTCTTACTAGATAGTTTTAGAACCTAATCCACATATAAAACATACTTCCAGATATAATTTCGTCAACATTAAATAGGAGTGATACTGCCTGAACACATCTAGGTTTACTCATTTCCACCCACCTCCTACTGGCCCATTTTGCTTCTTCTGTTGAGACAGAACATTGATGTCATCCCATTTGGGCCAAAGTAAAAGCACATCCAGTTCCCAATGTTCTCTTATCTTAGAAAGCAGATAAATCTTTCAGAATGCTTAAGGAACTGCCTTCACACTCCCACCACCACACTGGCAGTAAACAGCACAAAGAAATTAGGGTCTGTATCCTTTCTCCAATTGAGGAAGGATGAAAGGAAAGACGGAAAATTTTTAAAAAGAAATAAAAGTCGAAATCAGGCCCCCTCTACTTGCTTGCTGAGGGACGTTGGACAGGTCTCTTCATCCTTCTGAGCTATAGTTTCCTTATCTGTAAAATAAGTCATAATATTTATTCAAATATTGATTAGGAAGCAGAAGCAACTGAGGTTTTACAAAGTATCATTATGGTTACTGGCACATCAAAACTTTCAGCCTGAACACTTCACCTTCCTTTTTCTGGCTCCTTTGAACTTCAGTATTCAACCCAAGGTAGCTTCAGAAATCGAATGCCACTTGTGTATCCAAAAGAAAGTTATTTGTGAACGTTTAACCTTAAAAAACCTGTCATCCAGAATCTAACATCTAGAGTTAAATAAAATATCATTAAAATAATACAGTGGGGAAAAATACAGAATAGATAACAAATAGACTCCACAGAAGGGGTAATGGGGGCTATATCCATGAATAAGAGCTTCAGAAAATCAAAATATTCAGGCTAGCAGATAGGCCATTATCAATTCCACTATTATCAACAGATAAAGGAGTCAAGGGGATATTGGACAGACCCAGGAGGCAATTAAATGTTAGTGGTTAACATGCATAAGTTTGGAGTCAAATACAACCATATTCCAATCCCAGCTCTACCATATACTAGCTGTGCCATCATAAGCCATTTAACCTCTGTAAGCTTTAGTGTTTTCATCTGAAAAAGGGGGTAAGATAAAAGTATTTAATTTATGGGGTTATTTTTGTGACTAATAAATATTATAATGAACACGTAGAGTTCTGCACAGTATCAACCAAATAGCAAATATTCAATAAATGACATCAATTATTATTGCTGTCTTTTTCTCTTTTTTTCTGGACACTTAAGGTCAAATCTGATTCACTCATAATCACAGAGCTTCGGTCTTTTGATGCTCCAAAATGCATACCCCAGTGGTTGGGTATAGAAACAAACAAAAGAAGAACAAAATACTCTTCTCTGATGAATCTTCTTCCTTCCTTAAATAGTCAGGAAACAATATGGTCAGCATCAGATCAGTGAGGCCATCAAGAAACTGAGTAACTTGGAGTCCATGCTCCACAGCTGTCATATATAAGTGTGAATTTTATAAAGCATGCTCATTTTAGCTCATCTACCAGCTTGTGTTCTAGAGTAGAACTAAGATATTTACCCATGCAACCAATGGGGGAGCTTTAATTTTTGTCCTACTCAATTGGCTGGCATGGTAGTTGAAATCATAGCACTTGTCAAGGCCATTCTTTTTAAAGATTTAGCTATTTATTAGAGAGAGAGTGTGTGTGCACAGGGAGAGGGGCAGAGGAAGATGCAGAGAAAATCCCAAGCTGACTTCACACTGAGTGCAGAGCCCTACACGTGGCTTGATCCCAGGACCCTGAGATCACCCCCTGAGCCAAAACCAAAAGTTGGATGCTTAAATGACTGTGCCGCTTGGGTGCCCAAAGGTCATTGTTTTTAGATATCTAAAAGAGATGGGAAATCTAGATCTCTGGGTTAAATGGCAGTTATTCAAAGTGAATTCCACTAGTACCAATAGTTTCCTGGGTAAAAACAAAATAACTTTTTCAGATGGATCCCATTTTTCTTTATTTCATGGGAACACTGATAGGCAGTTGTAAATCATCATATTGTTAAAGACTGAATATCTCAGACCCAGTCTATGCAGTGTGGAGGGTTAGCAAATAAGATCAGTGTGATGTGGAACAAAACCAAAGGGAAATTTTTATTATGTTATTTCTTTGTGTGAATACCAGTCAGGAAAAGAACATGTGGGGAGAAAATACAATAAACAAGCTCAAAATCTCAAATGCATAGCTCTTGCTGATCCTGAACTGGATGTTCCAAGAGTCAAGGGCTGAAAATGTTTCACTAGTTTTACATTATTTTTTTTAAAGATCTTATTTATTTATTCATAGAGACAGAGAGAGAGAGAGAGAGAGAGAGAGGCAGAGACACAGGCAGAGGAAGGAGCAGGCACCATACAGAGAGCCTGATGTGGGACTCGATCCAGGGTCTCCAGGATCATGCCCTGAGCTACAGGCGGCACTAAACCACTGTGCCACCGGGGCTGCCCAGTTTTACATTATTTTTAACTAGCAAGTATATGTGGCTATTCATGTTACTTATATATAATTTAACATCTTGGGGAGGCCAACATAGCATTTGACTGAAATACTGTGAAATTATTTATAAAATTTCTAAAATTCAAATGAGAATGCCTCTAAGGTTTTATATACAATTGTTTATAACAGTTTTAGGGGTGCCTGGGTAACTCAGTGGGTTAAGCGTCCAACTCTTGATTTCTGCTCAGCTCTTGATCTCTGGGTCATGAGATCCAGCCCTGAGTCAGGCTCTGAGCTCAGCAGGCAGTCTGCTTCTCTCTCTGTCTCTCTCCATCCCTACCCCTGCTTAGCTCTCTCTCTAAAATAAATAAATTTTTACAACAAACAAAACCACAAATGTTTATAACAGTTTTGTTTGTAATCAGCAGAGCTAGAACAATCCAAATATCATTCAGCTGATAAATGAATAAAAAATGGGTATCATATCCATACTGTGGAATACTACACAGTAAGAAGGAATGAATTAATGACACACACTACAACAATGAATCTCAGAAGTATTATGCTGAGTCAAAGAGGTCAGAATCAAAAGACTGTGTACTCTATAAATAAATATGTTTATATGAATTTCTAGAATAGGCAACGAATTGAAGTGATGCCAAAAGCCAATGGGGTGGTGTTAGAGATTATCTGCAAAGGGGCATGAGAATTTGGGGGAGGATATATTTTGTATCTTGATTGGAGTGGTGGTTATGAAAACTCATAGAACCACACACTGAAAAGGATGAATTTTACTGTATGTAAATGATATCTTGATAGAAATAAATTTTAAGAAATACCTGTGGAGTTTAACAAAATTCCATGAAGGAGTCCAGCATCTCAGGCATAGCTATAAGCAGCTGTGGCTCCTTCCCAAGGCAGCCTACCTGAGCGAGCCAGGCTTTATTGAGTTTTCATTACCTGCAGACTAACCAGGCCTTTGACCATGTCCACTTGGCCTTGGTGCATGGCCAAGACCAATAGGTGGGGCAGTAATATTATATCTCAGTTTATTAGTCTGTGCTTTGTGTTTATTTTCTTCCCCTTCTGGAATACCAAGGCCAGTGTCTTTCCTCTCCTAGCCCATACAGAAACAAAAGCAAAGACCAAAAAATGCCACCAGCCTAAGCATGAGGCAGAACTATTTGTTTGGTTTTATTAAGATATAATTGACCTATAAGGTTATATTAGTTTCAGGTGTACAATATAATGATTTGATGTTTGCATATATTGAGAAATGATCACCACCGTAAGTCTAGTAAACATTCATCCCCATTTTTCTTCTTATAAGATCTACTCTCCTTGCAGCTTTGAAATATGCAATACAGTATTATTAGCTCTAGCCACCATGCTGTACGTAATATCTCCAGAATGTATTAGTTTTATAACTGAAAATTGTACCTTTTGACTCCCTTTACTCATTTTGTCCACTCTACCACTGTCTCTGGCAACCAACAATCTGTTCTCTGTATCTATGAGTTCTTATTCTTTAAGATCCTACATTTAAGTGAGATCACTCAGTGTCTTTCCCTAACTTATTGCACTTGGCAACTTCCCTAACTTAACTTCCCTAACTTAATGCCCTCAGGGTTCATCCAGGTTGTGACAAAGGACAAGATTTCCGTATTGTTCATGGTTAAATAATGTTCTGTTGAATACAAATATACGGATCTTCTTTATCCATTCATCCACCAATGGACACTTGGCGTGCTTCTATATCCTAGCTATTGTAAATAATGCTGCAATAAACACAGAGGTGCTCATATTTTTCAAATTAGTATTTTTGGTTTGTTTGAGTAAGTATCCAGTAATAGAATTACTGGATCATATGGTAGTTCTATTTTTTTTTTAATTTTTTAAAATTTATTTATGATAGTCACACCCAGAGAGAGAGAGAGAGAGGCAGAGACATAGGCAGAGGGAAAGCAGGCTCCATGCACCGGAAGCTCGACGTGGGATTTGATCCCGGGTCTCTAGGATCGCGCCCTGGGCCAAAGGCAGGCGCTAAACCACTGCGCCACCCAGGGATCCCGGTAGTTCTATTTTTAATTTTTTGAGGAACCTCCATACCATTTTTGTAGCGGCTACACCAATTTGCATTCCTACCAACAGTGTACAAGGGTTCTCTTTTTCTACATCCTCATCAATACTTTTTATCTCTTGTCTTCTAGATAATAGCCATTCTAACAGGTACGAGGTCTTATCTCATTGTGATTTTGGTCTTCATTTCTCTGACAATTAGTGATGATGTGGCACAATATTTAAATGAAGTTTTTATTGGCTAGTCCAAATTGAGGTGTACTGTCAGTGAAAAATACACACTGCATATTTTGAGAATTTGGTACAAGAAATATAAAATAACTCAGCAAATTTTATATTGATTTTCAAGTTGAAATAGTAATCTTTTAGATATGTTGAATTAAAAAATATATATATGTATTTTTAATAATAAATTTATTTTTATTGGTGTTCAATTTACCAACATAGAGAATAACACCCAGTGCTCATCCCGTCAAGTGCCCCCCTCAGTGCCCATCACCCATTCACCCCCACCCCCCGCCCTCCTCCCCTTCCATCACCCCTAGTTCGTTTCCCAGAGTTCAGAGTCTTTATGTTCTGTCTCCCTTTCTGATATTTCCCACACATTTCTTCACCCTTCCCTTATATTCCCTTTCACTATTATTTATATTCCCCAAATGAATGAGAACATACAATGTTTGTCCTTCTCCGATTGACTTACTTCACTCAGCATAATACCTTCCAGTTCCATCCACGTTGAAGCAAATGGTGGGTATTCGTCGTTTCTAATGGCTGAGGAATATTCCATGGTATACATAAACCACATCTTCTTTATCCATTCATCTTTCGATGGACACCGAGGCTCCTTCCACAGTTTGGCTATTGTGGCCATTGCTGCTAGAAACATCAGGGTGCAGGTGTCCCGGTGTTTCATTGCATCTGAATCTTTGGGGTAAATCCCCAACAGTGCAATTGCTGGGTCGTAGGGCAGATCTATTTTTAACTCTTTGAGGAACCTCCACACAATTTTCCAGAGTGGCTGCACCAGTTCACATTCCCACCAACAGTGTAAGAGGGTTCCCTTTTCTCTGCATCCTCTCCAACATTTGTGGTTTCCTGCCTTGTTAATTTGCCCCATTCTCACTGGTGTGAGGTGGTATCTCATTGTGGTTTTGATTTGTATTTCCCTGATGGCCAGTGATGCAGAGCATTTTCTCATGTGCATGTTGGCCATGTCTATGTCTTCCTCTGTGAGATTTCTCTTCATGTCTTTTGCCCATTTCATGATTGGATTGTTTGTTTCTTTGGTGTTGAGTTTAAGAAGTTCTTTATAGATCTTGGAAACTAGCCCTTTATCTGATAGGTCATTTGCAAATATCTTCTCCCATTCTGTAGGTTGTCTTTTAGTTTTGTTGACTGTATCCTTGCTGTGCAAAAGCTTCTTATCTTGATGAAGTCCCAATAGTTCATTTTTGCTTTTGTTTCTTTTGCCGTCGTGGATGTATCTTGCAAGAAGTTACTGTGGCTGAGTTCAAAAAGGGTGTTGCCTGTGTTCTCCTCTAGGATTTTGATGGACTCTTGTCTCACATTTAGATCTTTAAAATATATTTTAAAAATTAATTTCTCTTTACATGTTTTAGTAGGCTTTAGAATATTTTAAATTAACTATTAAATTTAATATTTGAAATTTAAAACTTCACATTATATATGAAATTTTGTGACTCACACTATATTTTTATTTGATAGCACAGCTCTATAACCTTGGTTAAATGACTGAATTTCAGTTTCCCTGTATGTAAATTGTTGTAAGGAAGCTTAAGAAATTAGCATAGTGTCTGGATCTTAGGGGACTTTCAAAAATGGTTGCTATAATTAACACAAAGCTATAAATTTAAGTAATTATTTACATACTGTACGTGCATTGAAGAAATGACAAATTATTAAATGACCATAATATAAAGAAATAAGTTTAGGTAGAGTACAGCCAGATTATAGAGTTTAGTTAGTGTAGAAGCTGCTTTTAGGCAATAGGCTTGAGCAATAGAAACTTAAGCAAGGCAAAAGGGCCCATGATGACCACCACACTGAGTGCAAACAGGTTCATTAGGCTATAGCCCCTAACCAACTAATGGGCTACTTACAATTGGGCACAGTTACCAGAAAAGGGGAAATTCCATATGCCCCTATGCTCTTTCACTCTACCATATAACAGTCTCATGGCAGACATTCTCTCCTTTGCTGTCCTGCCCCCTGTTCCTTTTCAGTGTCAGTAAATTTCTATCATTTTTTGTTGTGCCTTGGGTGAATTCTTTTACTTTGGGTACTGCTGGTCCCTACTGGATCAGGAAACTTCACAACTGCATGCTGTTATAGTTCATTCAAAGGCAGATTCTGGGGCACCTGGGTGGGTCAGTCAATTGAGCAGCTGACTCTTGATTTTGGCTCAGGTCATGATTTCAGAGTCGTGGGATGAGCCCATGTTGGACTCCATACTCAGCATGGAGTCTGCTTTTCCCTATCCTTCTGCCTCTCCCCCTGCTCTCTCAAATAAATAAATAAATCTTTAAAAAAACGTTATTGTGGGTAAGTTTGAATTGTCACCCCAAAGGTAGTGGTGGTGGTGAGGGGGTTATATGAAGGGGCTTTGAGGAAGAAAGTCAGTTCTCTAGAGATGGGGAGAATTGAAGCATTGAGTGTTTGTAGGAATGGTAGAATGACCCTGGGAAACACCCACAGGTCACAGACCCCTGAAAGAGCAAAGCAGCATAGACTGAAGCCCAGGGAGCTGGGCTGGACCATGGAGCTTAGAGTCCCTGGGAACCTCAAGTGCAAACTTGGCACAGAAAGTGCAAAGATCAAGCTGAGAGTACAAGGAGAGGGACTTTGGGGGACTGAGGACCAGGGACCCTTCCCCATATTTCTGGACTAAATACATTCAAACATTTGAGTGTATCTTCAAGGTAAGAAAGGAAAGTGTCCTTCCACCTACACACACATGGATGCATGCATGCACACACACAACATCAAAATGCCTGAGTAGATGTACCAATTCTGGCAAGTGACTGGATTGATTTAGAAAAATAAAGGAATGTTACAGTTCCTGCATCTCAAGTTCTGTGTCACATAATCATGGTGGATCCCCATATACAATTTTGTGTACTCATAGGAAAATATTTTGGTATTGTTAAAAAAAACAAATTCTGGGTAAATTGAAATATCTAATTGGCTTTATTCGATGATTCATGAATTCATCCTTTCTAGCAAGTAGAAAGGAGTTCTGAGGAGTTGTACAAAATGCAAGATTTTTATAGGAAGGAGAGTAGGGAGAGACATTATTTGCAAAAGAAAAGAAAGGATTTTTTAGGGAAGATCACCTTCCCTTAGAAGAAGGATAAGGAGTCTTGTCATGCAGATTACCTCACTAGTGCTGATCAGGAAATTCCAGACAGATTTGCTTAAAATTCCACTCCTGATGTTGAAATTTTATAGTTAGTAAGTTTTGGTGAGGTTTGACATAAGTGACTCCATTTTGGGTCTATTTCTTTGTAAGAGTATGATCTGTTTTCATGTGTTATCATTAGTTGTTTCTTGGCACGGGGTAGAAACTAGAAGAGTTTCGATGACTATTGTGTTACTTTTCCACAGGGTTTGGGGACAGTGAAAAATATGCATTGCTTTAATAATATTAATAGTAATGTATTATCATTTCACAGAAAAAGACCTCTCTATTGGAGTTGTCAGTAATGCTTCTAGGACCTTCCCAGCCGTCTGTAAGGGCTTATTTGTTATTCTTTTGAGGGTTCTAGGAGTATGTCATTAGATATTTGGTTTGTGACTGCAAATTACAGAGGACACCTCTATCTCTGGCCTTGATCTTTGTGGCCTCACTGATCAGGATGTGGCCACTTGGAATGGGAGGGGGTGGGCTATATGCTTTAGAAGTTCCTCCTTGAGGAACAGAATATACTTAAGCCCATCATTGGCTTTCAGTCAGTTGTCCAAGTAGCTCAGGCATCAATTTTTGATTCAAGAACTCTGCAAGAGTGAGTTCCATGTTTCTGCCATGTATCCTGCTCCTCTAGACATACTGCTTCAGGGCTGGATGCCTAACTCAAACAAGAGGATTCTGATTCTCTGTCTCCAGGTAATTTGTGACTGAGACAAAGAGAGTGTTGGTCCCAGAGAGTTCCAGGAGTCCCAAACATGCATACTTAGAACTCAGAGGCAGCAGAAGAAACTAGAAAGCAGATGGGCAGATGGGAGCTGAGTGAGAAATGGCAGAGAGTAGAATGTCCGTCCCGGTGGCTCAGCTGTGCCGTGTTCCAGTGTCTGTCCAAGACACTGTGGTCTTTGGATTCTGTGAGACATTCTTATATCTTGGGTCAGGGAGCAAAAATTCCTGCCCCACCTCCAAGTTTCTACTAGCTGGACTAAGAATCAAATTGACATGAGACAGATTTACAGGAAAAACAATAAAATTCAATAGTGTACATATGGAGAATCCACATAGAAATGGAAATGCCAAGGGCAGGCAAAATGAGGTATATATGTCATTCTGAACTAAGGAGAAGAGGTAGGAGTCTGTGACTTCAGAGGGAAGGAATATAATTCATAGGAAGATGAAAAAGTAAATATTTGGTAAACAAATGTTTGCCCTGCCATATAGATGGGTTATTCAGATAAAATTTATCTCTGATAACAACCCCTATTCTGAAAAGACCTTCTAATTTACATTCTTCTATGTAGTTAAGGGCTGGTCAAACATTTCTCTTGAGCCCGTGAGTCTGTTACCTTGAGGTCAAAATAATGGACGTGCCAAAATGGCCCATCTTGGGGCAGCCTGCCCTTAAATCCTATACTTGTAATAATTTCCCTCCTTTTGCTCAAATTAAATTCCATTGGTTTCAGTTACTTACAAAGGGTCCTAAGAAAGGAAAATATTAACATACTTACATCCTAAACAATCAAGAAATAATCCTCATTTGCGAGGGTCTATAAGTAGTAGGAAAAATTTCTCCTCCTCTTCTCACCTGTAATAAGGTATCATAATATCTCATTTCTCTGCGAACATTATGAATTTATAGAAAAGACCAAAGAAATTTACTAGAGATTTTTTACAAGCAGTGTTATTATTATGATACTCTGAGACCCCTACTTAGACTGTCCAGCCCCCTCTCTGCATCCTTTGGCTTCACTTCTAGCTAGAGTTGAGGCTACCACTACCCTACTTTCATGCCTATCTTACACAGAATAATTGCACTCGATTTTTCAGCCTAAAACAGAGTAATAAGCTGCAGTACCACTGTTAGGAAACAGAAGAGGGCGCCCTAAGAATATTTAAGAAGTGACAAAGAGCCTCTCTTAACACCTTTAAATACTACAATGAATGCTTTCTCTCAAGCATAGGAAAGCAAAGCTTGGTCAGCTTTGCAACTAACAGTATTGTGTGGAGCCACATGACCAAGGGATAAAGAGCAATCCCTCAGAAAAAAGGCAAGGCCTAAAAAAAATAACTTAATATCTGTCAAATATGTTTATATTCCTAAATAATAATCAAAATTGATTGTCATGTGGCTTAGTAAAAAAAGGTGGTCAGAGATTATTTTTGTTTTAATGGATATGGAGAGGAAATAATAAAACTAGCATTAAAAACAAACTAGCATTCAGAGAAATTTCCATATGCCAAACACGTTTATGAACATTATTTTATTTGTTATTCTACAAAAACTCCTAGAGCTAAGTTCTCAATACCCCCCCCCACACACACACCCAAAACCTCTAGCAAACTGAGGGATTATTTTAACTTGTACCTCTTTCACTTGCTCCAAATAGTCTCCATAGCAATAGGTTTGAAATAAACAGGTAGTTTATTTAAGAAATCTTTTTCGAATTAAGCAGATAGAAGGAAGAAGGAGAGAAATGAAGATAAAGAAGGAAGGATAGGATCAGGAGGAAGGGTCTGGGGGAGAAGATGGGGGAAGAAGGAGAGGGAGGGAGGAGACAGAACAGAGCCACAAAGGAGAGGGAGGTGGATCAGGGAAAAACTTTTCCTGAGCCTTCAAAAGACCTTCATGGATCCTAATGACCAGCCTACACTTTATTTTCATGCACCCTAACAGCCTCACTATACTTATTTCTGAGGCCCCTAATGGGTATCAGATAATGTCAACATAGGCTACAATGCCCAGGCCCAGTACTGAATGTTTAGAAGAAAGCCAAATGTTAGAAGAAAGCTACAGGAAGGTTGAACAATCAAGGGAGGGGTATTGATTTAGCGAGCTCTAAAAGCAGCCTTCACAGAAAGGCTTTACCAGCCTCCAGCTGTTCATTAGTTAATGAATATGAAATATTGACTCAAGGATGGCCCCACAGGTGTTCAGGAAAACAATCTCATTTCAAACTGCATAAAGCCCAGAGAGTGGATGGGTGGGGGAAGGGAGAGTCCTTTACCTCTCCCTTCCCAGAACCTCAGGCTAAGGTGGGTCTCTGGGTCCAGATTCTCAGCCAGCCCCCTACCCTGTGGGGCAGATCCTGAAATAAAGAAAGACAATGGGGCACACCTGTTCATCTCCTCTTTCAAACACTTTAGGACAGGGGCATACTGAATCCCAAAGTTTGATCCTGTGATAGGTAAAATACTTAAAAAAAATTAACTCATGAATTTATTTTCAAGTGTATTTGGAGAAAAATAAACTTCCACATAAAGCCCTCAAATTTGTAAATATTAGAGTAAAGCCAAATGAGACATTTGTACTTTTTAAAGTAAAGTAGATATTTTAAAAAATTATCATGGAGTGGCACCAGGCTAGCTCAGTTGGTAGAACATGAGACTCTTGATCTTAGAGTTGTGAGTTCAAGACCCATGTTGGGTATACAGATTACTTTAAAATAAAGTCTTTAAAAAATTAGAATAAGTAATGTGCAAATATGACTATAGATACTGAGGCCAGACTGTTAAGGGCTGGAGTGAGAAACATAGGTTTAGGGTAGATGAACCAGGAGGATTAGAAGAATGGCTGATGGATGTGTCTAATTGAGTCAAGAGTTCTGGATGAATGGATGAGTCCATGGATGGATGGTTGGCTAACTGGATGGTTGGATGTGTGATAAATCAGGAGTGCCCACTTAAGATGTTCCTTTAGCTTCATTATTTGCTAGCGCAAAGTAGATGTCATTGGATTGAAGGGAAATGGAAGTTGAAATGAGTCCATCTGGTTCTCAACCAGTGTGCCTCAACAGATAGATTTGGGCCAATCTCTTCACAAGTAAACTGGTAACCAATGTTAAATTGTTTATTTTCCTTATGATTCAGGATCTCATCAAAATTGTTTAAGAGTGTGGGCTCTGCAATCAGATTTTTTATGTTAAGTTGTAGCCTTTACTTACTGTTGACCTTGGGAAAGTTGCCTTACCAATCAGGGCTGAAGTCCCCCCAGTTGAAGGATGAGGCCAATTGGAGCACCT
The DNA here is from genome assembly GCF_048164855.1 of Canis lupus baileyi. Lineage (NCBI taxonomy): Eukaryota > Metazoa > Chordata > Mammalia > Carnivora > Canidae > Canis > Canis lupus. The sequence goes on from NC_132856.1 coordinate 29,534,462, forward strand.
ACTCGGAAGGGTTGCTGTAAAGTTTACAAATAATAAAGGCAAGGCAAAACAATCAACCCATAAAATCCAAATTGGCATTAATTAATGAATGATTTTGTTTTCCTGGAATTAAATGATGTTGAATATAATAAAACAAATATATTTGCATGTTTTAAGTTTCACTTGTCAGTTTGAATCTTTCAATTTCAGTCTAGCATTATCAGTTCTGTTTTTTTTCTTCCATTTTAACAATGAAGTTATTTTTAATCTCTAATCATTAGTTTGATGAGGTATTCAATTTAATCATGTACCCCAAAATACAATATTGAATTTTTAAATAGCTGTCTAATGAAAAATTTATTTTGACTTATATACTACATTAAAAATAACCTTTTTTGTAGGCAGCCTCCAAAATAGTTCCCAATTATCCCTCCTTGTACCCATGCCTTTTGTATTTTCTTCCCCTTGGGTGTGGGCTGGACTGAGTGACTCAGCTCTAATAAATAGATTGTGGTAAAAGTGATGCGGTATCACTTCCATGATTAGGTTCCAGAAGACTCTGCTTTCCATCTTGTTTGCTTTATGATTCTCTCTTTCTCTCCCCATCTCTCTCTCTCTCTCTTTCTCTCTCATCCTTACTCTGAGGGAAGTGAACCACCATGTTGTGAATTGCCCCATGGAGAGGTTCACATGGCAGGAACTGATATCTCTGGCCAATAGGCCAAGAGGGCCTGAGAGCTGCCAACTGCCAAGTGAGCGATGGTAGAAGTGGATCCTCCTCTGGTCAGGCCTTAAGACACCTACATCCCTGCTGATCTGTTGATTACAATCTGATGAGAGACTGAGTCAGAGGCTCATAGAAGCCATGAGATAATGTTTGTTGTTATAAGCTGCTAAATTTGGGGATAATTTGTCATGTAGCAATGGGGAACTAATATATCATCAAAATGGAAGAACTGTTTTAGAACCTTTGAGAAACATGGTACTAAGACACCAAAGTTCCTCTATCTTTTATGCATTTGAGCTTTGGCAATAAACTCATGTAACCTTTCTGACTTCCATTTCCTAGTCTGTAATATGGGAATAATAAACCCCACAACTCCATAAAATTGTTTATTTACTTAACCTTTTCTGTAAAACTTGTAAGACAGTTTCTTACTCAACCAAGTGGTTCATGAAAGGACAAGTTCCCTATTTGCTCCATTTCATGTGTGTGGAAATGAAGCACCCTTGTGAGGCTGTGAAAGGTAAATACCAGATTTTGAAATGTAGAATTTGTTTTGGGAATACTAAGCTTAGATCAATGTGCTCAACCTGACTTTGAGTTTAAATAAGAATTCAGGTACAAAAGCGCCTGGGTGACCCACTGGGTAGAGCATCTGACTCTCAATTTAGGTTCAGAACATGATCTCAGGCTCCTGGGATTGCCTGGAGTTAGGTTTCATGCTCAGTGGGGAGTCTGCTTGAGGAGTCCCTCTCTCCCTCGCTCTCCCCCAACATGCTTGCTCTCTCTGTCAGAAATAAATAAATAAACCTTTATGAATAAAGAAAGAAAGAAAGAAGAATTCAAGTCCAAATATGTGTAAGTCCTATTCAACTTTACCTCCCCAGGAAGGTCTTCCCTGATAATCTTGGGTGAAGCCATTCCCCCTACTCTCCAACAAATATTCCTGCTCCTATCTTTTCACTGTACTAAGCAGTAATGGAATTTATTGCATTCATTTGTTTCTTTTCTGCTCCTCCCTGAAGAAAGTTAATGTTTTGAGAGCAGTGACCTCTTTGCCTTATTCATTGCTAGAGCATTACCAGCATGAAGTAGGAGCTCAATATATGTACTGCCTACCAGACGGGTAGGAAATGTGTTTGCTGCCTTCATTATCTTGCCAAGAATTAGTTTCCAAGCTTTTCAGGTAAAATACTTGATTGAAAGTAAAGAAATCATCATTAAGTTCAATTAAGAATTTTTCTGGTTTTCATAGCATTCAGGATTGGTTAGAGTAGTGGCTCTGGACAGAATGAAGAGTTACAAAAATCATTGCATGATCCTTTGCTCCAGAAGCTTTAGAAAATGAGAGATGGACCAACAGCCTTGAGGCCTTTCTACCTGCTAGCAACACCCTTTGAAACATTTCAAAACATTTATTATTTCAAGGGGGGCACTTACCTATTCTCCCTTTTTTGGTCATTGTTACCATTTGTTTAGGAAATAGACCCATTACTGGTTTATTGTGGCTAAGTGCAGATTTTCAGAGCCTTCAACTGAGAGAATGAAAGCCTAACTTCCAAAATTCATATTTGGATGGGTTAATTTTCTTCTACTGAACCTCCATTTATCCTCCTCCTACTAGAACACATCCTTTGTTTAGTGAATGTGTGTGTGTGTGTATGTGTGTGTGTGAGGGAGGTGGTTAGGGAGCTGTGAAAAGGAAGAATGAAAGGAAGTGTGGATATATTCAGGGTTTTTTTAAGTACTGTACTTAAAAAGTATTTTCATGCAACATTCTGGAAAAAGTACATGACTTATGTCACTTCGTTTGAGGCTCCAAAAGGATAGCATATATAGTTGTATTAAATAAATTGCTTTAGAAAGATGGCTTAAAAAATAACCTCAACTCCTTTTAATCTGAGGGACTTCCCTAAGCCTTTAGCCTAAAAAAAAAAGGTCCAATCTTTTCATTTATTTCACTTCGAAAGTAAACATCACAAGATGAAAAATTAATTTCACGTTTTCATAGAAGTGGGAAGGGAGGGGGCTGTTTTCCTTCTTACTTAACCCTTCTTCCCTCAGGCGTGATTCTGGAGCTGAATAAAGACAATATGTTCCAAATTGCCAATCACATTAGTCTCTGTGTGGGCTGCTTAAAACATGCAAATGGCTCTGAAAAATGTCTCTCATCCTACAAAGATAAATGAAGGTGTGCATCACCATCAATTGCAACGGAAGGCAAAAGAGGACAGAAGGGATTGATAAACGAGGCGTCTGCTTTTCCCCATAGACAAACATTCTGTAAGGAAACACGAATGTTGATGGATGACATCAGCCTCCTGACTGTACACATACCTGTAGCCTTCCCTGCAGCCTATCCTTCCCAGCACTGCCAGACACTTCCTAAAGGATAGTTTTGTTTACATCATTCCTGTGCTCAGACACTTCCAGTGGCTCCCTAATGTCCCTTAAGTTAATAAAGAAAGCCCCCACTTTTTCATACCAGTGTTCAAGGCCTTATTAACCTTGTCATCCTTATTACCTACAGTTTCTCAACGTAGATCTTATATTCTAGCCAAAGTCAACTATCAGAGATCCTTATTATATGAGTATATTTCAGTCTCCATAGTAATGATATTCCAAAAGGAAGTCAAAGCTATAAGAAGAGGAAAAATACTTACCAAGGAAAAAAAACATATATAAATTTAGTACCTCCTCTAACATCTCTGCTCTTTGAGTTAAACTCTTGGTTTCTTATTGATTATCAGACACTGTCAGTGTCCTTCAGTATAAGATAAATATATGGGAACTGATTGCCAATGGAACTGTGAATATTACAAAAACAATGAAACATTTTATGAGGTTTGTAAAAATGATGTAGGAGAAATTAATTGAGGTCTCACATATTTTTGCAAGTATGACCTCTTCATGGCCAATCTGTGAAACTCAAGTATAAAGTGAAAGAGATCACTTCATGTCACCATAAAATTGTGTCAAAAATACTACACACACACACACACACCTTGATCCATTGTTTAAAATTTAGCATATTACTGTGATTATAATTGACAAATCATAATATATAAATGTATTATTGAAAACTAAACTTATTTTTTATGTTTTTGTTTTGTTTTTAAGATACATTTTCAATCAAATTTCCCTGCATTATTTATGGAATTTTGGTTCCCACTTCAAGGGGGCTCCCTTTAATGATATAGCAATTTTCCTTGGTCCTTGCTCATATCGCAAAACATTCTACACTTTTCTATGCCTGCTGATTTGCACATATTCCTGTTGTGATTCTCCTTATCCTTCTGGGTACAGCTCAGATACCACTTCCTCTAAAAATCTATGCCAAACTCCCATAATAAGAAGAAAACTACCTCTTCCAAACACACATTTGTAGCAACTTTGGGGCATTTCAGATGCTGCCTCAAAGAATGGAGATTTAAGTGTATGAGCTAGAGTGAGGGTAGGTTCTATATAGTTTTCATTCATTCATTCATTCATTCATTCAACTAATACTTGTTGAACTCCTAAATGTATGAATTAATGCTCTGGGGCCAATGGGAAGATAATGTTGTCTTGGTAAACCTGTCTTTATTGAATCTATATACTGAACAAAGGGTCAACAAGAAAGTAGGGATATACATTTCCTTTCTTTCTGTTTCCCTCCCTCCCTCCCTCCATTCCTTTCTTTTTAAGTAGGCTCTATGCCAGTGAGGAGCCCAATGCGAGGCTTGAACTCACAAGCCTGAGATCAAGACCTGAGCTGAAATGGAGTCTGACCCTCAACCCACTGAGCCACCCAGGTACTCCTGTATATTTCCTTACTGTGGGCTTTCCAAAAGTGAAATAACTACAAACTTTCCTGTCCCTGAAATGAAGGGAGAGTTATTACTTTTCACTATGGACCTCTATTCAAAAGGAAAAAATTTCATGTGGGAGTAAACGCACACTCCTTGCAGGGTTCCAGCACACTGTCTAGCTCCCCTCTATTTTAGCCCTAAAATAGTGGTGATCTGCCACTCAGCCTCTGTGTGGCCAAAAGCAGAACTTGGCAGCTGGTACTCTGATGGAGTGGTGTCAGATGGAGCTGCAGGCCTTGTCCCTAGTGAATTCTACAATTTGTTTGGGTTCATTTCTGCAGAGCTGGAAATCTGTTTCTTAGAGCAGCACTGACCAGTGATTTGCAAATTGATCCAAGCTTGTGTCTGACTGAGATCCTTCAAGGAGAGGATAGAGAAGACAGTTTTTGGCTGGAATTTTTATAACACTGATTAGTGTTACATGTTAATTTTCGTGGAGAATGCAGAATTTAAAAAACCAAAGAATAGAAAGTTTAGTGGTCATGAATCAAACACTGAATGACTGTAGAGACCAATGATGTGACACAGATGGTTCAGGTGGCCTTGGCATAATAGGAAGGATCCTAGTGGGATGAGCTGGAGATTGCACACCCCCTTTAAAGAGATTCAAATTCAAATATTTGGTACACGTGTGTGCTTAATGCAATACAATTCAGCATTTGATGTAGCCTATAGATGCCAGTTTGCAAATCCCAATTTTAAAAGATTTTACTTATTTATTCATGAGAAACAGAGAGAGAGAGGGCTCCATGCAGGGAGACCAACGCGGGACTCAATTCCGGGTCCCCAGGATTAGGCCCTGGGCTGAAGGCCATGCTAAACTGCTGAGCCACCCGGGCTGCTCTGCAAATCTCAATTTAGGAGAACCATGAATCTCTATTTTAAAATTATTTTTATGTTAATTCTTTCATTCATTTTGCTTCTGAGGAATCTTTCAAATATCTCTTTGTACTGATACTAGGGCCATCTTTCCTTATGACAAACAACCAGTTCTTATACCAAAACAAAGGGCAAAGTAGATATATTTTCCTGGAGTTTTAAATGTTGAATTCCAAGCTTGTGTGTGTACTTGGAACCAGCCTTAGGACTACAAACTGATTCTTGTATATCTCCTAAAATTATAGGAAATTTATCAACTACTGATCAATGCTGCTGAAACTCAATGGCAGGCTGAATGGCTAGGGTGTGTCTCCAGTTGTCTTTGGGAGAAGACATGTATGGACCATCATTCAATCCCCTGTGAGGACAAGGAGCTTCTAGAGGGGAAGGCCACAGGAAACCTCCACTCTTATCTTTTTTTATATATTTTATTTATTTATTCATGAGAGACAGAGAGAGAGAGAGAGAGAGAGAGAGAGAGAGAGAGGCAGAGACACAGGCAGAGGGAGAAGCAGGCTCCATGCAGGGAGCCTGATGTGGGACTCCCTCCTAGGTCTCCAGGATCACACACTGGACTGAAGGTGGTGCTAAATCGCTGAGCCACCCAGGCTGCCCCCACTTTTATCTTTTCTGGAAAAAAATTTGATGGAAGTTTAAGCAATTTTTCACTGACTGGTTCAGGTGACTGTTTCAAAGCTCTACTGAGAGGACAGGAGGGTGGAGAGAGAAAAGAAATATTAGGTGCTGTGACTTAGCCACTCTCCTTTGTACTGTATAAGGGATAAGCCTCCAGTGTTAACTATTTTCAATTAGATTTTTAAATGGGCTGCACATGGCATCAACTAGGGAGCTTAAAAAAAAAAAAAAGGCATATAGATGCCTGGGTCCTAACGACCAGAGATTTTGATTCTATGGGCTGATTCTGATAGAGCCCAAGCATCAGGATTTTTGAGATGATTCGGATGTGAAGCCAAGATGGAGAAATGCTAGCCTAGATCTTCAAATGTGTGTGTGTGTGTGTGTGTGTGTGTGTGTGTGTGTGTGTGTGTAGGGATGGGGGTGGAGGGTTGTCTCTGAGCGCTCAATCCACTGTGTTCTCTTTAACTGTTTTGCATTTTCTCTCTAGTTCATGTCTCCCCTTCCTATATAAATAAAAAAATCCAGCCTCCTTTTTAGACATCTTATGTCTAGCAGCTTGGCAGCCTTAGACATCCCTGTGTGTTAGAGCTTTTGCCTCAGCATTAGATTGTGCAACATTTTCTCCCTTGCCACTAAATATGTTACAAATGCAATTATAATGGCTGCATAATATGTTGTCAGGTATGTACATGATCATTTATTAAAATAGTCCCCTACAGTTAAGCATTTTGGTTATTTTCCACTTTGCAATATCATAAATGCAATCACCTATTTTTTATTTGTCCACTTCTCTGATTATTCCCTTAGGGGACCTTCTTAGCAGTTAAAATTACTGGTGCAAAGATAATGAACATTTTTAACACTTTTGGTATATATGGCCAAACCACTTTTCAAAGGTGCTGTACTGATTTATGAAGCCAACCAAGATGATGTTCTGTAATTAATTCTACCTTTGTTGCTGAGATGGGTGCATTTCAATTGCCTGGCATAATTTAAACAAAATTCGATTAAAGCCAGTGTTGTAGGCTGTACCATTCAATAACAAGTATTAAACGTGCTGTAATATTAATAAATATTTATTATACATTCCAAGGAGAGCTGCATTTTATTTGTTCACTTGCAAAACTTCCTTAGTTCATCATACCCTTCAAATTAGTAAAAGCCTTAATTTATTTTCTTCTTAATTTCCTTTATAATTGTAACAAAATAGAATATACTCACGAATTATAAACTGGGTCTTTGGGCATACTGCAGGAGTATCATCAAGAGAGTTTTTGAGCAATGTAGGTCCCTGGATTCCTTCCACAGGAGACTCACATTTATTGGATTTGATCTAGAGTCTGAGAATCTGTATTTGTAGAGGCTGCCCAGGTGAGGCCATCCATGTTCAGGCTTGGGTACCATTGCACTGTGTTATTATGAGTCTCTCCTATCCTTATATCACTACCCTTCTTAAACTTCTCACCTCTTATTCATAGCCAATAATTCAAGAATTATTTGGCCATACTTCTTTTAAATTTGTAATGGATTGGTGGAGTATAAAGTTCTAAGAATTAAAAATAATAATGAAGTTAAGATAAGATGTTCTTGTAGGTGAAGTAATTGTGGCAAGAAATTATTGACATTTGATTATTCTGCTTAATATACATGCAAATTAAATAATATCACAAATATATTAAAGTCATAAGTTTTATGATATATAACGGAGGCCAATGATCATCAATAGGATAATCTACCCCTCCAGGGTGAGCTGGTAAATGTCTCAAGCATCATTTTACAGATTACTATCCTCCATTGATGAATTGATTTTAGCCTCTCATGCTGGTTTTGTTCCTGAGAGTGGCACACTGTTTCCCAACTCAGTTGTCTCTTTATTGTGATATACATATGTGTGTGTGTGTGTACACATGCACACATACACTTATACATATTCAAGAAACTTCAGGAGAAAGAAATCAATGCTGCTATCTTTCTATAGGAAAATCTACTACAGGGCAGCCCGAGTGGCTCAGCAGTTTAGTGCCTCCTTCAGCCCAGGGCCTGATCCTGGAGACCCAGGATCAAGTCCCACGTCGGGCTCCCTGCATGGAGCCTGCTTCTCCCTCTGCCTGTGTCTCTGCCTCTCTCTCTCTCTCATGAATAAATAAATAAAGTTTAAAAAAAGAAAAAGAAAAATCTACTACAGAGTGCACTACTACAGAAAAATGCCATTTGGGAAAAGATGACTGTCTTAATTAGGGCATATAATGTTGTAAGGGGAAATACAGTCTAACTCATGCAACACAGAGGTTTAAGGAAAGAATGTAGGAAACATCTCACACAAATAAAGTACACAAATGACAGTGAGGCTTCAGCAGATCTGACCATTACATTACTCTCCCTTGTGTATGATGATTTCTAATCTGCCTTCCATGAAATCCAGCTATTTGCTCAGTTCCCATCTCTTTCAACAAGTCATGTCCAAAGGACATGTACTATTCCAAGGACAGTACTGCCTGCTACACATCACAAGTGGCACATTGTAGGTGCTTGCTAAGTTTTGGTAGTTGAGACAGTGGGTGCATCTGTCTGTAGACACTTGGAAATCAAAATGTTAAGCTGCCTGAGGTCTCAGATTTACAATCTCTCTCATAGGTGAGAAGTGACCAAATGAACTCTGAGATTGTGAATAGAAAGAGCTCTAATATATTAGGCTGGCAAATAGGAACAGCATGTGGAAGATTATAAAACAGAACCAAGACAGTGACATAATTAAAGCGGTAAAACAGTGATTTGTATGTGATCTTTGAATGCAGACAAACACACACACACACACACACAGCCTCCTAACAGTGCACGTTGTTTTTCTTTAGATCTACAGTTCAAATCCCAAGTGGAAAGGAAGGATGTCTTCAGTAGAAATACCTACTGATGAATAATTCAGATGTGATAAAATATTTTACAACACTGATGTTGTTCTCCCTAAAGGACATAACTTAATTTTAATCTGGTAATATATAATTACTCTAAAAAATGCCAATATCTAATGAAAATTTCTTGTGTCCCAAATCTACCTCTTTTTTTAATAGTTCAATGTATGTATATACATGCCTTTTGTATACACATACATTTTGTATTGATGGAATAATATAAATATTCTACAGTCTGCTTTTTTTTACTTAATAGAGTGTTGACATCATTCATATCAATAGATAGATATGATTGCAGAATTTTTCATCATATGAATGAATCATGATTTCCTTCAGCACCAGTCTTTTCATAGACATTGATTTCCCTTCTATATTTTTGCTGTTCTAAATGTCTACACAACAAATTATAGTGCATATATATTTATTGTCTCATCTCATTAATTTCTTGGATAATTCCTAAAAGCAGGATTTCTGGCTTAATCTCCAATTAGTTTGTGCCAACATCCATGTGGAAGGCATATTAATGCACCCCTCCCCTTAAAGACATTTGTGTCCTAATTCCCAGAACCTGTGAAAATGTTCGGATATATAGCAAAAGTGAATTAACATTGCAGATGGAATTAAGTTTGTTAATCAGATAAATTTAAAATAGAAGGATTATCCTGGATCATTTAGATAGGCCTATGTAATCATGAAGGTCTTTAAAAGAAGAATAGGGAGGCAAAAGAGAATCAGAGGATGGTCTGACTACAGAAGAAAGGCACGAAGAGTTGTAATGTTGCTGGCTGTGTGTCACCTTGTAGGTCATGATAGATGGCAGGGTTTTTTTTTTTTTTTTTTTTTTTTTACTATAAAAAAAGAGTAAGAGACAAATCTTTACTGAAATAAGTTAGTCTAGTGGCTAATCTAAGAAAGCACAAATCAGGTAGCCAGGGCATCAAAGAGACTCTACCATGTTACCACTGTGTTTCCTCAAGCTTGTTCTATTGCTCATGAGATCTCAATCTCTATCATTATCATCTCGATCTTCCTTCTTGATGATGACTTTTGCCCATTCCTTCTTCTGCTCCTGTTTGGCTTTCTGCTCCAGGACCATCTGTCTCTAATCATAGCCATGGTCATTTCCAGATTGGAACTCGATCTTCTCTGGCCAATGAATCGAGTCTGCCAGCACTTTTTTCTTTCTTTCTTTTTCACCTTTACTGAAGACATGAAGGATGAATCTTCATTATCTAACTTCCAATAATTAGGGATAGACCACGAGAAGGTCAGAGATCCTGGCCCTGATATCACTGAGTCTCTAAACTAAAGTCAGATTTGATTTCTTATTAGGGAAGAAACATAAACTTCTACTTGCATAAGCTACTGTTAATTATTCATTCTATAATTTGCATTATAGAATAGAAGCTATTCTGATATTCTATACTGTTAGAAATAGACAATGCATTTCTAACAGATAGTATCCTCCTTCTATCCTTACTCATACCTTACCCTTTTCTTTTGTTCTAGTATAATCCTATCCATCCTTAGTCTACTTCCTTTAAAATCTTCCTCTGCTATTATGGCTCATGGGACTCTCCTCTTCCTCAACCTCTATCACTACCCAAGTCAGTTGGTTGGTATTTTATGTTGTAGTTTCCTCTGACTGCTTCTTAGAGCAGCACTGTCCAATGGAAATTTCTGCCATGAGGGAAATATTTATATCTATGCAGTCCAATATTGTAGCCAATAGCTTCATATGGCCATTGGGCACTTGAAATATGACTAGTGCAACTGAAGACCTGCAATTTTACTTTACTTTTATTTTATTATTTGTTTTTATTTTATTTAATTTCATTTTAAGTAGCTACATGTGGCAAGTTGCTACCATGTTGTTCAACCCAGCACTAGCATGGCAGTTCCTTAAAGAAAACAATGATTTATAAATTTCATTGCTTCTAGTAGAGAGGTAGACATTAGATACATAAGAAGTCATTTTTAGATGACCTTTAATTAATCCACATTGCCTACAGCAGTGGTTGTCAATCTATAAGCCTATAGCAAATATGCAGGTAAGGTAAAAGAAAGAAGTTTCCTTGGCAGCCTGGGTGGCTCAGCGGTTTAGCACCGCCTTTGGCCCAGGGCCTGATCCTGGAGACCAGGGATGGAGTCCCATGTCAGGTTGCCTGGATGGAGCCTGCTTCTCTGCCTGTGTCTCTGCCTCTCTCTGTGTGTCTCTCAGAAAGAAAGAAAGAAAGAAAGAAAGAAAGAAAGAAAGAAAGAAAGAAAGAAAGAAAGAAAGTTTCCTGAGCAACAACAGGGAAAAATGAGCTGCCCAAAGGGGGTAGTGACTTTTTAGCCTTACATGATATTGTTATATTGAAGGGAGAATCAACATAGCCAAATATCCCAATTTCCAGATTTTCTGGAAGATTGGGAATATTTGGCTGAAAGCATCAGATTTTAAAATGTTGATAGTTAATTCAAATTTAAAAGAAAATAGCTGAGGGTAGCGCACATAAAAGACATGTTGAGTAGATGTGGCCAGTGGGCTAACAGTTTGAGATCTATACAGTAAATTTCAGAGTCTTCTCAACCTGGAAGACCTGCTGACATCCCAGTCTGGTCTCCTGCTGTTCATCCCCAGTGTAATCTGCTCTGCAACCTTGAACCACTTACAACCTCTAAACACATCTTGCATTCTTATGCCTTTATGCCCTTGCTTCTGCCTTTTCTCATTGCTTCTACAACACATAGAAGCAATATGTGTTGCTCTCTCCCTGCACATACCTCAACCCTCTTGTCTTCACAGGAGATCCTATTTAGTCTTTGGGGTCAGCTCAGCTTTCTTTCCTTCTATCATCTTCTCCGAATCTGCACAAAATCAAAAAATCTAAGACAGCTACTATTTTATTTCTTATATGATATTAGAATAAGTTACTTACTAACCAGCTTTAGTAATAATTACTGCCAGTTTCCAAGCACTGTGCTAAGTATATAACTAACTGTGTTAAGGGATTTATATAATTTACTATCTGTTCTTCCCAGGGTTAAATAAGTCTCTGCTGCTATCCCCTTCTCTGTAAAGGGTAGGTAATGATAGTAACCATCTCTTTGGTGGTGAAAAATGAAAGAGATTGTGCATGTCAAGTGCTTAGTACAATGTCTGGAGCGCAGTAAACACTCAGTGAGTGGTTGCCCTCATTGTCATTTCTTACCCTGGAATATGCCACATACATATGCCTTTGTAGTCACACGGTCACTTGGATTTTTAAGTCAGACTGTTCAACTAACATAGATCCAAATCTGGTGGAAAAATCCCTGGAACTATTTTAACCTAAAGTAGCAAGTAGATAAAAACAATTTTGTTTGTAGAATTTTCCTTTATAAAAAATGCTGTGAATGTGTATTATGTGTATGTGTATTATGAATTTTACCTTGCAGATGAAAAAAACTGAAACACAAACAGGCAACATTGTCCAAAGTCACATGAGCGTTGGAACAAGGATTTAAACTCCGGTCTTTTTAAAATCAAAGTCCAATGATGCTAAAGCCCTAAAGATGGGCTGATTACCTATTTCTCAGGCTAGGAAAGTGACTAAAACCGGGATTGACTACATAAAGTGGTGAGGGTTATACCGCCAGGGCAGGGATCCAAATCTAGGTCTCTTGGCTCCAAAGGCTTCTTCTAGTCTAGCTGGATGCCTCCCTCTGCCTAAAGTAGCAGTTTGCATTCAGCACCACTCTAAAGTACGGATGGAGCTTCTGAATGGCCTTTGCATTTCCGTAAGTCATAGTATTTTGAAATATTAGCCTGGAGCAGACCCTTGGGAGTCCTGCCCAGCACTCAGAATCTAAAGATGCCACAGGGAATGACTGCCCTCCACGACAGCCAGGCCAAAGGGGTAGGATCACTGGCCTGTTTTCAAAGACTACCAGCAAGCCTCTTGGGAAACTTAGCCTAGTTCTTTGTTTCTTCCTTGTCCTTTGAAAAACCTAGAATATCTAGAAGGATCTGTTTCATGTCAAAGATAACAGACTCTGTGCTTCCCAGAAGAATACTTTCATTTTTTGAAAGAATATGGTTCATAATGTTGTGAGGCTTTTGGCTTCTGAGATTTTTAAGAGTGGTAGGAAGTCACAATAAATCCTTTTTTTATTTTCTTGGAGGAAAATGGATTTATTTTACTTTTTATTTTTTTTACTATGGTAAGAACACTTACCACAAGATTTACTCTCAACAAATTTCAAGTTGCACCACACGGTATTGTTAACTCTAGGCACAATGTTGTAATACAACAGATTTCTAGAACATATTTATTTTGGATGACTGAAAATTTATACCCATGGAAAAGCAACTCCCCAGTTTCTCTCTGCAGCCCTTGGCATTCATCATTCTCTCTCTGTTTCTATGGCTTTCACTATTTTAGATACTTCATGTAAATGGAATAATTCAAGATGTATTCTGTGACTGGCTAATTTCACCTAGCTAGACAATGTCTTCTAGGTTCATCCATATTATCATGTATGGCAGGACCTTCTTTTTTAAGGCTAAATAATATTCCATTGTATGTACATACCTTATTTTCTTGACTCACTCATCTGTTGATGGAAATTTAGGTTGTTTCCACATCTTGGCTATTGTAAATAATCCTGCAACAAACACTGGAATGATCATATCTCTTTAAGATCTTAATTTCAGTTCTTTCGACTATAAACCAGAGCATGAGATTGCTATTGTACAATTTTTAAATTTTCTGTGGAACTCAGATCACTATTTTCCATAGTGAGCAAATAATTTTACATTTCCTCCAACAGTGTACAAGAATTCTAATTTCTCTACATCCTCATGAACACTTGTTATCTTTTGTGTTTAGATGATTGCCATCCTAACTGGTATGAAATGATACTTCATTGTGGTTTTGATGTGCATCTCCTTGATAATTAGTGATGTTGAACATTTTCTCACATACTTGTGTATTTCTTTGCTTCTTTGGAGAAATGTCTATTCAAGTCTTTTCTCCATTTTTAAAATGAGTTATTTGTTTTTATGCTGTTGAGTTATAGGATTTTCTTCTATTTTTTTGGATACTAACCCCCTATCAGTTATGTTGTTAGCAAGTTTGCTTGCCCTTTCCATAGGTGCATTTTCACTCTGCTGACTGTTTTGCTGTGCAGAAGCTTTTTAGTTTGATATAGTCCCACTTGCCTATTTTTGCTTTTGTTGCCTGTGCTTTTGGTATCCTGTCAAAGAAGTCACTGCCCAGACTATTAACATGAAGGTTTTCACTCACATTTCCCTCTAAGAATTTTATCAAAAACAAAAACACAACATATAAAAATTTGTGGGATACAGCAAAAACAGCACTAAGAGATAAGTTTATATTGATAAATGCCTACATTAAAATGAAAGATTTCAAATAAACAACTTAATTTTGTACCCCTAGAAACCAGAAAAAGAACAAACTAAGTCTACAGTTAGAAGGCAGGAAATAATGAAAGTTAGGACAGAAATAAATGAAACACAGAATAGAAAAACAATAGAGAAAAATCCCTATAAGTTGGTTTTTTGAAAGCAAACAAATTGATAAATGCTTAGTTAGGTTACATAAGAAGAAGTGAACACTCAAAATAAAAATTGATGGTCACCTGGGTGACTCAGTGGTTGAGCATTTGCCTTTGGCTCAGGTCATGATCCTAGGGTCCTGGGAATGAGTCCTACATTGAGCTCCCCACAGGGAGTCTGCTTCTTCCTATGCCTATGTCTCTGGCTCTCTCTGTTTCTCATGAATAAATAAATAAAAACCTTTAAAAAATAAATAAACAAAAATTGAATGAGAAGACATTTCAACTGATGACACAGAAATAAAAAGGATCATAAGAGACTGTTATAAACAATTATATCAACAAATACTTAACCTACAAGATACGGATGAATTCCTAGAAACATACCCCCCAACTGAGACTGAATCGTGAAGAAATAAAAAATATGAACAGACCAATGATGGGTAAGGAGATTGAATCAATAATCAAAAGCCTCCCAACAGAGAGAAACCCAGGACCAGATGACTTCCCTTGTGAATTCTATCAAACACTTAAAGGAGAACTAACAACAGTCCTTCTCAAACTTTTTCAAAAAACTTGAGGAGAAGGGACTTTGGGAACCTCCAAATTCATTCTATGATGCCAACATTATCCTGACATGAAAGCCAGATAAAAATACTGCATATAAGGAAAATTAAGGTCAGTATCCCTGATGAAGACAGATGAAGACATCCTCAACAGAATACTAGCAAATCAAATTTAACAGTACATTTAATAGGATTATAGTCCATGACCAAGTGGGATTTATCTCTAGAATGCAAGGACGGTTCAACTATAGAAACCAATTAACATGGTATACCACATTAACAAAATGAAAGATCAAAATTGCATGATCATTTCAATAGATGTAGAAAAAACATTTGAGAAACTTCAACAACCTTTCATGCGAAAAACTCTCAAGAAATTAGTACAGAACAACTTTATTTCAAAAGTATATACATCTACACAGAAAAGAAAATGTGGAGAAATAAACATAACAACATAACAGACATTACCTCTGAAACATGGATGTATTGAACATTTGTCTTTTTTTTTTTTTTTTTTTTGGCTGCACAGTCCGAAAACCTATTCTTGTGTCTGGGGAAATCACCTCCCTGTGGCAAAGTCTTTTCTCAAAGGTATCTGAAAACACCAGATCCTGAATTTCCTAGCCTTTCTTGTAGTTGGGACATAGGCACTACTTAAACTCCACCAATCCAATGGGCTTCCCAGACTCAAAATTGAAAATACTGATATTAAAAAGTATAACTGATCTAATTCCTTCCCAGGAAAGTGTTGCAGATATGGGCGCTATTGCCACTTTCGGGAGGCCTCAGTTGTAGAGGAAATGTACACTGGTACAAGCTCTGTGCTGTCCATAGGACAAGATGTAGTGTGTGTGCTCAGTACCTTCATGGCCTGATTTTGAGCATTGTTTCTGAGTGCTAACATCCAAGCTTGATTTTCTTAGTGATTATCTGAGTTTTGCAATATTATTTAATACATTTTAATCCTACTTAGATTAGCTAGAATCACTTTATATTACTTAGATGGGGAACCCTGGCAGATACAATGAGATTGGGGTGGTATATTTTTATGTATCTGCAGTGTTTACATCTTAACATTAATTTATGAAAATAACTAGACAAATGCTCAAGCATTTGGTGATCAAGAGAAAGAAAATATGGAGTATAATATTGTGATGAATGGTTCTACCCCATATCCATTTGCTCTCTCAGACATATCTTACAGTTTGCTTATGCTAGTTCCTACACATGGAATGACTTCCATACTTTCCAACCATGAAAATCCTAACTCCAGAAATGCTCATCAGATTTATTTTAAAACCACTACCCTTACCCTCTCGTAAAGATCTCATTTAGACTCCATGAGCAGACATATGGAAATAAATAGTCAAGGAGGGAGATTGAGAGAGAACATAGATAATTCTGCTCACAGTCTCAGACTGATGTTATTATGTTGACTGGCCTGTCTAACCTTTCTGGGGGATGAACCATGTGTCTACATTCCTACCTCCTCAGCATCTAGCAGAGTGCTACATGAACATATAAAAACTAGAACACACAAGGTACTCAATGAGTGTTTGTTGAATGTATGAAGAGAGAGAGGATCAAGGATTAAAGATGTCTTCTCACACAGCATTTCCATTCATTTTCCCATCTTTATTTTTACACTCTCCACCAAATGCCCAGATGAATCAGAGTATGATCACATCCCACTCAAACAATTTGGTCATTTCAGGTAAAGCCATTTATACCCAATCTTAGCATCATTGCATTGGACTTTGTCCATAGCTCTAGGGTTCTCATGCTGACAGATCCTACAAGAGAGAGCTGAATGCTTTGGTGCAGCATCTCCATTGTTAACAGCTGGGAAAGGGGACCCAGGAGTTTCTGCTCAGAGGTCCAAGTGCTGTCCAGAGTTCTGCCTTGAGAAATGAAAAAAAATAACCACAGTCCCTGGGAGAGCTGAAAGTCTTTGGCTCAAAGTCTGAAAAATCTCTGTTGAGAAGCAGACATCTGACAGGAGCTGCAAAGTCGGCAAATCTAATTTCAGACTACCTAGAAAATAAAAATAGGATCCCAAGTTCAGCTGTAATGGCTTTGAGAAGGATTCAGAGGGCTTGGCAAGCACAAATGTTTATGTGAGCTGTGATTAGGCAGGCAGCTCCATCCCAAAGCAGTCCAGACCTTGAGGGGCCTCTTTAATATCCAATGGAGTCACAGCATATCCAAACTAAAGGAAACACAAATCATCACATCTAACCTCCTCATTTCACAGATGAGTAAGCTGAGGGCAGGAAAGAAATTACTTTGCAAAGAAAACAGCAAAGATACACTGTTAGGCATAAACATCTGCCTATCAGCTAAAGGGTACGTTTGTTCCCCTGACAACATTGCGTTGCAGGATTCTTCTTCTCTGGCCTTTGGTGATGTCAAAAGGCAGTTGACCCTTTTTTTTTTTTTTAATGTTCAATGAATAAATTTAATTTTCTCTCAAGCAGCAGGATAAGGTGGACCCAAGGAATTCTCATACACCGTAAACAGTGAGGAAGCAATACTTTGAGAGAATTATCTTCAGGTGAGGTTTATTTATTTTTTTATTTTTTTAAAGATTTTATTTATTCATTCATGAAAGACAGAGAGAGAGAGAGAGAGAGAGAGAGAGAGAGGCAGAGACACAGGCAGAGGGAGAAGCAGGCTCCATGCAGGGAGCCCAATGTGGGACTCGATCCCGGGTCTCCAGGTTCATGCCCTAGGCCAAAGGCAGATGCTCAACCGCTGAGCCACCCAGGCATCCCTTTAGGTGAGGTTTAAATCATCACAATAAGAAATACTATACAGAAGCATACACGTGAAAAACCTAAAAAAAAATCAAGCTGTGAGGAGACCCACTATTGAAACAAATATACTTTGAGAATAGCTAAAAAGCATCTGCTTTCTGCAATCTCTACAAATAAAATAGCTTTAGGAGCAGAGATTCTGCACTGGACCAGAAGACCCAAACTTTCATTAACAGTCTTTTGTGTAACGGGGCTGATTCCCTGGCATATTAATTTTTTGGCTGAACTCTAGGAAGCTGAATTCTGCAAATGTACAAAATGCCCCAACGTTTGAAAGTTTGATCAATTTTCCCAAGAAGAATCCACACGAAATACTGATTTTCCTTATATATATCTCATCAAGCTTTTTTTGATCAACTCACATTAATTTAAAAAGAATATCAATTCATGCATCAGTATACATCCAAACTCTGTGCTTGGAAGGTGCAGATCCTTTTTAGCTTATATGTCTAACTCACAGAGGTACTCTTTGAGAAATATTCTTCTCTATACCCCACGGGACTGCCATACCCCATAGGACTGCTGTACCCTCACTCTAGACATACACCATGTGAATGTTTCCCTGCTCACAGTTAATTGGTCTAGGGATGATACCTCGCTCCAGCTGGATCAGTCAGATCCCCTTCCTATGGATTGTGAAATCTGAGCGATTTAGGGGATTAGCCAATCGTCTGGGCTGGTCTCTTAAATGGAGGCAGTATATCTGGAGAATTGTGGAGAAGGATTTGCTATGAATATGGAAAAGTATAAAAAGTTTGTTGGAGGGAAAATAATGAGAGGACAGAACAATAAAGACAGTGAGAGTTAGAGAGGTCAGTGAAGGGAGAAACTGTAAGCAGGGAACGAGGAACAGGAGACAGAGTCAGAGGCAAAGGTAAGAAAGGGCTAGGATGAGGTAGAGAGACAGAGACAAAGCAAGAGATTAAGAGATTAAAAACTGCCTGAGTTTCAAATTTCTTTTTCAAGTCATTTGAGAGGCCCAGCTGCTTTGGGGTTCCATGGATAATACAGTGTTCTCTCAGTAATTTCCCCTTTTATTATTTGAGCTTTGTTATTATCTGCTAATTGTGACTAAGAGTTTTAACTCTAAACAGCCTGGCACTCATTCAAAAAGCAGTGCTAGTGAAAAAGAAAAAAAAAGTATAGGCCAAAAAGTGACACATTATGGATTTTGACACATTTGGAGAATACTTATGCTTCTTCATATCCATTCAAGTACTGCCTAATTATCTGAAGTCAGTAAAACCTTCACCATCAAAAGCAATTTGATTCAGCTCTGCAACTGGGAAAGTCAACTAAAAATTGTACTGATATAATTGTACGATGGTAAAGTAAGTAAATGTACCCTAGTTTGAAGGAAATAGAATGGAGATTGCCAAAAGGAACTACATGCTTGGTTTACATACTAGAGCCCAGCCAAAGGTGCTGAAGGCTACCTTTGGAAACCAAAGTGGTGGGAGTAGGGGAAGTTGGTGGCGTCCAACCAAACAGGAGCAGCTAAATGGGGAATAACACATTGTATCATCACTGTATATCTTATGTGGCCTCACCTGACCATGCTATGTATTTTTTACAGTCACTCCCCTGGACTGTTTTTATAATTAAACAGTACAGCCTAAACACATCATGACTTTAATGCATCTATCCATCCTTTCTACCTTCCCTTTTACCTTGCAGTACTCCTACCTTACTTCCCCACAGATAAACCCTTGTGACCTTCCAACATCCTGCATGAAACATTGACCACACTGGTGCCTTCCCCAGGCCACCCTGGACAAATCTGATTACCTCTTCTTTTGTTGTCTCTATTGCACTTGGCACTGATATTTATTATATGCCAGGAACTGTTCTAGATGTTGGAACCAGAGTAATAAGCAAAACCCTTGATTCACTGGTGCTTTGGGAGACAGACTGTAGACAAATAAACAAATAAATATATAATTTTCCATACACTAATTAATACTATGGAAAAAAAAAAGCCAAGTGATTGATGGGGAAGGGAATGGGATCTTATTCTAGAAGTTTTCATATGTTAGATCTAGTTGTTCCTGTGTCTGTTCAGCCAACTACGAACTCTGAGGAGGACCTTTGCCTGGCACATAGTAAATGTTCAATACATTTGTAAAATAAATAAGACATATCAGGACCACAAATTCAGTGTTTCACAGTCAACAGAATGTTCTTCCAGGTTTTATAGAAAGCAGGTAAGTTAGAGAGTTAATCAATTTCCCAATGAATGACAGAAAATTATTTTGTTCACTGAAAAATATAAGTATCATATTTTTCTGACTTTACCCAGAAATGTAATTAACCAGAAAGCTCTCAGTACTGGTACCAAACATCAATATTCCATTTCTCAGTTTCATAAATAGCTATGTAGACTTGGCCCCACATTCTACTTTCACTGGCTTCAATTATTTAATGCCATGCTTTCTCGTCCAAAATCTGCTGTTTATTATCTGTGTGTCTCGCGTTATTTTTTCAGCCACCAACCGAGCTAGGTTGTAATTTTCAATCCAGTACACTGGGGTTTGTTGTCTGACTTCCATTCCAAATACTGGTTAATTTGGCTATGGGGAATCCTGAAGGGCTGAACTACTTGGCTGGAATACAATGTATTTTGTTGAGTAAGAATATCTGACTCATTTCTGATTATAGGCATAGGATGCAGGTATAAAAAAAATACTCGGTAAGTTAAAGCATAGCAATAAAAAAGCCAGAGTCTTGGATTTGGAGGGTGATAAAAGGCATAAGCTTCGGGATCAGCTAGGGCTTGGTTTGTATTTCTATTTTGCAACTGATTATTATGGTATTTTTGGACAAATCAATCCAGCTTCTTTCTCTGAAAATGAGGACTATAATAACTACTTTGCAGTGTTGCTGCAACAATCAAATGTAGTGTCTGCAAACTACCTAGCCGAGTATCTCCTACACTGTGGTACTTACAAAATAAAATCATTAATAGACCTCGATCAAAGTGGGCAATATCATTAGAAGGAAATCTATATTTAATAGACTCTGCCCTCTAAATCATATCTCAAAACTAACTGTATCCAGCCAAAATCATGCTCTTGGAATTAAAGTAGAGATTTGTATTTAAGAACACAATGCAGGACCACATAGCCTAGATTTAAACCTCTTCAAGTCGTATGACCTTGGGCAAATTACTTATCCTTGCAGTGCCTGTCTCATCTGTAAAAAGGAAGTAGTCATGGTACCTATTTCACAAGATGATTGTGAAGTTGAGTTAATACATTCAAGTTACTAAGAATAGGAATCAGGAACACCAGCTTCTGGTCCCATTGGCAGCACTAATCAGAAGTAGGACCTAACAGAGTTAGCTTCCTTGTACCTTACTGTTTTCTGTGGGAAATGAAGGAACTGGCCTCTAAGATTCTTTTTATCTGTGGAATGCAAGCATTCGGATGCTGCTTGAAATGAAGCTACTCTTATTGTATCTTTCTGTTTAGCATCATTAGAAAACTTTGCACAACCCATTCATTGTTTGTTGAATTGATCTGACTACTTTGTACAATTCAGAAATTTCCTGGGTGAGTAAGGTCCTCATCTCAGCTAGATGACACTTATTTAAGCGCTGAGATGGTGCTCATTTTGTATTTGTGCTAGTCCTAGACTGTAAAAAGACTTGATGATTTTATCTACTTCATCTAAATAGGATGTCCAACAATATCCAACAATGTTTACTTTTCTGTTAGAAGAGTGAGAGACAGAAAGAAGAAGAACTGTTGACAGAAGTGAAATCTTATCACTCTGGGGGAATATGCTCTGAGACCCTTGCATAATGCTAGGTTCACAATATGAAAATGTTTGTACAGACTTGGGATCTTCCCTCATGGAAAGCTTAAGATTCCTCGGATTAATCTATACCACCGGCAAACCTCATTTTAATATTTAAAAAATTTTTACAAAGAGGGGATCCCTGGATGGCTCAGCGGTTTAGTGCCTGCCTTTAGCCTAGGGCATGGTCCTGGAGTCCCAGGATCGAGTCCCACATCGGGGTCCCTGAGTGGAGCCTGCTTCTCTCTCTGCCTATGTCTCTGCCTCTCTCTCTCTGTGTAAAGATGGTAAAGTAAGTAAATGTACCCTAGTTTGAAGGAAATAGAATAGAGATTGCCAAAAGGAACTACATGTTTGTTTACATACTAGAGCCCAGCCAAAGGTGCTAAAGGCTACCTTTGGAAACCAAAGTGGTGGGAGTAGGGGAAGTTGGTGGCATCCAACCAAACAGGAGCAGCTAAATGGGGAACAACACATGAATAAATAAATAAATAAATAAATGTCATGAATAAATAAATAAAATCTTTAAAAAAATTTTTTTAAAAAGAATTGTCTCAACAGTTTAAATCTTTCTCTTGATCGGGGTGCCTAGGTGGGTGAGTGGGTTAAGCTGACTCCTGATTTCAGCTTGGGTCATGATCTCAGTGTGGGATTGAGCCCCAGGTGGTTTCCACACTGACTGTGGAGCCTGCTTAAGGTTCTTTCTCCCCCTCAGCACCTCCTCATCTCATTCTCCCTCTCAAAAAGATGATAGATAAATAGATAGATAGATAGATAGATAGATAGATAGATAGATAGATAGATAAAAATCTTTTTCTTCATCATTTAAGAAAAATCTCATTGGAACACTTATTAAAACAATGTTATCAACCTACATTTCTTTTTTCATTATAAAAGGCTAATTTAAGTCCTAGAATTGAACCACTGATAACTCAGCACTCTATTTTTTAATTTGTCCTAAATATCTGACTCGGCACTATCTCCTTTTTTGTAGATTCTTCACTTCTTTGTTTATATCATCAGACCTAGCCATTTTTCACTAAGACCCTCTTCTATCAATTGCTTCTCAATTGTTATTCCATACACGAGTGGAGGCATAAAGAAAGAGAAATCCCCAGTGGTATGTGGATTTTGGGCAGGAAACTAGATTCACTCATCAGCCAAGAGAGTCACTGTACATCAGTAGAGTTCTTTGGTGGCAAGCAACATACATTAACTCAACTGACATTAAATAGAAAATGGAATTTATTTAGAAGGAGGAGTGGGGAGATCACAGAATAAAAAAAAGAAGTTATGAGTCAAGTGGTTGAAACAGAGACCAAATGGCCCACAATTCCTAAAATACTTCTTAGCTGGTCTTTTACAGAAAAAGCTTGGCAATCTCCACACAAAATAATGGGAATGAATGGGCAGTGTTTTCAGGGTATCATGGTGGGGCTGGATCCTCTGCAGTCACTTTCAATTCTTGTATCTCTTGTTTCAAAGATTCAAATTCCTTGAAGACAGAGTCTGAAGGACTAAACTTGGACCACATACCTGGACCTTTTCTGGGGTTAGACTGAGTTCCTCAGCTAGCATTCCTACTAAGGGAGTATCCAACAGGTGAGACACAGACCCCAAAGTAAACCGAAGGAGCTGTTGCTAAAGAATGGAGAATACATGCCAGGCAGGCAAAAATAACAGATGTCCAGTACACATACTCCCACACAGCAGCCTTGCAGCAATTCAGATTCGTGCTTCAGCAAAATTAAAATACACATACCACACATAGACACACACACACACACACACACACACACACACACACACACACACTGCAAGTCAGGAGCTTCAGGTTGCTCACAAATAGTCAAAATCAGAAACAATACTGAATTTCAAGGGTATGCTATGTTCCATTTCTCCTAGTCCCAAGAGCCTTGCAAATAGCACTGAAGAGAAAATCAAAATAACAAACCTGATGTTGTTGAGAAAATCATGTCATCTACCCCATATTCAGTTCCCTCAATCTTCCCTGCCTACCTAACAGGGCTGTGGTGAGATTCAGGCCCAGGTATGGAATAGGTGCTTCAAGCCAAGTGTTCAGTAGAACTTAGCCTAGCCCTGTACAACTAGTCATTATTTTTACCACTTCTTAACACAGTGTCTTTGGGTTCTGGGGGGTGGGGGGAAGGAAGGAAGAAGTTTCACCAATTGCTTTCTCCAAAACAGGGCAATACAATATCTGAAAACTATGTCATACTCTAAGAGTGAATGATGTATGGATAAAACTGGTGACTTGAATAGGGATGGATATGCAAGAGAAAGTGGGAAAAGCTTGATCCTGGCCTGAAAAGAAAACAACTTGTTCAGTCAGTCATAGGCACAGCATGACTAAGCTTGTCAGCAGAGCAATGGTCTAAGTTAATGACTTTTCCCCCAGTCTGCACCAGAGGGCATTTGGAAGCATGAATCTGTACTCTCATGATTTATACATTTCTCTAGCCCATATCTTGGTTCTCCAGACTCCTTGCTAGTTACATGCAAATGTCCATTTCATCCTGCCACAGAGGTATATTTTTATTTCCCTGACAAGCTTATTCCAGCTTCTCCATTTCTGTAAGCAGCAGAACTATCCTTCTAATTGCTCAAGACCGAAATCTTGGAGTCTCCTTTTACTCTTTCAGATTATAATTATTCTATCAACAAATCCTGTCAGTTTTACCTCCAAAATATATCTTGAATTAATCAAATCCCTACTATTTCTACTGCTAGTGCTTGCCTAAGCCATCATCTTCAGTCTCCTGGCTCTGCAGCAGTTTCCTCTTTCTATTCTTGACCTTTATATCCCAGCAGCAAAAGTGACCTTTGTAAAGCACCAGTACTGGATCCCATCACTCTCTTAAAAACTGTCAGTCGCTTCCCATGGCTTTTAGAATCAAAAGCAAACCCCTTCATGGCTTACATGTTTCTTCCCTCCTGTGCCTGTCTCCCTCTCTTCCTCAGGATCCTCGAGGCATACTTGCCTTTCTTCAGTTGCTTTTTGCCTTGCATCTGCCTGCATATCCCTTAACTGTTGGTCTGATCTCATACCACCCACCAGGCTTAATCTCCCATAGCAGGAAAGTTTACCAAGTCAGCTCTCCCTGTTTCTTTCTCTTACAGTGTCCCGTTCCCTCCTCTGTAGCACATATTTCAGACAGATGAGCTGTTTGCTTACTTGTTGAATACACATCTTACCTGTCAGGCTGCAAGCTCCACAGAGATGGGGGCAGGGGTAGACCTCACTCATCTTATTCATTATTAATCTCCAGCCCTGAACACAATGCCTAGCACATACTAGACACTCAATGAAAACTAAATTAAAAAATAATGAATGCCCAAATTGGCCTTTGATTCTTTGTGGTTTCCACTATCTCATTTATTGTTAGTTAAATCAATTTCTTTCTGCTTAGAGATTTGTAGTTTGTAAAGCCCTTTCTTTTGTCTTTCTCTCATCTGTGAAGAAAGCAGAGAAGCTGAGCTCATTCTTTTCATACACTTGAAGAAAACAAAAAACAGGTTAAGGAACTTGCCTAAGGCTTAATGGCAGCTCCTGTGTGGCAAAACCAAACCCAGAACCCAAGATTTCAGAAAGCTTCACTCAATGCCTTGACTCTTCTGTTCTAAGTGGTCAATTGTTATCAACAAATATCAAGAATTAAAAATACAGTGAAATACAAAAAAAGGACAGTCACATAGAGATAGAAAAAGGCGTACGTTCTATTTAGTATTATTTTCATTGTTTGTCTTTTCAGGTTAACAAGCAAATAAGATTCAGTTTTGCATTCTGCTCCAAGCAAAGCCAGACAGAAAAGCCTGTCTCTGGAATTTTATAATTGGAAACTCTTTTCAGGTTTTATGAAGATTTATTATAAGTGAGGCATTATAGTGGGTAATAAAGCTAGCTTCATTGACTGTAGCAATGATGGAAAGTAATTAAAAACCTGTGGTCATACTAGATTTTAATTAGTGTAATGGACATGTCTAAAATGCAGGTATATCCATTCATTATTCTGTTAGAATTCCATATTCTCTAAAACATTAATATGTGAAAGTATGTCTCAAGAAAGAATGACTACATATAATGGATTATTTTAAACATGGACATTATTTTAAATATTGATTGAGGACAGTTAATATTTTCAGAAATACTGTCTAGGTGATTTTTCATGAGAAGTTTCTGCTATCATAGAGCCACATTAGCCCCTTCTTTCTCCATTAGCATTCTACAAAAGCAACTTATCCCTTTACAGTTTGTAGAAAAGTTCATCAGCACTGTCTGAGCATGGCTATTCAAATATCATGATTAATTAATCTATTTGTTTTTATCTTCAAAATTAAAATAACTTATGCAAAACAATATGCCTCCTTCCAGTTACACTTCTTGAGTGCCCAAGGATAAAATAATGCACAAAAAATATTTTGGTTTAAATAGGTAAGAATAATATTATCTGGTTTAGCTACCCATAGCAATTAATTATCAAATGTAGATTATCTGTAAAGATGGACGCCAACACCTTCCCTCATCCTAGCAAGCATATGTCCCTACTCCCACCAAGAAGTGGAACCTATTCTCCCTCCCTTGAAGCTGAGGTGGGCCTGCCATTTGATTTGACTCCTGGAATGTAACAAAAGTGGCACTGTGAATTCCAAACAATGAGCCATTAAAACTATTAGCAGCTTTTGGTGTACCCTCTTAGGATCTAGTTCCTTTGTAAAGGATCTCAGGTGCTACTACTAAATGATGAGAGACCTCATGGAGAGAGACCCAGCCAGTCCTAGCCATTGCTGCCACCCACAATGAGGCACTAGACACATGAATAAATCTTAGATGTTCTAGCTCTTGCTTGAAGGCATATGACTCAGCCCGTGCCACATAAAGTAGTGATAATTTATATCCACTTATCATACACAAACTTCAAAACTATAAGAAAATAAGTGGCTACTGTCTTAAGTCATTATATTTAGGGGAGATCTTTTTTGCAGCAGTAGATAATTAAAATACCAAGATAATCACACTTGTCTTCCTCCATGTCGACAAAAGCTAAGTTGTTCAGTTCAATACACATTTATTGAGCAACTACTGTGAGTGCTGGTTATGATTAATACACAGTTATAGCCTTTAGTTAGCTTCTTGTCTAAAGGAAGATACAGAAGTAGAAACACAGAATTACAAATTATATAATAATAACTTTTGGCAAGGAAGGCACTGAGGCAGTTGACAGAATTAGAAGATCTGGAGAAGATTAGGACTCAAGGAACAGAACCAGAACATGAAATCATCAGAAACACTCAACTCCCCATGACACATTGCTATTATCTCTTAATCTCGCAGGGGCAACAACTACTATAATAAGCCCATTGGCTGATTCTTCTGTTATTTCCCTGTATTTCTAAAAGCTAAGCCTAATCTACTTTTTTCTTGAAATCCCAAATTTAGACATTGTCCACTCACTTCCTCTTTAGATAGATGAAGATTTTAGTTCTATCACATTCCATTTCCCTTGCCTCTACCCCTTTCAATATAATTATATCACAAGTGTTGATTAACTATACATCAGTGCTTTTATCATTATGACTATGTAAATATTTCTTACTGCTCAGTGAAGTGGTGTACCATCATTACATTTAATTTCTTATATTACTTTTTTCTTACCTGAAGTTAAAATTGACTCCTTTTTATTGCTCAGTTTTATGTAAATCAATGAACTCTTGCCACACATTCTAATAACTCTTCAAAACACTTTCAACACATTTTTTCCCAATGTCACACTTATAATCTCTTGGTTTTAATATTTTCTTGAAGACACTTCTCCATTGTTCTGTTCCCAGCTGGACTACCATGTTTCTGGTATAGCTTGAATCCTGAGTTTTCTCTTAGCCACCATTGTGAGAATTCCTTTAACCTGGGTTGCAGATCATCCTTTCTGGATCCCATTTCTCTTAGTCCATTTTTATATTTTACCATAGTAAAGCCAAAAGAGTGCATTGAGGTTAATTATTTTGAAATATGATCTGAAAAATATTTTTCACCCATCCTTGGACTTGAGTGGTAGTTTGGAAGGTACAAAATCCTAGCTTGAAAATAATTTCCCCCCAGAATATGAAGCTATTCTTTCATCATCTGTTAGTTCTCAGTCATGTTATTAACAGCCTTGATGACATTCAGATTTCTGATATTTTGTGTGAAGTGTACCCCCACTCTCTCTGGGGAATTTTATGTTTTCTCTTTATCCATGGTCCTATGTCATGATTCTTCAGCATAGATCTGTTTACCTCCATTGTGATGTGTATTTAATGGGGTCTTTGAACCTGGACACTCATGTTTTTAAGTCTTTAAAAATTTCATAATATTCTTTCTTTCTTTTTTTTTCCTCCCAAAACTTCAGGCAGTGAAATCTACACTTCAGTTGGTCACTTTATTGCTTATTGTTTTGTGCCACTCTTGAATTGCTTCATGTGTGTTACCACAATGGAAGCTTCCTCATTCTAAGCACTGTATTAGAATATCTTATGTGGCTCTCAACAACGGTCTGGCGTATTCTATAGTGAAGATTCTTAATGGAATGACACTGAGTTACTTTAAAATCTGGATAGACCAATCAAAGTTGCCCAATCATTTCACCTGACTTGAAATTCTCTCGCCTTTTTTATGGAGATTAAAATCTAGATCTGTTTTGTTCCAAAGCATATAGTATTCTATCATTTTTGTAGCAGAGGCTAGTTCCCTGTCCATATCCCCTCAACATTTGCCTCCATGCAACAGGTTGCTGTAGTAGGTCAAATAGTGTCCCCTCAAAATTCATGTCCACCTGGAAACTCAGAATGTGATATTGTTTGGAAACAAGGTCTTTGCACATGTAAGTAGCTAAAGATTGGGATGAGATTATATTGAGTTAGGGTGGTCTCTAAAACCAGTGACCCCTGTCTTTATAGACAGAGGAGAGGACACACAAAGACATGGGCACAAAGAGATGGTGATGTTGACAATGGGGCAGAGTTCAAGTGATATGTCTACGTGCCAAGGAACAGCTAAGATTGCTAACAACTGCTAACATCAAGGAAAGAAGCATGTGGAATGGTTTTTTTTTCCTCAGAGACTTCAGAGAGAACCAATCTTGCTCACACCTTGATTTTTTACCTCTGGTATTCTGAGAAAGTAAACTTCTGTTGCTTTAAGCCACCTTGTTTGTGTTGATTTGTTACAGCAGTCCTGAGAAACTAATACAACTACTTACTATGAACCTCTATGATGAAGGATTGTTTTTCTCATCATGGGAGCACCCTTGGCTTGCATATGGACAAACCAAATATGCCTGGAAGCCACTCTCATGGCTTACATGGTATAAAAGGGGTGGTGGGTTAATATCCTAGCTTACTCACATTTGTTTTGATTACTTGATTACTCTCAAGTGTATTCTATACTGCCTTCCAGACTCTCCCAAATGGACTGAGTTCTGGTTGCCTATCATAGTAATTAGCTTAATAACCCATACAGATCTTCCTCGACTTATAATGGGGTTACGTCTTGATAAACACATCATAGTTAAAAATATCATAAGTCATATGTATTAAACACCTCACTTACCAAACATCATAGCATAGCTTTATCAACCTTACCACTCTACCTTAACACACTCAGATTAGCCTACAGTTGGGCAAAATCATTTAACACAAAGCCTAGTTTATAATAAGGTGTTGAACAACTCATGTAATGCATTAAGTACTGTACTGAAGGTGGAAAACAGAATGGTTGTTATGAGTCAAGAATGGTTGTAAGTGTGTTGGTTTGCGACCCTTGTGAGCATAGGGCCGACTGAGACCTGCCACGCTGCTGCTGCCCAGCATCACAAAAGAACATTGTGCCACGTATTGCCAGACCAAGAAAAGATCCAAATTCAATATTTGGGGTTTGATTCCTACTGAATGTGTATTGCTTTAATACCACCATAAAATCGAAAAATCTTAAATTAAAAGTTGGGGACCATCTGTACTTTAACAGCTTTCTTTCCTTCTCTGCTTCCCCATCCCACAATCCTACTGCTGTTCTGAGATCACCTCCCAAATTAACAACTTCAGCTCTAATCCACATCTGAATTGGCTTCCGAGAGATCGCAAACCAAGCCATTTCCTCTGTTCTCAGTTCTTTTTTTCCAGAATTCAAAGTAATCAACTAATGAGTTTACCTAATAGAGCTAATTTTCATATTGTTTACCTCCAACTATCCACCCCTTTGTAGTTTGTTACCATTGCACTGCGTTACTTTTTGGAGGAAGAGATTTCCTGGTATACATCTTCTATTTTTTTCCCACGTCATACTTTTTATTTCCAATAAGCATTCTTTTTTTTTATAGGCATTTGTTTCATGAGAACACTGTCTTCACTCATCTATTTGAAGATATTTTAAAAATTTATTTTAAGTTTTCTTCCTCTCTTTGCATTGTCTCTGCTTATTCTAGCATCTGTTACTTTATTTTCCCTTCCTCTTATAAGTTAATGGCTTCTGTCAAATATCTGCTTCATTTCCTGAGTTAGGTACCAAAAAGATTAATAGAAAATTTATTTATATGATTGGGGCTTGCTACCTGGTGGGCTCATTTTAAATTTCATGGCCAGCTGGATATTTTATTTGTGATTTTATTTGAGATCCCCAAGCAGATCTTTTGTGGGGGGCAGTTCAGTTTCTCCAGAGAAGGATCCCTCAATTTTATGCTTGGGGCTAAGGCTATGCTTGTAGTAGAAAAGCCTGCTTATTAGAACTTTGGATGGGATAGAGGTATGGGGCTATTGATCTTATTGCAGTAAATAGACTTTCACTTAGGTCTTTACTTTTTATTTGTATCTCTCTCCTACCCTCATCTGTGCTTTGGCTCCCAAGGCTGAAGCCTTTTTGGTTCACTACCATCAAGGGACTATTCTTTCTGTTTTGTGAAGGGTTATAGAAGTAGAGGTCTAGGGACCTGCAGATATAATTGCTGCTTATACTGACTCTCAAAACCACTTCCCTGTTTTCCACTCTGATTGCCACCATCTGAAAAACCAGGTGCCCTCAATTCCTGAGCTTTTATGAAGTTCTTCAGTACAATCTGATACCATTCTTACAACTGCCTTCTGTCTTCATATACTATGGTTTGGGAGTTATATATTTAATTTAATCAAAGATGATTTAATACAAGATGGAGTTTGTATCTCTGTATTCCTTAATGTTCTGGGGGGTGATTTTCAGAAGGAAGAAGTTAACTTTACATTATTATATTATTATCTTAAAACTGGGAGTCCAGGAAATAGATTTTAAGTGGCCGAAGCAACTGATTTACAAGCAGGTGGTTTTTACATTAATTAGATACATATCAAAACTAAAATTAGGAGTATTTAGAAAAATGCTATTCCTGTCTTATTGCTTTTTTCATGTAAACTTATAGTCATAAAAGCTTTTGAAGGCAAGAAACCCACACAATTCTATTATTTTCTACACTACCCCTAGCTGTTTGACAGATATATAAAGTCAATTGAGAATGGATAAAAGAAACCATGCATGCCTGTAATTTGCCTCCAGGTTTAACACTCCCAGATCATCATTCACATTCACAACCTTTGCAAGCCATTTTTCCCATTTATTTCCTACCCACGACCACTTCTACAATTTGCACAATGGAAAGCCCACTTCATCTCCTTGTTTCAGACCTAAGCTCTGCATCTCCCTCAGGAAACAGACAGTACTGTCTCATATGTTAAGTCCAACTATCAGTGACTCAGTTCTCTATAAAAAGCAAATTCACACTTCCCTCTACCCCTCTCAGAGTCCATAAACATGAAGAGTTTCTGAGAAAGGGAAAGAAATGTGGCTTTTCAAGGTGAACAGATAGGGGAACAGTATGAGAGCAATGCATGAGCTCTGCTTCCCCGGGGAGAACAGGCAAGCTGGCCATCAAAGAAGGGCAGAATTTCCCAGAAAGATCTCCATTAGAGATTGCAACCCATGTCAAATACATTTAGGTCATCACTGAATAGGTGTTCTCTTCTTAGAGAACCACAGTCCAGTAAAGTCTCTGAGAAGTCCTGTAGTAAGTAGAACAGCTAAACTTGGTTTAATTAAAGAGTTTAAAAACACACTTGAGAGAATAGTTTATTTTTCTTATATTAATAATTAACTGTTCCAAGACTTGGTTTCTTCTTCTATAAAATAAAGATAATAGTATCTAGTTCAAAGGAATATTTTAAGTGTTAATAAGATAATCCATTTAAAGCATTTAAGTGGTGCCTGGCTTATAATAAGCTCTGTAAATTTGAATTGTAGTTGTTTGTTTAATTGTAGTTTAATTGTGGTAGTTATGGTTTTCGTTCATGTTAATAATAATAATATTTTATGGGATCTACCTTGGGAAATGCTATGTAAGTACATCAATATTTGCACACCACAATCAATGAAACTTGCTAAGTGAGCAATTCTGAGACTATTGCAAGACTCCCCACTGGATCAGAAGTCCCAATATATTCCCAAAAGTTCTCTGCCTTAATGATGTAAACATGCTATTAGATCCTGTAGGTATCCAGGCTAACCTCAGTCTCAGAAGAGCCACAGAATCATCAAGCTGGACTTCAGGAATACAATGTAGCTGTGTGGAAAGAGCTTTGATTTTGGACCTGGAACACATCTGGACCCAGTCTTAGGTCTATTCTTTGCTGTTTGTGTGATCCTGGATAGTTTACTTAACCTCTCTGGGCCTCAATTTTCTCTGCTAGAAACAAGGGAATTTCTAGTTTTCAAAGTGGTTGGAAAAATTAACTGGGATTGCCTATGGAAAGTGAGTGGCTTAGTGCCTGGAACATATGAGGTTAATCCCTGCTGAGTTCCCTGTAGTGTATGTAGGCTTTTATATTACTTACATGGATGGCCACTGTACTACTGCTGAAATCCAAAAACGTAGTTTTGCTTTTTACACAGGAAGATGTCAGTTGTGTGCTGATTGCATTCTTCTCTCTTACTCTTCCATCACCTCCTTACCTTGTGTCCACTGACCTCCACCCACGGGACATTATCCATGAGGTCCAAAGTGCTAAAATTTTATTACCTTAACACAACTTAGTGGTGGAAGGGCCATCCACTGAGGCAGGCCAACAGGGAAGAAAATGAGGTTACTAGAGCCATTTTGTACAACCAGAAAAATTTATATTCTAATGAACTCCTAATAGAAGACTTTCATATATAAGCTTTGTCTCATTTGGTGTGCCTAACCGCTATATAAAGTAGATGCTTCTCTTTTTATTATCCTCTGTGCAGAAGGAGGAACAACCTCAGAATTCATTTAGGATTTCTCCAAGGTCATATTATGTAAAGAAGCTAATACTAGAATCAAGCCTTCTGGGCCCAAATAATACATATCAATAATGCATAACTACTATGACAAGGTTCAGCTTGGGCTATTCAAGCCCTTTACCTGCATTTCACATTTAATCTAGAAAATATCTTTGAAGGAAAGAAACATTCTTTCCTTTCCATAGGTAAAAAAAATAGGGGCAGCTGGAAAGTGGCAGAGCCACTTGAAATGAGGTCTTTGTGACTCTAAGGCCCTTGCTCTGCCCACTAAATTACCTGGACTCCCATAGAACTGTTGGATCCCCTTAACAACATAAAGGCCTTCAGTAAGATGTGTTCCAGTCAGCGAGCACCCAGGGCTGCAAATGACTTTTAATGAATACTTACTGCACACAAACACCTAGTTGGCTGTTCTTTAAACACAGGTTTCAAGATATCTGGAAAGACTGGCAGAGTGAACAAGGCTTTCATCAGAACTGAGTTTAGCCTCGTTGCAAAGATCTGCCAACAGCTGAGCCAGTATTTGCCTAGCCCCCTTAGTTTCCTGAGTTCCACTCTGCCTCTGATTATCCTGCTTTGATTCTTTCCTTCATTTATTTAAGAAAAGAAATAGGCAATGCAAAACTGTTAACATTTCTGGAGAATTTGTCATTAGGTGGGGAACTGTGCAAAACCCTTCACCTCCATTACTTTGTTTGATATTCCAAGGCCTTCAGGGAGCTATTCTTATCAGCCCACTTTTGTCAATGAGAAAAGGCTTGGGGATGCTGTTTAACTTGCATAAGGTCACAGTGGACATAAGTGGTAGGGGTACAATTTAAACCTTGTCAGTTTAACTGCAAATCACAGCCCTTGTGCCACTTTCCTAGGCTGCCTCTTCTTTAGAGAGAATTTAAAAAATACCACATTGAAACCAATTCACAAGAAACACCAGCTGCCTT
The DNA here is from genome assembly GCF_048164855.1 of Canis lupus baileyi. Taxonomy (NCBI): domain Eukaryota; kingdom Metazoa; phylum Chordata; class Mammalia; order Carnivora; family Canidae; genus Canis; species Canis lupus. The sequence continues at coordinate 29,568,443 of NC_132856.1, forward strand.
GTCATTTATCCTGAAACACTGATTCCAGTAAGCCTAAGCACAGGGCCAAGAGCAGCAGTTTGGATGACTTTGAGAGCACACTCTAAAAGTGAAATTGTGATGATGTTTTTACCAACTTTTACTTCTAAAGACTCCACCTTCCTGTCTTCTTGTGGTTTAGAGTGGCCCAGGGCAATGACGGAAATGCCTCCATCAAATGCCATGCCTTAGAATCTTAACAGGCTCACTCTCAGGCTGTCCAGAGAAACATGAGTAAATGTTCTACTTCCCAGTGAGTAATTGATCCTCTTCCTGTGATAATTCTATGTATTTTCCTTGCTAAATTGGTTTATAGAATGTATTCATTTTCTGTTGCTGCTAAAAAATTATCATAAACCTGATGGCTTAAAACAACACAATTATCTTATGGTTCTGGAGGTCATATGTCTTAAATGGGTCTCACTGTCACCAGAGCTACACTGCTTTCTGAAGGCTTTAAGGGGGAATCCATTTCCTTTTCCAACTTCTAGAGACTTTCTCCTCATTCCTTGGTTTTAGCCCCTTCCTCTGTCTTCAAAATCATCAATGGCCAGTCATCCATTTCTCATGCTGCATCACTCTGACACTAACTCCGCTGCCTCCCTCTTCCACATTTAAGGACCCCTTGTTAATGTCTGCTGATTGCCAACTTTATTCCATCTGCAAATCAAATTCACCTTTGTCATGTAACATAAAATAATGACAAGTTCTAGAGATTAGGACACGTACATCTTTGGGGGCCATTCTTCTGCTTACCACACAGAGCAATTTATAAGTTCTTAGTTTTTGGATGGAATCCTTCAAAAGTGTGCACAGTTAGAAACAGAAAAGAGAACCTAAACTAGAAAGATATTGATTTCGAAATGTGATAAAAAATAATCAGTAGCAGCATCAATTATATTCAGGAACAGTTCAGCATACAAAGCACTGTTGCGTGTTAATGCGATCCACACTGCAGAACTCTAGAGTGGTTGCTACCCAGTGTATCTTATGGATTAAGGAAACCAAGGCCCAGGGGTAACATAAGAGTTGTGGCCAAGTTGGGTGCACATGTAAGACTTCTTACTTAATGACCTGCTCCCTGTCTACTATCCACAGTTACTCCAAAGAAAGGTTCCCACCTTGCAAGGTGCATTTATTGGCAAAGGCCACAGCCTGCTGGGACTGAAGGTGCTGATGAGTTAAGTATGTCTTATAGGCTCAGGGCATCTTCAACACTGGAACATCATGGGTTCAGCCTTCCAAGCTCATCCCATGGATGAGCTGCTAGGGCTAGCCAGGCTTTTCCTGCTTTCTTAGACTTTCCCAGACCCTGAGATGAGATCTGTTCTCTCTGGGGATTAGATAGCAAGAAGTCCCAGCTCTAATTCCCTTTTCATTCTGTGAGCCAAGGACAAACAGCCTAGTCTTACCATTTGTCACTGCCTATGGAAGGTAGGGAGTCCAGCCAACCTCTCAATTTAAAAGATGGGAAGTCCTGGAGAAACCGAGATGTATTGGTCACCCTAAGAGAAGGAGGGAAAATATTTTTTTAATCCTGAATTGGACCTTGGTGTTCTTTCTAAATTACCCATAGATTCTATTAATTGTTCACTGGAACTTCACTGGAATTAAAGTAAATATGTGTGGATTCTTATCAATTTTATCTTGGTCAAAATCCAGTTCTACTATGTACTAGCTATTGGGAGAAGTTATTGAAAATCAGTGACTGCTGATTAACCACTAAGCCATGCCCAGGTGATCAGAGGTTCCTCATCCCCTCCCCTGTCCTTGGAATGGGGGTTTCACTTGCCTTTCCCACTCCCAGAGGCTGCCTCAAGGACATAGCCTTGAGATAATGATACAGTGTTGAAAACCGCAGTGTATGTAACTGAATCCAGTTAAGATTGCTTTATAAGCTTAAAAGATTTGTTGGGCAGCAACAAGGCACCAACCAACCTGGAGTGGCCTGCCTCTTTCTTAGGTCTCTCCCTACCTTATGAGTATAGGGGCTCATTTCAGATTTCATCCTGGAAGCTCCTGAGAGAGTTGCAAACCAACACTAGCTGTGTAACTTTGGATAAATTGCCTAACTATTCTGGACCTCACCTTCCTCATCTGTGAAATAAACATGATGGTATTTCTTTTTTTTTTTTTTTAAAGATTTTATTCATTTATTCATAGACACAGAGAGAGGCAGAGACACAGGCAGAAGGAGAGGGAGAAGCAGGCTCCACGCAGGGAGCCCGACGTGGGACTCGATACCGGGTCTCCAGGATCACACCCCAGGCTGCAGGTGGAGCCAAACCTCTGCACCACCAGGGCTGCCCCATGATGGTATTTCCATCCTAAAGTCAATAGGAAGATTGAATGAGACAATACATATAAGTTTAATATGGTGCCAAACTCTGAATAGTTGGTAGTAATTACTACTCCTACGTAATTAATTGGCTCAGTAAATTAAAAAAATTATCCAGTAATATTGGAGAGGGCAGCACAATGCCAGGAGTATGGCTACCCAGTTACTCAAGTCTTAGTTCAAATCCAAACTTCTCTATTCCATAGGAGGATGGCCTGTGATACATTTCTCACTCTTACTGTCCCTTATCTGTAAAAAAACTAATAATGTCTCCCTAAAAAATTTTATTAGTTTAAGAAATAAATGAGAGGATATTAAGGTCCTAGCACATGCCCTAGCATATAATAAAGATTCAATAAGACATGGATATTATTACTTGAAATGCTATATTAGGACTTTCTGATTGCAAATAAAATAACCAAAGTAGAGACTTTATTGGCTTGCGGCTTGAAAAAATCCAAGGATAGAACCTAGCCTGAATCATATTGGATTTTCTTGATGCAAACGATAATATTACCAAGAATCTCTCTCTCTCTCATCTCTCCATGTCTTGATGCCATTTCTCCTCTGTCCTGACTTCATCCTCAAACAAATTCTTCCCACATGATGGAAGGAATCTAGCAAACCCTGCAGAAAGAACACTGCTCCCCATTAATTCCAACAAAATTTGGGTATTGACCAGCATTGAACCCATTTGATTTCTATCCCAGATAAATTACTGTTGCCAGGAAGCTGGTTGGCCTGGGTCACATGACCATCTCTGGAACTGAAGGAAGAGGCTTCAAATCTTTAGTTCCACTCTGACTAGGAGAGGTGAATGGAGGTTCCCAAGGTAAAATTAGAAGAATGAGAAATGGATTCTGGACAAGCAAAAACCTGTTCGGGATGCCTGGGTGGCTCAACAGTTGAGCATCTGCCTTTGGCTCAGGATGTGATTCCGGAGTTCTGGGATCGAGTCCCACATTGGGCTCCTGCATGGAGCCTGCTTCTCCTTCCTCTGCCTGTGTCTCTGCCTCTCTGTGTGTCTCTCATGAATAAATAAATAAAATCTTAAAAAAACTAGATGTTCTCCTTTGTTGCATTATTAGTATAGTAGTTTCTGAATATGGTTTTTTAGAAGCCAACCCTGGCCAAGGAACAAAGGACTATCAAACTACTATCTAATGTGACACCTGAAAAACTTCCATGCAATAAAATTTTGGCACCCTGGTTCATTCTGCTGTGTTGAATTTCCTGGGGAAAACAATACTGCCACCATTAATAGGGAATTTTTAATCCACCCAAAGAACAGGACTGTGATAGTTTTAACATCTATCTATAAATTCTTTGACACTCATCCTTTCAAATCTGGAGCTGAATTTCACACCTCTTACATAAGGGTTGGACTTAATGAATCATTGCAAATAAATAGAATGTGGCAGGAATGGTTGTATATGACTTCTAAGCTAATTCATAAAAGGCACTACAGCTTCCTCCTTGCTCTCCTTCTTGAAATGCTCATTTTGAGAGAAGTCACCTGCCATGCAGTGCGGACACTCATGCAGTCTTATGGAAAGGACCATGTGGTGAAGATTGAGGCTTCCTGGAAAACTTCCAGACTCATTCTATGAGGCCAGCATTACGTTGATCCCAAAACCAGACAGAGACCCCACTAAAAGGGAGAATTACAGACCAATATCCCTGGTGAACATGGATATAAAAATTCTCACCAAGATACTAACTAAAAAGGTCCAACATTAAAAAGATTATTCACCACAACCAAGTGTGATTTATCCTGGGTTGCAAGAGTGGTTCAATATCCACAAATCAATGTGATACACCACATTAATAAAAGAAAGAATAAGAATCATATGATCTTCTCAATAGATGCAGAAAAAGCATTTGACAAAATACATCATCCTTTTTTGATGAAAACCCTCCACCATGTGGGGATAGAGTGAACATACCTCAACATCATAAAAGCCATATATGAAAGATCCATACCAAATATCATCCTCAGTTTGGGAAAAAATGATAGGGGAAAAGCTCTTCCCCTAAGATCAGGAACACAACAGAGATGTCTATTCTCACCACTGTTGTTCAACATAGTACTAGAAGTCCTAGCCTTAGCAATTGAACAATAAAAAGAAAGAAAATGCATCCAAATCAGCAAAGAAGAAGCCGAATTTTCACTCTTCACTGATGACATGATACTCTATGTAGAAAATCTAAGACTGCACCAAAAAATTGATAGAACTGATACAAGAATTCAGCAAAGTCACGTGATATAATAAGGTAAATGCACAGAAGTCAGTTGCATTTCTATACACTAATAATAAAGCAGCAGAAAGAGAAATTGAGGAATTGATCCCATTTACAGTTGCACCAAAAACTATAAAATATCTGGGAATAAACCGGACAAAAGACATAAAAGATCTGTGCTCTGAAAACTGAAGAACACTTATGAAAGATATTGAGGAAGACACAAACAAATGGAAAAACAATCCATACTCATGGATTGGAAGAACAAATATTGTTAAAATGTCTATGCTACCCAAAGAAACCCAGGCATTCAGTGTAATCCCTATCAAAATACCACGAGCATTTTTCACAGAGCTGGAAAAAACAATCCTAAAATTTATGTGGAACCAGGTAAGACCCCAAATAGCCAAAGTAATGTTGAAAAGAAAACTGAAGCTGGAGGCATCACAATTCCAGACTTCAAGCTGTATTACAAAACGATAATCATCAAGACAGTGTGGTACTGCCACAAAAACAGACACATAGATCAATGGAACAGAATAGAGACCCAAACTCTATGTTCAACTAATTTTCAAAAAAGCTGGAAAGAATGTCCAATGGAAAAAAGAGTCTCTTTAATGAATGGTATTGGGAAAATTGGACAGCCACATGCAAAAGAATGAGATTGGATCACTCTCTTACACCATACACAAAAACAAACTCAAAATGGATGAAAGACATAAATGTGAGACAGGAACCCTTCAAAATCCTAGAGGAGAACACAGGTAGAAACCTATTTGACCTCAGCCATAGCAATTTCTTACTAAACGTGTCTCCAAAGGTAAGGGAAACAAAAGCAAAAATGAACTACTAGGACTTCAAGATAAAAAGCTTTTGCACAGCAAAGGAAATGGTTGACAAAACTAAAAGGCAACCTACAGAGTGGGAGAAGATATTTGCAAATGACATATCAGATAAAGGGCTAGATCTAAAATCTATAAAGAACAACAACAACAACAAAAACAATAAAGCAAGCCAAGAAATTAGCAGAAGACATGCACAGACATTTCTCCAAAGAAAACATACAAATGGACAACAGACACATGAAAAAAAATGCTCAATATCACTTGGCATCAAGAATATCCAAATCAGAACCATAGGGATACCCTTCACACTGGTCAGAATGGCTAAAATTAAAAATTCAGGAAACGGTAGATGTTGGCAAGGATGTGGAGGAAAGGGAACCCTCTTACATTGTTGGTGGGAATGCAAACTGGTGCAGCCATTCTGGAAAACCGTAATGGGGGTTCTTCAAAAAGTTAAAAGTGGAACCACCCTACAACCCAGCAATTGCAGTACTAGGTATTTATCCAAATGATACAAACAGTGATTTAAAGGGGCACATGCACTCCAATGTTTATAGCAGCAATGTCCACAATATCCATACTGTGGAAAGAGCCCAGATGTCTACCAACAGATGAATGGATAAAGCAGATGTGGTGTGTATATCATATATATATGATAAAACAGAGAGGGAGGCAAACCATAAGAGACTTTTAACTATAGAAAACAAACTGAGGGTTGCTGGGGGTGGGGGTGGAGGGATGGGGTAACTGAGTGATGGACATTAGGAGGGAACATGATGTAATGAGCACTGGATATTATATGCAATGATGAATCACTAAATTCTACCCCTGAAACTAAATAATACACTATATACCAACTAAATCGAATTTTTAAAAAAATTTTTAAAAAGAATTGAGGATTTTTTTCTGCAGTCAGAGAAAAATGAAGGCCTCTAGTCAAAAGCCAAAAGAGTGCACCATCCTGGCACTCAAGCCTTCATGAATAAAGTCCCAGTTGACATCCCAACTGCAACTTTATGAGAGACTAAGCCAGAACCACCTAGCTAAACTTCTCCCTGACTTTCAGAAATTGTGGGAAATTATCAGTGTTTGTTACTATAAGCCACTAAGTGTTAACACAATTTGTTGTACAGAGAAAATTACTATAATAGTATGGAATAAGTATTAGAAGTATCAGGAAACCTGAGTTTGTGCTCTGGATCTAAAATAAGCAGTAATATCTTTGCACTAATAAATTATTTTCTCCAATTGTGAGTTTCTCCAAGTGTAAACTGGGAAAACAGTATATCCCTGCATATTTCACAAGGTACTAGACATAATCCAAGTATATGTATAGGCATGTAGCTTACTGTAGTAAAGGTAGTAAAACTGACCTTGCAATTACCTTATTAGTTGCATATAATCTTATCACAATTACCATGGGAAAATACTTTTAAAATTTTAATTACATAAAGAATTGAGGATTTTAGAATTTTGAAGGATTTCAATGTTTAGTTCATTTCCTTGCATTGTTGACATTTAAGTGTCTTTCAGCCACAAGATCCAAGAAAGTTAAATGACTAGCTCAAGGTCATATAGATGCAAGATGGATCCTAAAATGTATCCTCTCCCACCTCAGTTTACTTATCTATAGAGTATTATCTATAATAATACACAATGCTGAAGCCATGACCCACACACCCCAGATTAAGAGCAGTGTCATGGCCCAAGAACACACCTGTCTGAAAATTGAAAAATAATTTCAAAACAAGGCATTTACTTGTATTTTAAGCCACTATAGAAATATGGAGGGGGAGAAGACATCCTCATCCTTTACAATCTTCAGCTATCCTCCATTCACCTAGCACCAGCATGCAACACCCCAAATCCTCTCATCCCTCTTTCTTCTCAACAGCTTCTTCCTCCTACATATTTATGGAATTCTTTTCAGGAGAGGAACTGAGTGGGCAGATCCAGAATCCTTTTTGGTGTGCACAGGGCAAGTCACACGTCAATCATTTTTATCTGCCATTGCTGTCACAGGTTGGATTCTCCTTGAAGTAGACTATGAGGTAGAGTTTAACATATAAGATTTTTTTTAAAAGAAGGTTAGTTGGGACAAATGTCTAATGAAGGAAGAGGATGGAAGCAGGATCTGGTAGAGGAAAAGTCAAGCTGCTATGCTGGTCCAGTGACAGCTTTGGCTGACTCGGAGGGAGCTCTGGAGTCAAAATGGCCCATCAGAACTGTCTTGATGGTCCAGCCTTTATAGATTCACCTTCATCAGTCATGGTTGTGAGTCACTGGAGGAAGGCAGCTCTCTGCAGCTGGAGCAAGTCACAGAGGGCTGCTAAGAGAAGGCTTCCTGCCAGCAGTACTTCCAGCAGCTGCAGCAACAGCTTGAAGGGGATCTGGGTGGCTCATCACTGTGTTTGCCACAATCACACATGATATATGTGTCTGGCACCTCACAGACAATTAATAAATAATAACCATTAGCTGACTCTGGCTCCAGGGCTCTTTGTATAGCATTCCTGTGATCTCTCTTACTGGAATCATGATAGAGTTTACTATCTGCATCCTCAAACTGCAGAGAACCCAGACTGAAACTAGAGGACACAGATTGAACCTCAGGAAACCCAGACAATCAAGGGAGACCCTGTCCTTTTAATTTAATTTACTATTATTTACTGGGTGGAGAGTCTTGTTCTTAATAGGCCATTTCTAGGAGCTCTAGATCTTGCAGAGATTTTGCTGGAATACATGGAATCTGGTCCAGGGCACTAGAGGGAGGATGTGCTGCCAGGCACTCTGCTTCCTTACTCAGCTTTTCTTCTTTGCTGTTCACAGTTAGCACAGAGCTCTCTACTGGCTGCATTGGACAATGCCCATGATGGTGCGGTACTCTATACCCTGAGCCAATAAAGTGGGTGAGTGTTTATGCTGGAGATAGGAATCCCATAGGCAAAGTCTCAGTTGGCTCCTCAAAAGCAGGCAAGGGCATGCCTGCTAATCATCAGTTGTAACACTGTACAGGAGAAATCAGGTCAAATGAATATCACAGGCAGCCTTGAAGAAAAAGAGAAATGACCAGAGCTGAGCCTCAGGGAGACATGAAGGGAGAGAGGACAGCTGACTTTCCTTCCCTGGGAATGAGGGTTTATTAGCTTATTTTATGTTGGAGCTCATTACTTCTTTTTCTCTGCCTCTCTCAGGCATTGCCAGGGATTTATGGACAGAATTAAAGAAATAACCATTTGCAAGAACTGGGGAGCAACCTTGGGCAGACCACCATAGGAGGAGCTTTCGTTTATTCGTTCATTTAACAAATATTTATTGCAGTGCCAGTTGCTATTCTAAGGCCTGGAGTACAGCAGTAAACAAACAAGAGCCCATATGCTTAGCCACCAGACTATAATATAGGTCATCCATCTAGCAACTGGAATTTCAACTCCACATTAAGAGCATTAACCTCAAGTCCATAATCTTCACCACCACACCATCTACACCTCTATACTCCCCCAACCATACATCTCTTCCCTTCTTGCCATTTTATTTCTTTTTTATTGTTAATGACATCTAAAGAACTGAAGTTTGTTGTATTTAAAATTTGCTGTAGATAGATTGGCAACCTTGGAATTTCTAAAAAAATTAGCCATATTTGATATCTGTCAGAATAATGGAATTATAGACGTTCAACACTGGAAGAGTTCAAATCTATCATGTGACCCAGTCCATTCTCCCTCCTTCCACCCTGTCTCACACTTCATTTCTTTAACCAGTGTTGTCTCTGAGAATCACCAAGATTCTTCTGACATGTTTTTGTTCATCAAAAGCCCAGTCCATTTCTGGACAGATCTGTGTGATAAAATTGTATTGTTTATACTCCGCTAAAACCGATTTGCTTTATCATGGCCTGCCTTCGTGGTCTGGTTCTACTCTTTCCTTGCTACATAAGCTACAGGATTCCATTAAGCTCCTTGAAAGTACCAAGTTCTTTCCACTTTTTCAGTTGCTTCTGCTTGGAATGCTTGTTCCTGGTGTTCATCTAGCTGTGATGAAGTTCTCCTTCGGGTGTTAATTTAAGTGGCATTTCTTTAGGAAAACTTTTAATGAATCCTTCAATTAGATCAAAATACTGATTTTCAAGAGTCTTTACTTTCTTTCAAAGAGTTTGTTGGATGGATGAGAGGATGGAATGGCTAGTGACTTCTACTCATGGCTTTTGATTCCACGTTTCAGGCTTCACCAAACAGGCTTAGTTCTGCTGCTTCATGAGATCTCTTACATTGTTTGCACAATGAGTTGACACCCTGTCTGGCTATTTTGTAGTTTTCATGGCTTCAATTCCTTCTGTGTTCCGTTGCAGATCAAAGCATGGGCACGGCCTCTGTATTCTCCATAAGGCACTTCTCATGGTGATATTTGATTCAAGCTGATTCTGAATGGAATGGAATTTAATGCACGGGAGGAAAAGAATCCTTGACAGAAGCCAGCTGTGAATGAAAGGAGCAATGAATGGAAACAGTGACAGGAAATCAGTAGTGATACTGCCAGGAAGAGCTAAGTATAGAAGAGATTCACACTTATGTTGTTTATACCATTCCTGCAAATACCTATAGACATTTTACCAACCAGCCCTTTCCCCAAAAGGTCCAGAGTTTCCCCGATAAGGAGATGAGTCTATCTATAAGACTAGCTTACTCTAGATAATACGGTTATAACCATTTCCCACTTCTTTACTTCTAGTTTTTGTAAAAGTGTTAAATTGTTCTACCCAGTACACTTCCTGGCCCTACCCTTCTTAAATCTAGAATCGTGCTTGAAAGAATCCTGTACTTCTTTGAGAGTCAATTTTATCATCTGTTAAAAAAGAAGATGATAGCACCCTGTATTAGTTGTCCTAAAAGATCAAACTATATAAAGCAGAAGTGCTTCACAAGGATGCAAAGCATTATACTGATATAGGGTATGTTTAGAGAGGTGACTTATTTTACTTAGGGAATAATATGGAACATGTTTTAAATGAACCACAAATATATCTCTGGGAAAGATTTAATGTAAATGCTAGGTCACATTTCATAAGTGGAATATTGAGGGACATCTCTAGGGATGTTGAGGTTCATCTACTTATGAAACAGGAATTTGTGGTTTGGTTTCAGAAGGCAGCCAATGTGTGGTAAGATCAGCAAGAGAAATCTTCAGATGGTGAATTCCAGTTTATAGAGACAAACATCTCACATCCACAAGTGTGGCTTTTCCTATAGCATACAGACTGGATTTAGGCAGAGGAATTTTTTTTTTTAAGATTTTATTTATTTGTTCATGAGACACACAGAGAAAGAGAGGCAGGCAGATTGAGAAGCAGGCTCTATGCAGGGAGCCCGACATGGGACTCGATACCGGGTCTCCAGGATCAGGCCCTGGGCTGAAGGCGGCGTTAAACCGCTGAGCCACTGGGGCCCCCCGGGCAGAGAAATTTTTAAAAAACTTATGCTATTCCCATGTTGACATAAAAAAAACTCTTTCCTATGCTTCAAGGGAAAAAAGGATGCAAAATGATCTTTAGGCAATATACTTATTAGTTCAAAACAAGCTTTTAAAATCAAGTAGACAAGGGTTCCCGTCCTGGTTCTGTACCATGTAAGTGATATGATCTTGGATGTGTCCTCAGTTGTTCAAGGCTGATTTTCCTTACTTCAATGTTTGTCTATGTCTGTATCTGTATCTATACCTATCTATCTTCATACAGTGCCTTGCATATAGTAGGAGCTCAATAAATTATAGTGTTTCTTTTTGTTTTCCATACAGAATTAAGAAAATACCACAATTACAAATACCGAAATGTAAAGTGTTATTTACTACAAATATCTAACTTAAGTTATACTGTAAAAGAATCAATATCAAAAAATAAGTTTAAAACATAATAATGGGAAGCATTTTTAATCTGTAATATGAACTCACAGATGTTATTTATTAAAGTTGCCCTTAAATGCACTCTGGAATGGATGTCTTATTATATTTTAAACCTAGCTGCTGTTCTCAAAGGTACTGAGATACTCTTTAGAAAAATTATATTGGAAGAATTTAATGTGCTCCCACCCCCTCTGGGCCATCTACCCAACACCAGATCTCAAGATTCAGTCTGTTAACTGGTTCCACTACCTCCCCTCTCTCTCCTTTATCCATTCCCACAAACCAAATGAACCCCCTTAAAAGTAATATCATGTTACCTCTACTCCCACTGCTGTATTGCCTAAAATCCTGCCATGACTTTTTCTTGCACTTCAATTACAATTCAAACTTCTTGCCACAGCCCATGAGCTATGCAGGACTCTCTTACCTCTTCAAAATCACTCTCTGCCAGGGTGCCCATTGGTCAGTATGCTCTAGTCACACCAGGTTTAGAACAACACTTAGAATAAACCAAGATTTCCTTTCTGTCAGGAACACTCTCCCTTCCTCCTCGCTGTCCTATCCTATCCTATCCGAGTTCAAGCTTCTATTTAAATGTCCCCTACTTCAGTGAGGCTTTCTCTAACAAGCCTATCTAAGATATCTTTGCATCCCATTACTGTCTGTCAAAGCACTTTGTATCTCTTTTAACACTTTTGTTATAAGCTATAATCATTTTATTTGTTTATACATTCATTGACTTTTGCTCCATCTTCCATACTCAGTTACAAGCTTCATGAGAACGGGAACCAGATTTTGTATCCTGAACACCCGGCATCGCATAGTGTTTGACATATAGAAAAGCACTTAGGGAAAATCATTGTGTGACTAACTGAATGAATAAATCCAAGTTTCACCTGTTTTCCTAAATGGCAGGTCCCTGAAGACAACAGGCCGACAGATTGATCACCACCTTGGTGGTGTTTAGTCACTCAATGTTTATTCGCTCAAGAGAAAACACTTGCACATCACAGCTAAGCTTTCTCAGTGAATTTTTTGAAAAAAAAAAAAAAAAAGAAAGAAAGAAGAAAAAAGGTTGTGCATGCAGCCCATGAATTGTTACTAGAAATTCTCAGAGTTAACCATGGTACTGTGAGATCAATTCTCTCCTTCTTGAACTAACAATCCAGAGGAAGGGGAGGATCTAGCTCCGGGGATGTGAAGCCTCTATAGGTGAGGGGTGTGGTGGCCATGGAGGTGTGCCACTCAGATTTCCCTTCAGGGAAAACTGCTGCAGGGATCATAGTGGGCTGACAGCATCTTAAATCTGCTGTGACATCCGAGGCCTGGCTATTCCAGCTAGTGACTGAACACAAGAGACATGCCAAAGCCATACTGTTCCTGCTCCATGCCACACTCGTCTAGTAAGTAACCTTGTTTCAGGACAGCCCATTGGCCAAGACTTGTCTGCCTTCTGAGGCTCTTCCTCCCCAGCACTGATTCCCCTGCCTTCTTTCCCTTCACAAGGGGGAGACCTGCACTGAGATGTGAAGGCTCTGCCCACCCACTCCCACCCACTCCCTCCCCCTTCATCCTTCTATTAGTGAGCATTTTGCACATCTCTTGGTGTCTGCTTCTCAGAGGACCCCAACCAAGACAAGGGGCCTTTGTTGAGAAAAATAAAGAAAAATCATGAATGCAAATTTAAATATGCATCCTTGTCAGCAGTCTGTGAAGAAATGAAGACCTCATAGGCTTAAGCTTCATTTGAACCACAGCAAATCCACCTCTGGCAGAGGTTCCCTCTGCAAGAGTTTCTTGCCTTGGCTGAACGTTGAAATTGTCTGGACAGCTTTTAAAAATACTGATGCTGCTTCCCGCCTGATTTTGGAGTGTGGCTTGGCATTGGGGTTTTTAAGAGCTCTCAGAGTGAGGGCGCCTGGGTAGCTCAGTCATTTAAGCAACTGCCTTCAGCTGGGGTCATGATCCCAGAGTCCTGGGCTCTCTGCTCAAGAGGGAGTCTATTTCTCCTTCTCCCTTTGCCCCTTCCCCTACTCCTCGTACTCTCTCTCTCTCACTGTCTCTCTCTCTCAAACAAATAAAAACAAAATCTTTAAAAATTTTTTTTAATTAAAAAAAAAAGAGAGAGCTCTCTGGGTGACATTAGCCCGTGTTGAGAACCACAGATTTTCAAGGGTACCTGCAGGGGCAACTGACCATAAGAATTTCTGATTCCTTTCCTTACATGCTTTGAAGATATGGCAAAATTCTGATGCAGTGTTTCTGCCCCTAACTTGGCTTTATGATGCTAAGCAAGACCCATACTGCCTCTGAGGTTTTCTATCCAGATCTGAAAAATAAGTTTCATTACCTATTACACAGATCACATAAAACAATGAATATTAAAATACTTTGAAATTACTTTTGGGTTATTAGTGATGGTTATGCAATGTTGGCCTTACCAGATATGAGTCTTTATAAACATGGCGTGGGAATAAGGATCTTGGCTAGAGACAAAAACATCCTGATCACTTAACTCATTGAGAAAATAAATTCTTAAATGCAGGGACCACCTTGTCTGTGTTTCATATATCCAGTAACGGATAAAGACAACACATTACAGGAAGGCAGTTAGTTTTTGCCAGAACAAGCTAGATTAGTATTTCTCAGTTTCTCTTGGGTATGTCACCTGCATCAGATTCTCTTGAGGATGCTGGTTAAAAGTGCAACTGTCTGGGCCCAACGAAGGCATACAAAAATAAAGATGAAGGAAGGGGAGGGGAGGGAGAAGAGTCTGCATTTTTAATAATCTCTTGAGGTGATTCTTATGCAAAGTAAGGTGCCACCTCAATTCTGGTGTGCTTAGAGCCAGAATTTATCTCTAGTTAAAATGACAACACCCTCCATTTCCCTGTGAAGAATTCATTCCATCACAAACCTATTTTAGCACCAAATCTGGCCCACTTGAAACAACGATTTGATTGCAAATTATCAAGAGGAGATTTTGTACATTAAAATGAAAACAATTTTATAATGGGCTTTAAGAATGCGATGGATTAAAAAAAATAACAGCACATATTGTGCAATTTAAGAATATAAATCTAAAATTCTTTATTATTTTGTATTGTGAAGTCCAGACAGAATCAGGAAAGCAAAGGAATAGCTCTTCTTCCTTCTCCCTAACACTGCATATCCAGATTGGCACAGCATATCTAATTCCTATCTTCATCATTTCTTACATGGATCTTGAAATATCTTCCTAATTGTTCTCTTGTGTAAATCTTCCTCACCTCCTGTGTCTAATATGACCATTCCAGTACAGCAGGGTGATCTTTCTGGAATACTATATTATTCCCTGCTTCATAGCCTTTAGTGTCCCATTGCTTAAATCCTTGTTACTCTAAGTTTGGTCTGTGCACTAGCAACAGTGACATGGCCACAGAGCTTGTTAAAAGGTGCAAATGCTCAAGTCTCACCCTTGGTGTACTGAATCAGAATCTACATTCTCGCAAGACCTCAGATGATTGGTATCTTATTACGATGTAAGAAGCCTTAGTCTACAGCATAGTTCCAACTCCCAAGCCTGGTAGGCTCCTTGTGGATTGGTGCCCACTCCTCTCTCTAGCTCTGCCCCATACTTTACTCTCTTTCTACCTACAGAACTGCAAACAATCCAGAGTTCTGTAAACATATGCTATTCCATGTATTCACACTTAGACCTGCTATCCTCACTGCTGGAACTTGCCTGGGCATTAATTCCTCCTCTATGAAGCCTTCCCTGATCCTCCCTGAGGCAGTTAGTGACTTTTCCCTGTGAAATTCTTCTGTATTATCTATATCACATTATGTTATAACTGCTTTTCATTGGTCTGCTTTCCTAGATTATGACCCTGTGGGCCCATGTTTATTTTTATATTTTTAAAGATTTTATTTATTTATTCATGATAGACATATATATATATATATAGAGAGAGAGGCAGAGACACAGGCAGAGGGAGAAGCAGGCTCCATGCCGGAAGCCTGACACGGGACTCCATCCCGGGACTCCAGGATCACACCCTGGGCCAAAGGCAGGCGCTAAACCACTGAGCCACCCAGGGATTCCCCCATTTTTATTTTTAATCTTTGTATTCTATATCTAGTGTAATCTCCGGCATAGAAAAAGTGCTCAATCAATATTTGATATATTGCGTTGAACACAGGAAATGTATTATTCAAAGTCTCAATGACCTTGAAGGTCAGTGTCTCTGTATATGGTTATATACTGCAAACTACGATGTGACTAGCACCTCTTAATGTTGTGCAATATATTAAGTGTATGGGGCAGCTCTAGTAAAGATTAAGTTTGGTCTCTGAATTAAGTGTCAGTGATGACAAGTGACAGAAACCAACTGAAGCTAGCTTATGCCCGGAAATGGGAATTTATTTTAAGAAAAAGGAATGACCTGGGAATTTAAACCAGAATTTAGAAAATCAGATTGGAATCAGAAATTCAAACACTTTCATGACTTTCTGTCCATTTCTCCTGGCTACTTCCCTTCATACCAGTATTATTTGTCTTCTAGATGCAGACAGATTTTCTTTACTCACATGCAGATGTATGGCCACTCCATAGCCCCCAAGTCTAGGTATTATTGGTTCTGCCACTTAGGAGGATAGGGTATACAAAAAAATCCCAGAGAAAATAATCTGATTGGCTCAGCTTAGGTTATTGTTGATCCATTGATTAACTAAATATGGCTTGGGATAGGGCTATCCAGTTCAAATATGACTGCTAGGGGCATATTTTCTGCATGGCAGTGTTCCCTGCAGGACGGGGTTGATCAGATGGTGATTGGAACCATATTCCAAAGGAAATGGTGTCCATTTAGTGTAATCATGTAATGGACTGGGTTTGCTTACTTAATAGTATGATTGAGGCAGAGGCCTTGGGTTTCATTTTCATATGAGTCAGGGAGATTTACTTGGTTCTTTGCCAAATATCACATTGAGTCCTGAATTGTTATCTCAGTAATGCGTTAGGTGAATCTCCCTTCTTTCTTATTTATATTTTTTATAAAGATTTTATTTATTTATTAGAGAGACAGCGTGCACAAGCGGGGATGAGGGGAAGGAGCAAAGAGATAAGTTGACTCTCTGCTGAGCAGGGAGCCCAACAAGGGGCTCAATCCCAGGATTCTGGGATTATGACATGAGCCCAAGGCAGTCACTTTACCAACTGACACTTCCCCCTACCCCCGCAGCTGCCTCTAGGTAAATCTCCTTTCATTCCCTCCCTGGTCTAGCTTCTACAGAGATGGCATAGGAAATGGGAAGTACAGACTCCAAGATGATAAAGATTAAAATCCCCTGATAGACTCTTACTTCACTGAGGGCAAAAAATGTTTCTTATTCATCTCTGTCTGCCTCTCCCTCCCCAGAAACTAAAATGCTTTATGGGCCATATGAATCTTCTAACGGATTGAATTAAGATGGACTGGACTGTTTTTTATTTTAGACACTGAGGCTGATGAGAACAGTAGGGAAAGCAGCATATAAACAGAATGTCATAAGTTGCTGAATATGGAACAGTTACATTAGAAACTTTGACTTGGTGGCTTCCAAGTGAATAAGACCTTACTTTATTATGAACGTTACAGTGGTTTTGGAGTCAGGTACACTAGGTTTTATATCGGCTTTGCCATGTATTAGCTATATGTTCTAAGTAAATCCAAACCCCATTTTTGTCTTCTATAAAATAGAGATGGTGATAATACCTACCTTGCAAGATACTTGTGAGGATCAAATGGGAAAATGTATATTTTATGTACTTGGCACAGTGCTCAGCATATAGTACACATTCAATAATTGTTAACTATTGATATTATTTATGCATTTATTTCCAACATTGGGTAGCTAGAGTAAACATTGCCAAGACTCTAGGCACCCACATGAGGGGGTTAATATTTCTGGGTTACATCATAATCCCAAAGCATCCATGATGGCTTGGATGCAATAATAACTCTTCAAAACTAGCTAATTTGCCACTAGGGAGCTTAGAAAGATAACACTTAATGAGAAAATGTACAACTAATCTGCATGTGTTCTTTCTGGAGCCTGCCCAATTCCCAAGGGACAAAAAGTCCAACTCAATTAAAGTGTTTTTGGAAGCTAAAAACATTGCAGAGTAAAAGCTAATGGCAGAATAACCAATTTTCTCTCCAGTATGCCCCAAGCATCCACCTCTCTCTCTCTAATCTTTAAATCACCTTGACTAAAACCTTGCCCCTGTTTGAATCAGTAGGAAATAAATACCATCTCATAATTAGAAACTCTGGCATTCCAGAAATCTTGACCAAACTATCTTGGCTTCTTTTTCAGCATCTATCAGCCAAAAGGTCCTCAGTGTATTCTTTAGTCTTTTCAATTATGTCTCCAAACTAGATCCTCCAATTGCCAATGGGCATGTCTAAAACTAGAAAGCTGTAGTCTGAATGATTTTCTTAATAAAGAATGAGGAGGCAGAGAGAAAACTCATTGAACTGAAAAAAAAAAAAGGTGATTACTGGCTGTCCAATATTCCATAACCAAGTTCTGTGCAAAGATCCAAAGTAAATTGGCTTGAATCAATTTACTGAAGGTATACAAAATATTAACCAGTCAACCACAACATAAACTGAAGCACTTCTTTCATTCACCCATTTATATTCATTCACTTGTTTGTGTTTTGTCTATTTCTTCCACCAGACCTCAAGCTCCGTGGAGCAGAAACCACAGATGTATCATTTTACTACTATAACTCCACTACCTAGCATAGTGTCTGACACCAAATAGGCACTCAAGAAAATGTTGAATAAATATAGGTTATTTTATGTTAATGGGAACATAAGCCTGTTGCCAGTTGTGTTCTCTGGAAGCAGATGCTGAGTCAGAGTTTAACATGCAAGATTTTTATGAGGGATCCATACCTTTGAAGGGAAGGAAATGGACCAGGTTGGGCAGAGGAAAAAAAATCAAACAGTGATGAAAGCCTAACAAGCCTTGGCCAACCTGTCAGGGAAATTTTGGGGCAAATTTTGTCCATGAGAATGTCTTGAATCACCTGTGCTGAATCAATCCATGAAGGCTTCCCTAGGAAGGGCATGATCTCAGGTAGGGAGGCTTTCTGCAACTGAGGACAAGCTTGTCTTCTGACCTTTTTCTCTCACAGCTGGACAGCAATGCACCTTCCTTGATGAGCTAATGGGGCAATACATCTCTGTGTATGCCACAGTCTGGATTACTTTCTCTCTGGAGAACAAGGCTGTCTGTTAACTGAGTATATCAATGAATCCCTGGAAGTGCAAGAGAGATTCCAAACTGAATTTAGAGGTTAACCTACAGAGAGATGAACTACTCTTTATAATAAAGTAGGAGGAGGCTTTTTTTTTTTTTTTAATTCGCTAGAGGTCAGTGAGTAAATGGATAAAAACAGAGAGGGTCAAGAAATTGGGCTAAAAACTAATGCCTGGTATCTAAATTAACAAAAATGGCTAAAGGACTTTTGAAGATCTAAAATGTAGATATTTATTTTTGAATTATCTGCATACAATCCTGCAGCCTCACTTCCTACTCTAGTGACTTATTCTGTTCCTTTATTTAAAAAATATGCTTTCTGTCTACATATATCTGTTTAGTCCATTAGAGAACATTCAAAAGGTCAAGCTCAACACATTTTAGCTTAAGAAAACACAGAATATACCTTATGCTCTTCTTCATCCAACTCTTTGAAAATACAAAGAGTTCTTGGATCATAGTCTGTGTAAAAAGAGACCCCTGGCTAGCATGGGCTCTGGGGCTGTCGTATTGATCCTGAGCTTCTCCTGTTTTTCTAATTCTGTTGTTTATGTGAATAATTTGGTGGTTACTATGGCAAAAGATTAACTATAAGATATAAAGTAACTCTATATGATAGGAGAGCTGAGGGTGAATACCCAAAAAGGGACAAACTTGGGTTCCCATTTCAAGGCTGGAATTCAGACCTCACTGGAGAAAGTATAGATGGTAGAAAAATTCCCTTGTTTGTTGGGCCAGAGCTGGTCTATTTGCCCAGTTGCTGGGCAAATAGGAAGCAACCCTTGGAGCAAGGTGGGGTGCAATTGGACATCCAAACTTACACAGAAAGTTGAGGAGATATGGGCAGAAAATCCAGGTGTCAGTGTCCTATTGAAGGGACCATAGAAAGGTGAATCTAACTGGGGCTTATAACTCACTGAGAACCCATATTCTGGGCTCACCATGGAGGCAAAGTTCCACTGGATGTCCTTCCATCCATACAATGACTGTCAAGGCAGCCTTTGCAATCAACAGTAGATCCCTTTTCCTCCAGTGCCCTGTTTTGAGAAAGCTTAGCATTGTGCTCATTGTAAAGGAGAAATGCTTAAAGATATTCTCTCCATTATTGCAGAGCAGGTGGGTATTGAAGTATGACTTCATGCTAATTTGGAGTTGAGAAGCAGTTAGTTGATAACTGTCTCATGTATAATTTTTCATAATCTCCAGGGCACCTGAGTGGCTCAGTCAGTTAAGCGTCCAACTCTTGGTTTCAGCTCAGGTCATGATCTCAGGGTTATGAGATCAAGCCCCACATTGGGCTCTGTGCTCATTGAGAAGTCTGCTTGAGATTCTCTCCCTCTCTGCCTCTCTCCCTGCTCTCTCTTTTATAAATAAATAAAATCTAAAAAGAAAAAAAAGAACTTTTCATAATCCTCATAATAACCCAGGAAGGAAGGAATACAAATTTCTTGCATATTATAGACAAAGAAGCTGGTCCTTGGACAGGTAAAATTTACCCAGAGTCACACACATAGTGACTGGAAGGTTCAAATCCAGGGAGATTGATTCCAGGGCCCGTGTTCTTACTAGTATCCTATACTACTGCTCATATATACATGCACACATTGTTTCATTGTTTTGTCTGCATGCATGTGTGTGTGTCTGTATACCAAATACATATCATTGGTTAATTCATTGTCCTTGAAGAGTTTTTAGGGGAGGAGAGTGTCACCATGGAGCCTGAAAAAATTGCCTTCAAAATGTAGCAAAGTAGTATGCACTTGCCAGCCAGCTTAGCACTGGCCTCTCTTCCCCACTGATTCCTCTTTATTCCTTGTGTGTTTGATGTTGCCATGGCTGGTGACACTTTAGGAAATATTTAGAGACCAGAATGGAAGGTCACACCGCCATTCTTTTTTTCCTCTTTGACTCTCAAGAAACTTTTACTGTTCTTTTAGTTAAACACGTTGAAATTCTTAACATAAAAAGTATAACCTCTGAAAAACTTCACCCTTCTAGAGCTTCAAGGGGAAATGATGAAAGAAAGCTTTAAAATTCTGGCCACAGACACATCTATATTTTTATTCAATTTTATCACTGTCACAAATACTAAAAGTACTAGGAAGCACGAGATGGGTTTCCTGGAGTTTTTAAGCATTTCTGAGCTTTGGTCTAAAATGTCATTTATCACTCTGTTTATCACTTGGTCCTTGGACACTCATATCCTGTTTTTGCAAACCTCATGAAATGATCATTTCCTCACTTGCTAAGTGCCTTTCCCTCATGAATCTTGCTTTACAAATACCAATAGAAGCTGAAGGTGGCCTTTGGGAAATAATCATTTATGAAGGGGATAAAGTGAATGTCAAGGTCCCTCAATTCCCATGGCCACTTTATTGTTTTGACGTTTGTATTAGATAGGCATTTGTAGACGACCTAGAATTTCTTTTTCTGATTTTGTTAAGATTGGTCCTTACTTGCTTCTACCTTAATAAATTGATCTCTTTTTAAAATAAAAGCTTCTAAATAAAAACTTCATAGGTTAAAACATCTTTGTAAATATAATACATGCATATTGTAGAAAATTTAAACAATGCAGAAAGGTATAAAAAATAAAGTCAGCCACATTTTCACTACCCAGAGGCAGGCATGGTTAACATTTTGAGGTGTTTCCTTTTAAGCTTATTCTTTCTAAGTGTGAAAGTTTGGCACATTTGTGATCAAGTTCTCAATGTAGTTTTACATTCTGCTTGTCCACACCTGAGGATTTTTTTCTTTTTTACCTCTTCTGAATCTTTCTTTTTTCCTCTTCTGAATCTTTATATTGGAATATACATGTAGAAAAGTGCTCTGTTCATTAATGTAATGAGCTAATCAATTTTCACAAACCGAACATGCCCATGTGACCCACATCCAAATCAAGAAACAGGTTATTCCCACCCCCATCCTCCGACTCCACCTCATGCCCTTCAATTGCTATCCTATCTCAAGAGCAACCACTGCCCTGGTTTCTTTTGTGTGTGTGTGTGTGTGTTTTTTTTTTAAGATTTATTTATTTATTTATTTATTTATTTATTTATTTATTTATTTATTTAAGAGAGAGTGTGCATGATCAGGGAGGGGTGGGGAGGAACAGAGGGAGAGGGAGAGGGACAAACAGATTCCACAATGAGTTCAGAGCCTGTTTTGAGGCTTGATCTCTTGACCCTGAGATCATGACCTGAGCTAAAATCAAGAGTTGGATGCTTAACCAACTGAGCCACCCAGGCACCGCTATCCTGACTTCTATCTCCATAGAGGAGTTTGGCATATTTTAGAACTTTATATAAATGGAGCCATGAAGTATGTAATTCATCATGTTTGGCTTTTTTTGTTCAATATTGTATGTGTGAGATTCATCCATGATATTGCATATCGTAGCAGTTAGTTTATTTTCATTAGTGCGTATGGACAACTTTTAAAAAATATATGGCGTGGGCAGTCCTGGTGGCTCAGTGGTTTAGCACTACCTTCAGCCGAAGGTGGGATCCTGGAGACCCGGGATGGAGTCCCACTTTGGGCTCCCTGCATGGAGCCTCCTTCTCCCTCTGCCCGTGTCTCTGCCTCTATCTCTCTGTGTCTCTCATGCATAAATAAATAAATAAAATCTTTAAAAAATATATATGGGGTGAGAAGAGTGAAGTTCATGTATGTCCTAGTTCAGGAAGCGGATCTCTGCCATCTTCCTGTGAGGCAATGCTATTCAAAATTATTTCTCTGATGAGCATCAGAGTGTTTTTTTTTTTTCATTTGAGTGGTGGATTGAGGAGGGGGAAAGTATGGAAGGTAACCTGACCTCCAAAGATTATGCATTCTGTATATCTCCAGGACTCCCAAGAGTTTCTCATGATATAGGTATCCTATACCAAAGAGGGTTTCCTTTCTTAGAAAGTTATGTTAAAAGCAGAATATATAAAACATTGATAGGGCAGCCCGGGTGGCTCAGCGGTTTAGCACTGCCTTCAGCCCAGGGCATGATCCTGGAGTCCCAGGATCGAGTCCCACGTCAGGCTCCCTGCATGGAACCTGCTTCTTTCTCTGCCTGTGTCTCTGCCTCTCTCTCTCTCTCTCTCTGTGTGTGTGTCTCTCATGAATAAATAAAAAATAAAATCTTAAAAAAAAAAAATAAAATAAAAATAAAATAAAACATTGATATTAGAGAAAGCAAGTAAGTGAACTCACAAGGACTTCTTTTGTTCTACTTATTTTGGAGATTTGCATAAAATTCAGAGAGGTTTGTTAATTCATAAGATTGACTTCTTGAGTGATTAACAAAGTGGTACTACTAGACATAGGACCCTCACATGGTAGCATCCTTTTCATAGTGGAGCTTGTTAGAAATGCAAGTTACTAGACCTACAGAATCAGAATATCTGGGTATAGGACCCAGAAATCTGGATTTTAATGACCCCTCCAGTTGATTCTGATGCTAATTGAAATTTGAGAAATCCTGGTCTAGAGCAGGAGAGGGTAGTGGTAAAGAGTATGGGTTTTGAAGTTGAAGGGGGCTGGGTTTAAATGCCACTTCTGCTGTTAACAAATATATGATCTTGGACTAATTATTTAACCTGCTTTGTTATGTGTAAAATGAGATCATAATTCCTACCTAGTAGGGTTTCTGTGAATTTCAGACAAAGACATACACATGAAGAGCTCATGACAATGCTCAGTGAAGGGTTCTTAATATGAGGCCTGAGTGTTTTAGGGGTCCCTTATTTGGGCTTTGGGGTTTCCAATAGTTGATTGGATGCTAGATGGATAAAATAGGTCATACAGCTGATCAGACACTCTTTCCTGGGAATTCAAAGTCAAAGATACAAGAGTTTCAGTCTTTACTCAGGCTCAACATGTGAATGCCAAGGGCAGGTGAATGCTGGAGGATGGAGGAGAGAGAAGGCAGGGGACAGACATCTTTTACCAGAGAGATGCAGACAGAGATAAAACAGGAATGTTGAAAAGAGAAAAATGAAATGAGAGACCATATGGTCTCAGAGACAGAGAGTAGATGTTTGATTTCTCAACCCAGTCTCTTTGGAGGTCAGACTGTAATTAACACCCCTGTGTCCCATTATATGCTCATGCATCCTTTTCCTATAACCCCCTTCATGTTTCAGCTAATTTGAGGAGGCATGTGTTAATTGTAACAGCAAATAAACCTTGACTAAGACAAAGTACAACTTCAACCTTGTCTCTAATCCAGCACCTGGTGGTGGGGACATTACCTGGTGCAGTGCTTCTGATGATCCTATCTTCTTACATCAGCATCTTGAAAATAAAGCATCTCAGGCCAGCTGCACTAATAATCACAGCAGGGGGAATATTTACATGTTCAACGCAACTGCCTGGAAGAATGTAGATGGAGATAAGGTTGTTTCTGGTTCACAGAGAAATCCTCCATAATTCTCTCTTATTATAATGAGAGACATTTACTCCTTGGAGTCTAACAATATCAAAGTGGCAGATAAGTCTGATCATTAGGCTTTTGGTGAATTTATTTTGCTGGTACCTGGGAAGAAAACACCTTTTCCTAAAGTTGCAGATTATTTCGAGATGTAACATACTGACAATGAGGCTGTCTCCTCTATCTGCTTCATCTTCTTTTGAACCTGACAGCTGGCAAAACAGGGCACTGGACTCCTAGCTGGGCTTGCTTATGCACAAGGTGGTTTTAAGCCAGCCTCACAGGTAGGTATTGATTACACCTATAGATTATGCATTGAATGGATAATGGAAAGGTGCTTCTCTCCCTACTCCACCATCTGTGGGCTCCTTGAGAGGAAAGATTCAGACTCTATATTTAGAGTCCAGCTGAGTGCCTGGATTTTTCAAGGAGACTCTCCACAGAGCTCCTGACATCTGATGTGGTTAATTTTCTCTTTCCCTTGCAGGGGATAATATTAATAAAATATGACCATTAAACTCTATGGGCCCCACCAAAGAAGTTAAATTAGTCATAAAAAAGGAAATAAAATGTGTAATATCTGCAAGATCCCTCTAAAAAATTCTCTTTCTTCAGAAACTGTGCTTACTTGCTGTTTAATGTTTCCATTAGGAGAAGTTGCCCAGGTGCCTCAAATGAAATCAGAGGTGTGATTGAATACCAATATTGCCTAACATTTCTGTTCTTGATAAAATAATGAAAATGGGGTTATGAGGTTAGGTGGTCTGCTAACCATCTGTGTTCACCAGACTGTCCAAGAAACTTACAGCTCAGGGAAGAAGGAATGAGGAGAAGGGACATTTAGGATTACTCAGGCATTCAAAACAATCACATCTTCATCACAGACAGTAGTGTCCATAGGCTCTCAGTGGGGATTTTAATTTTTCTTGGAGACAAAACAAAAATGTAATTTAAGTAATGAAGAAAATATTTGATTAGTGTCTATCTTGTCTATCTTTATTCATCCTGAAATTGTGTTTAAAAAAAATCAAAGTAAGGCTCACCCATGGAATTGAGTTAGTTTTATTAAGTATTAAAACATTTATTCATTTTCACATTCACTTGTCTACTATTTCTTTAGAAAGTCTCTAGTTCAGCATCCTCATTACATAGATTTAAAAACAAAATCTAAAAACTCTGAGGTCAAGGAAGGTAAAGGTGCCTTGTCCAAACTAGCAAATATCAGAGACAGGACCCAAAACCACTCTTCCATATTCCCAGGCAGTGGTGCTTTCTCCTTGGGTCATAGTTCTGCTTCAGGCTGAACTTTGCTCTGTTCAAGATATGATTCATACAGCTTTTTATAAATCCTGCAAAGAAGATTTTCCAAAAGATTTAAATGCTCATTGAGAGCAAAGGTATATACTGGGAACCTTCTACATCATATCTGTGTCATTTTCTAGATGTAGGTTAAGCCCTAGAACAGCAAGTTTCCAAAACTAGGGCCAGCTCCCAACAAGAAAAGCTGGAGGTAGCCCTAAGGGCCTTGATCATCATCTGTCAGATTGATGCTACACTAAAGAAACCATTTTATATGAAGAAGGTACCTATTTCTGAACTTTCTACAAAGTTAAGAATTATAGATTTTAAAGTTGTTTTGTTTTTGGAAAATGATTTGCCTTATTTTAAACATGGAATATATACTTATACATTTTTCTTTCTATTTTCTCAGTATCCTTTGAGGATTTGACCCCTAATTATGACCTCATGTGATTCTAGTGGGGTGTCAGTCATGGGGTCCAGAGTCCCTGATGACAAGAATTGAGTTGGTGACAAATGAAGTCTCTCTCTGCAGGAATTTGAATCTTGAACAGCCACATCCATGGTTGGTGGCTGAGGCTGAATGATCTGATGGTAGGATTCTGGAGAGATTACTAATGAGTTCCTACCACCAAGACCACTGAGTATGCTTGTTCATAGCTCTCTCAATGCCTAGGTTTTTAGCTCTTCTTCTAATTTATGAGTTGCTTAGTTCTCACCTGTCTGTCTATTTTTTTTAAATTTTTATTTATTTATGATAGTCACACAGAGAGAGAGAGAGAGGCAGAGATACAGGCAGAGGGAGAAGCAGGCTCCATGCGCCGGGAGCCCGACGTGGGATTTGATCCCAGGTCTCCAGGATTACGCCCTGGGCCAAAGGCAGGCGCTAAACCGCTGCACCACCCAGGGATTCCCTCACCTGTCTGTCTATTGCTTAAGTTAGTACATTGGATAGCTATTGCTTGCAAAAAAACTCTTGTTTTATCCAACTACTGAGTAGGGAAGTGATCTTGAGCCAGTTCCTTCTCCTCTCTTGGCCTTAATGTTTTTATGTGTATAATGGGCATGGTGAAAGGATTAGAAGTTTCTCTACATGAACAAGAAAGAGAGTATATGCATAAGATGGTGACCAAATTAAAAAAGAAAATCACTATTTTAAGGTTTGCACTAAGCCCAGAGGAGTACAATGATAAATAAGATATGCATGAGTTTTAACACTTCACTGTGTTGTCCTGGGCATCTAACTTATTGTGTAACCAGCATGGTAGAGCCAATATTTCCTAATTTTCCTGAATGAAACAAATAATTTTACTGTACAGAAATGATGGGGAGCCATAAAAGGCATCACAGAGTGAAATACCTGGAGTATGGATATTTGTTACAAGCAGGCCCAGATTTCCTACTAGCTCTCCTGGCATTCCTGGTAGAAGGATGGGCACACTAATGCTGGTTTGATGCCTCTATCACCACTGATTTTCTTACCTGAGAGCAGTTCCCACCACACGTCTCAAAGCCTTGAGCCTTCACTGATCAATGCTTTGCCCAGCAGGGGCAGCTGTCAGTGTTTGGCACTGTTTTATTCCTGGCATTGACATTGACATTGATGACGTCTTCAGGGTTTGAAGCCTCACACACAGCTGTGTACTCAATCCGAATTCAGGAAAGAAAGCCACTTTATTTATCCTTTGCTTCCAAATTGGTCTTTTTTTACATCTTTTCAGCAAACTCCCAGTGAAAGCCACTGTGGGTATACAGCTGAAAGTAGTAAAATGGATAGATCCTCCATTGAAAATGAGGTTTATGGCTGCCAATAACCCCAATCCCTGTCTGGGCCTTCATGTATCTTCAGCCTTGAGAAGGAGAATGTATAAGCTTAAGCTTTCTTTTCTGAATTAATAGGATGAGTCAAGATTTATGGAACATTGTGTTTTACATATCTCCTTTAAATTCACAAGAACCCAGTGAGGTAAGCATTGTTACCTTGTTTTTTCATTTGGGGAATCTGAGACTTAGCAACTACAGTGAGGCAAAGACAGCATCCAAATCCAGTGTCTGACTGCAACCTCTTGTCTTATCTTAACCACTATACTGCTCCACCTTTTGTTTCTCTCTCTCATAATGGGAAAGAGGTAAGGAAATATTTCAATAGCCGGAGTTGAGATTAATAACTGTACTTCCATGCTCTGTTTGGCATCATCATGTAAGATCCATTACTAACAAATTCTGGCAACATTCTTATCTGGGAATAGGCATAAATATTATGACTTGGTAGCTGAGATCCTGGTGTGACTATCCCAAGAAATAACAGACACTTGCCTTAGTCTCCCATTTTCTGCACCTTGTGACATTCAGCTCTCACTAATCTACATTAACATTGTGAGTTCCACATGGTTTTACCATGACACACAGAGAAATTTGGAGCTAAATCTCTTTCATCCTCCTTTCCACTAGGATACAAATTCTATTAATTTTGAACTGTGAAGAAACTAAATAGAACAGCAAACAATACACTCCTACTAATTCCTACCATGCATTACAAAGTTGAACAAAAAGATTTTGAGCGACAAATTCTCTGCTAGTCAGTTGTACTGGTAGAAAAAAATATCCAATCTGACCCCCGGGCTAGAATAACACAGGTATACAAATATAATTGAAGAAAGCCCTTAAGTGTTATTACCATACTAGTGATTGGGTTTTCTTGCAGCTTTCTATCATGGATCTAATTTCCAGATGTTATAGTTATTACCACTTAGTAAGCACCAACTGTGTGCCAGGCAGTGTACAAAATTTTATAAAAAAGAATAACTGTTTTTAAAAGAATAGCAGGTAGGTAATAGATGCCTCTAATACCCTGGGGAGACTGGGGCATAGATAGTTACCAAAATAAATGGTACAATCAGGAATCAAACCCAGGGAAGTCTGACTTTTAAGCTTATATTCCTAAGCACTGTGCTAGATGACTTTCACTCTTCGAAGAAAGGAAGCATTGCTAGTTCTATAAATCATTCCACCTATGGGTTCAATGTCATGCACTTTACAAATATTCAGAGAAATTCCACCTCCCTCACTCCTACTTATCAAGCAACAGTGGAAACGTATAAAAATATCCAGCCACATTTGTCAAACATGATATGTTTTTCATGAATGCGGTAAAGACTCAGTAGATTTCCACTGATATCAGCTGAGGAAATAATCAATTCTGCTGCAAACTCACCTTGCACTTAATGTCATTCATTTGCCCTTGTAAATGATTTAAAAGACTTTCTGGGGACCTAAATGTTCATACTATGCAAGGCCAATATTGAGACACATGAAAATGTGCAAGGAAGCTTAGACTTTTTGGAAGTAAGTAGAATCTCTTTATGCCTGTGTGAACTGGGTGACTTAATTAAAGGCCATAATCTTAGGGATTTCATTTGGAGTAGGATACAGAGAGGTTTGAACTCTTGAGCGAGCAAGAGGCAGAGCTTCACTAAAGGCAGCGATCCCAGGCAAGACTTTGTCCTTCACTTTTTTGGGGGATACAAAGTGTTTTCTCTCTTTCTTCCCAATGCATCAATGTCGCAGCAGATCCAAAATAACTAGACCCCTAGTGAAAAAAAAACCAGCAGGGACACCGACTCCATTTATGACCTGACTGCTTGATATTTGGTCAATTACCTCCTCTCCACAGAATGTAGCTTAGATTTTCCTCCTATGCATTTGCTGAAAGCAAACATAACTACCTCGACATCTGTCATATCAGGAAGACTTTTTCGTACTCAAACAGAACAGCTCTTATTATAGGAAACAACAATGGTAACAAATATGAAGCAGCAAAACCTGATGTGCTTCAACAGTGTTGAGTACCAGCATGAGACTGCCTTAAGTGACTATCAGTGTGCCATCTTACATCATCCTTTTATTGCCTTTGGCTGCTGTGCTGTTAATTGACTCTATTATTCAACTATCAAAAAGTAGTCAAAAGGGGAGTTATGAGACAGGTTCTGATTATACAAACATATAATTCCCATCTTGTCTCCAACAGTTTATTCCTATTTCCAGTGTCTTCAGAATTTGAAAGCTATCATTAAAATGACCCTAAGGGGACTTCTTGGATAAGCTACAGAGAGCCAAGGGTACAAGGAAACCTAATGAACTAAATTCCAGAAAAGTGATAAGGGAGAAGAGAACAGTTATTTCATCTCTGGTAGAACTGTGGGAAGGAGAGAAATCTGTTAAAACATGGATTAAGATAACAAACTATTAATGGCTAGCATGAGAAATTAGAATTCCAAGAAGCTTCAACTACAGAAAGATTCTTTATGCATGCATCAACTCTTTCTCATGGGCTTCCACTGAGTGCTTGAAGAATGGGAGCAGGGCAAGAGAGCTGAAGAGCATTTCTTTCAAGGGACTTTCTACGAATTGCACTTCAGTGGTCCTCCAAAGGCTCAGGGTGGAGCAGGAGGCTGACAGAAATTACCCAAGGTGCACAGTATTGGAGAGCAAAGAAAACTTCCCGGAGAGTATTCCAAATACTTGGAGAGGCTATCAAACAGAAATCCCAGATGTCTTAGCAGTGTTCAGATCTCAAATTCTGAAGGAAAAATCCTTCAGGTGAATTGAATCTAACTAAACGCTGCACCAAAACTAAATATAGTTTGGGGTGATTCAGCTCCCAACATATTGGTCTTACAGAATAAGGAGACATATAATGTTTACTTAAATCTCTGCTGACCTTTTATACACAGTATGTAGAACACAATAAAAAACTGTGAGACTTGGGGCACCTGGATGGCACAGTTGGTTAAGTGTCCCACTCTTGGTTTTGGCTTAGGTCATGATCTCAGGGTCATGGGTTTGAGCCCTATATCAGGCTCTGCAACTCTTCATGGAGTCTGCTTGGGCATCTCTCCCTCCTTCTCTCTCTATCCCTATCCTTGTTCATGTGCTCTCTATTTCTCTAAAATAAAATAAATCTT
Organism: Canis lupus baileyi; assembly: GCF_048164855.1. NCBI lineage: Eukaryota > Metazoa > Chordata > Mammalia > Carnivora > Canidae > Canis > Canis lupus. The sequence goes on from NC_132856.1 coordinate 29,598,755, forward strand.
AAAAAAAAAAAAACAAAACTGTGAGACTTTTGAAGAAGCAAGACCATGTGACGTGGTCAAGTAAGAAATAATGAATAGAGGAAGACTTGGTGACAACCCAAATATTACTAGTATAAGACAGGGAATTTAGTTTTTTTTTAAAGATTTTATTTATTTATTCATGACAGAGTGAGAGAGAGAGAGGCAGAGACACAGGCAGAAGGAGTAGCAGGCTCCATGCAGGGAGCCCGACATGGGACTTGATTCTGGGGCTCTAGGATCACACCCTGAGCTGCAGGTAGTGCTAAAACCTCTGGGCCATCGGGGCTGCCCAAGCCAGGGAATTTAAAATAATGATAAAAATAGATGGAAAATCTAGAAGAAATGGTGGACGATGTGTGTGAACAGATGAGGAATTTCATCAGAAAGTATAAAAAAAGAACCAAACTGAAATGCTAGAAATAAAAATAAATAATAAAAGTGGGAAAAAAATCACTGGATGGGTTTAATAGCAGATTGAATACAATAGATGAGGATATCCGTTGCCTTGAATAGAGTCCAAGAGAAATTCTCTAAACTAAAACCCCAAGAAAGAAAGAATGCAAAACACATAACAAAGCAGCAGTCTGTGAGTCACTATCAGATATTGTCCACTGTATATGTAACAGCAGTCCCAGAAAAAGCAGAGAGAATAGAATGGAAGAAATATTTGAAGATGGATGAACAACACCAACCCACAGATTTCATCAGTAGGGTCAGTCAAAAGGGAACCATTATTAGACACAGAGAGGTCAAACTGTTAAAAAGTGAAAATGAAGAAAAAAATTTTTTAAGAAAAAAATTTGAGAAGAAGCCAAACGATGAAAAAGAAATATTACATATTAGGGAGCAATAATGAGAATTACAGGTGGCTTCCTACAAAAAAAATAGAGGCCGAAGACAATAAAACATCATCTTTAAAGTAAAATAACAGTCAAGCTAGAGTACTATATCCTTCAAAATAAAGGTAAAATAAAGACATTTTCAGGCGTATAAAAGTAGAAATTTATTTTCAGGGCAGCCTGGATGGCTCAGTGGTTTAGTGCCACCTTTAGTCCAGGGCGTGATCCTGGAGACCCGGGATAGAGTGCCATGTCGGGCTCCCTGCATGGAGCCTGCTTCTCCCTCTGCCTGTGTTTCTGCTTCTCTCTCTCTCTCTCTCTGTCTCTCATGAATAAATAAATGAAATCTTTAAAAAAATTTGTAAAAAAAAATTCATTTCAGCATACCTACACTATAGAATGCTAAAAGAAATTCTTCAGGCTGAAAGAAAATGATATCAAATGGAAAGCCTGCATCTTCATGAAGGAGTGAAGGGAACCAAAAGGATAAATATGTAGGTAAATGTAAGAATCTTTTTACTATTTATCCATGTATCTACATTTGTTCTTAAAAATTCAACACAATAACACATTTCTTTAAACAATGTTTAAAAGCAGAAAGAATAACAATAATTAATGGGCTTTATAAAACATATAGAAATAAAATATGACAGCAAGCATACAAAGGATAGGAGTGAGAAATGAAGCATATTATTGTAAGATACTATTTCATGATGTAGTGGTAGTATTTGAAGGTTGACAGCACTAACTTAAAAATGAACTTTGTGACCTCCAGAGCTTTCACCGAAAAAATACATGAACATATAAAACTAAAAATTTTTAATGAGAAAAATTCTAAAACCGTATTTATTTATCCAAAGAAGGTGAGAAGGAGAAACACACACACACACAACACACACACACACAGATGGGTCAAATAGAAGACAAGTACCAAGATGGTAGTACCAACTATATCAATAATTACATAAAATGTGAACAGATTCTATTCTTCAATTAAAAGTAAGAGATTATGAGACAATTTTAAAATGATGTTTAGCAGAAGCACCACAATATGATGACACAGACGGATTGAAAATACAAGGCTGGAAAAAGATATGTTATGCAAACACTCAGCATAAGAAAACTGCAGAGACTACAATAATTTCAGACAAAGTAGGCTTTAAGAAAAAGAGGCCAAATTAAAAAGGGGAGAGGCAAATTATCTAATTAAAAAGGGACAACTCATCAAAAAGACATAAGCATTAAACATCTTAAATTTGTATGGTTTCAATTTCAAGCTTTAAAATATACAAAGCAAAATCTGACAAAACTAAAGAAGTAGAAGCAATTTCTGTTTCATGAATTAATAGAACACATAGCGTGGGTGGCTCAGTGGTTGAGCATCTGCCTTCAGCCCAGGGCATGATCCCAGAGTCCTGGGATCGAGTCCCACATTGGGTTCCCTGCATGGAGCCTGTTTCTCCTCCCTCTGCCTGTGTCTTTGCCTTGTGTGTTTGTTGTGAATAAATAAATAAAATCTAAAAAAAAAAAAAAGAACACATAGACAAAAATGAAGTCCTTTAAGCATAGAGAAAATTTGAACAATTCTATCAGCAAACTTTACCTAATAAACATTTACAAAACATTATACCCAACAACTGCAGAATATGTATGCTTTTCAAATGCACATGGCATAGTCACTTAGATAGTTATATGCTGGGTCATATAACAAATCTCAGTATATTTAATAGTATTGAAATTCTTCAACCACAAGAGTGTTGTTAGAAATTATTAACAATAAGATGTCTAGGAAATACTGGGATGTTTGGAAATTAAATAATATCCTTATAAATAATCCATGGATCAAAGAGAAAATCTCAAAGAAAATTAAAATATATTTTGAGGTGAAGTAAATAAAACCAGAGAAATCAAAATTGTGGGATGCAGCAGAAGTAGTGCTTAAGTGGAATATATAGTTCTGAACGCATATATTTGTAAATACAAAAGTTCTAAAACATGCATGGTTTTACATCTTAAGCAGTTAGTAGAAAAAACACAAATTAAACTCAAAACAGTAGGAGAAAGGATCAACTAATTAAATTCTATCAACTTTCAGATGAAGTAACTAATGCCCAAAGTTATTAAGCAATTCCCTTGAGATTACATAATTAATCGGGAATGCAACCTAAACTTTTAAAAACCCATTTCCTCTAGATGATCTGCCTTCTCATACTTCAGCCTCCTGTTTTTCCATGTGTACTTTCCATGAGGTTCTTTCTTCTGAGGACCCATCACCCTCCTAAGTTCTGAAATGGAGGTCTTGCTACAGGCCTTAAACCAGGGTCCATATAGAGGTTTATTTCTCCTGATTTCATTCATGATAAGGCTACTAATAAGCTAGAATGAACATTTCCTTCCCTTTCAGGCTCAAAACCCAGCATAGCATCCTAAACTGTAATTAGAAAATCCATGGGCAGGGCACTCATTCACTTTTCTCCTGAGGGAAGCCCCTGATTTTCCTTTAAATTATCCCCAAGATCCACCTAGAGTCCACAATACTTAGATGGCATTAATTTTTACTCATCTCTAGCAGGTTACTCAGTCTGACCTATTTGAACATTAGTTTGCTTCCACACTCGCAACTACTGCCACTGGATCAGGAATGGGCACATAATCCATAATATGAGCCATTAAGATGCAATCTGGGTTCTTTTTGCTAGGATTTACTGTTTTGTGGAAAGATAGAGGCGTAGTTCCTCTTCTTTGCTAAACTTAGAAATGTGAAAATGTAAGCTTTCAGCTTCCATGGGCTATATGTGGAAGGATTTTACTTGAGAGTGACAATGACAAGAAAAATGAGCCAAGAGAAAAAAAGAGAGACACTGGCACTTGATAACATTGCTAATACTCTGAATAAGCATATGTATTTGCTTTTATTTTAAAATGTTTTTTTAAATTTGATTTAAATGTGATTTTTTTTAAAAATCACATTCAAGTATAAGTGTCCCAGCTGATAAGGACCCCAAAAAGGATGCCGTCTTAGAGACATGTAAATTTCTAAACAACACCATGAATCAGCTATATTCCAAGACTTGTGTTCAACCTGCCCAAACCCTAGCAGAGTGAGGCTACCAGATGTGAAGGCAGCCAATGAGCTGGATTAGCTGGATTTTTGCTCTCACAAATTTGAATTAAAAATCTCAAAAAGAAATGAGATGGTGGTATTACTGACTGAATGTTTGTGTACCCTCAAAATTTGTAAAATTTGACTTTATCCAACAATGTGATGGTATTAGGAGGTGGGGCTTTTCAGAGGTAATTAGGGTTAGATGAGATCATGAAGGTAGAGCTCCCGCAAATGGGGTAGAGCCCTTGCAAGAATCACCAGAGAGCTTGCTTCACTTCTCTTTCCACGATGTGAGGATATAATAATAAGTCATCCATAGCTGTCTGCAAACCAGAAGAAGTTTGTCACCAGAACTCGACCCTGTGGCCCTCTAATCTTGGACTTCCAGCCTCCTGAACTGGGAGAAATAAATTTATGTTGTTTTTAAGCTACTCAATCTATGGTGCTTTTTAATTAATTAATTAATTAATTTATTTATTTTTTATGATAGTCACACAGAGAGAGAGAGAGGCAGAGACATAGGCAGAGGGAGAAGCAGGCTCCATGCACCGGGAGCCCGACGTGGGATTCGATCCCAGGTCTCCAGGATCGCGCCCTGGGCCAAAGGCAGGCGCCAAACCACTGTGCCACCCAGGGATCCCTATTTTTTTTTAAATATAATAGCCCAAACTAAGATTATTGGCAGTAGGAACTGGAAGCTTAAGGTATTAAAATTTGTTTTTTGTTTTTTGGTTTTTTTTTTTTTTTTTTTTTTTTTTGGTAAAGATGAGGGTATTAGTTAGATTGAGTCCTCTGAGGTAGAATTAGGATGCAAGTCATCATAACTAAGTTATGAAGCAGCAGAGTCCATAGGAAGCAGAAGTCATGAAACACACAAAACATATTCAGAGAATAGGAAGGAATAGGACAGGTCACGATTGAGAGATGAGCTGAAAATGAGCAAAAAATAATAGAAAACACGTGGTACAGAAGAGAGATAGTAAGAGAGAGAGAAAAGCTCTGAGATAACATTAAGCGTCTTTCAAATTTCATTTCTCACCGAATAGCTTGTCTCCAGCAGTTTTTGTTGGGATTCTGGTAGCAGCTTTCTGTAGTTCTATATTACCACATCAGTTCCTGTGCCTACTAGCTTTGTAACTTTGAGCTAGTTATTTAGTTAACTAATAGGCCATTTCCTTGCCTGTAAAATGGGATAATGATGGTACTAGCTTCAGTGGACTGTAAAGATAAAAGAAAATCCATGTGAGGGTTTTAGCATAGTAACTGACACAGTGTTAGTACTCAATAAATGGTAGCTGTTTTCATTCATACTATTATTTTTTAATTATTCATTCAAATATGGGGCACCTGGATGGCTCAGTCAGTTGAGCCTCAGGCTCTTGGTTTTGGCTTTGCTCGTGATCTTGGAGTTGTGGGACTGAGCCCAGCATCTGTGAGCCCACAGAGTCTGCTTGGGACTTTTCCCTCTTTTCTCTACCCCCTTGCCACCACCTCCTCCCACACCTTGCAGGAGCTCACATACTAGGTGTGTGTGTGTGCATGAGTGTACTCTCTCTCTCTCAAATAAATAAAAAACTAAAACACCTTTAAAAATTAATTCATCCAAATATATGTTGAGATTCTAATATTGGCAGTCTTCTACACCCTGGGGATGCAGTAGTGAATAAAAACAAAACCCTGTTCCACGGAAGATAAACCAAAGCAAAGCATATAACCCATGAAGGTTACATGTTATCTTTCCTGTCTTATTTATTATCCCCCCAAATGGTCTTATGACAGTTCACTACTCACGTTATTTGGATTGTTTTAGTTACCCAAAAATATATAACCCAAAATATATAACCCAACCTAGCAGCCTAGAAGAGTTAGTTGAGAGGATAGGAATCTAGGGACAAATCTAGGGACATGCCTTTGGGTCTAAAATATCTTCTTTTGAAAATTTCCTCAAATTCTCCATATCCTAATTTGCTCACATGGGAAATAAGCAAAGTACATGAAAAATAAAATAGGTCATGGAGGCTTTTTACCTCATTAGAAGGAAAATACTAGATAGAATCAAGAAATTATAGTTATTTGTCCTTAACACTATCTGTGTTCAATCATACATAATTGAAAACTCCAAAGCATACAAATTTAAGAAAACTTGTGTAGTATAATAATGGGAGCTCAGAGTCCCAAAATATAATTTTTCTTAATAACCTTGATGAAGAAGTCAGATACCCTAGGGTTGACATAAGAGGAGAAAACAGCCCAAGTGAGGCATGTAGACAGAAAAATCTGATCTTTTTTTTTTTTTTTTAAGATTTTATTTATTTACTCTTGAGAAAGAGAGACAGAGAGAGACAAAGACACAGGCAGAGGGAGAAGCAGGCTCCATGCAGGGAGCCTGATGAAGGACCAGATCCCAGGTCTCCAGGATCACGCCCTGGGCTGAAGGCAGCGCTAAACCGTCGAGGCCCCCGGGCTGCCCGAAATCTGATCTTCTTGTACTCAAAATTTGCTATCTTCCTGTCCTTATTTTTGATGAGCTGATCAAAATCCAAAGTTGTGTTTCTGCCAGATAAGTCATTGAAAAATTGTGACTCAGAGATTTCAAGATCCAAAATTTGTGCTTATTGTGACCTTTATTTAGTCTTATATTCCATTTCATTAACTTATGTCTGAAAAGAATTAGTGGGAAATCAACAGCAAAGTCTAGACTTAGTTCCAGCATCAGTCATAATTGTGGGAAATAATGTGCCTGACTGCTCTTGTATCAGAATGATGCATCGTCAAAGCTCAAGAATGGGCATGGTGGTCCAGTAGATAGAAGAGAGTTGCTGGAACTTTGAGGGAGCAGACAATACCCCATACTCAATAAATTATTGAGTGCCTTTTCTCAGTGGAGACGAGCTCAGACCTGGGACCAGAAGAATTCGGTTTGATTCTTGATGCTTTCATTTGCTATTTTTGGTTGTGGACAAGTCACATTACCTGTTAAGTCTCAATTCCTCCTTTGCAGGTTGAGGGATGATTGTGGGGTTCAGCATCAAAATGAGAATGTAAACATGTCTGGAAAATAGTAATTATGTAGTGAGTATATGTTGAATGAAGTTAGTTATAAATGGACTCCAAAACACTATAAAAAGAGGAGATATTTGAGACAGCTGAGTAATTTCCATAAGAGACTTCAAAAATAGTACTAAAATAAGCTATATTACAGCCATGATATTAATTTCCTGTTAGGCTTTATTCACATTCCTTAACCACTGTCTCAATTTCCCATGTGAGCAATAGATAAAAATTACAGACCCCAGTCTCAACATATATGTGTACAGATACACACACACATACACACATTATAACCATATGAGTACTAAATATCATGTAAAATTCTTATATTCAGGGATGCCTGAGTGGCTCAGCGATTGAGCATCTGCCTTTGGCTCAGGGCATGATCCCAGATTCCCAGGATGGAGTCCAGCATTAGGCTCCTTGCGTGGAGCCTGATTATCCTCCCTCTGCCTGTGTCTCTGCCTCTCTTTCTGTGTCTCTCATGAATAAATAAATAAAATCTTAAAAAATAAAACTCTTATATTCAATCATTCACTTAACCATTCAACAAATATTTACTTATTAGACTTCTACTACCTGCCCAGCACTGTGCTAGACACAAAAGACAAAGCAAACAAAACCCAATGTTTCCCCTTTTGACATTTACACTGTAGTGTATTTGAATAACCATGTGTATTTGAAGACCATATGATGGTTCATGACAAGGGAAGTGCATGGATTGTGTGCAATCACATTGAGAGCCCTTGCCCTACTACATATATTACTAACAGTCATGAGCCCAAACCTTTCAGTGCTCTGGCTTTTCTAGGTAAGAGTTAAAACCATCATCAAAAACTAGCAGTCTCCTTGAGCTCAGCTGTCTGCTGTGAATGAGAGTCAGAAGTGACATCTGTCACTGCAGATGACACTGGCTGTCAGAAACAATTGCATCTTTAAGAAAGGATGAAGAAAATTCCCCCTCATGCTCCCAAGCGAGTTTGCCAGGTGTAATTGTTATGCAAGAGGGAACTTTTCAAATCAGCAGCTAGAGCTGAGCTCAGAACAGCCTGGAAAGCAGCAGTTCCATCCATCAGGTGGCTAGCAATCTTCTCTTCTGGAAGAATGTATATTCTTCCCCAGTGAGGGAATACACCTTATTTGTACCCAGTAGTGCACAGATTTTTCTAAAGAAAAAGATGTATATGTAGAATTTTGTTGTTTAGCCTAACTACAATTTATCAACCCCCATCACTAATAAAAGTACTCCAACTGTCTTTAGGAAATCACTCTACCCTATGTTGTGTGACATGGTATGTGGGGATGCAGGGCACAGACCTAACTCCTGTAGCACCCTATTCTCTTAACCAAAGTGATTGATTGATAAATGGAGACATATTACAGGCTAAGCCAATATGTTAAATCAAAACTAACCCTAGCACTTTCCTTTGAAAAGATAAGAAATAAGGCATTCCAGGTCTGAATTTGAAACTGACTGTAAGATTGAACCCACTTGTAGCTTTCTTGTCACCCCATTAGAAGAATGTATCTAAGGAAGGAACCTACAGAGAACAAAGACTAACCAAGAGAAGTATATAGATAACCTGGTCCCAGTGAAATAATTTTCAGTTGCCCAAATCAGAATCAATCTTTTTTTTTAAAAATGAATTTGAACTATATTTTTTGTTACTTGTATATAAGAAAACTATGATGGGTACAGATGGCACATATGTAATCACTACTAGGGCAAGTAAGTACTTTGGGTTACAGGATGGTTTGAACTGTTTTATCCATCCTCTTTCTTCACCAATCACCAATAATGAGAAAGTTGAATTTGTACCCAGAGTTGTAATATTCCACAGCCCAGATACATATCTATTCTGTTAGACTTGACTTCCCATCAATTAACATTATGAATCATCCCACCCCAGGACATTTGAATTTTAGAAGATGACACTTGATTAAGAATTACATATCCCAAAGGGATGCATTCTTTTAACAATATTTGTCAGATGATTGAAATGTCTTTCCTTTCTCTCTCCTTATCATTTATTGTTAAATCAAGTATATCTGAAAAAAACTATAAGAAGAGAACATTATAAAATAGTTTTCCAAGTTGTGCTATAGTCAGAATGTCCACCTTTTTATGTCTAGCCATATATTTACAAAAAGCCTGGGTTTCTGGCACATGGTTTAGGAATCCTATTAAGTGACCATTAGCTTCTAGTTTAATGTGGATAAGTCCTATGAAGATGAGTAGTGCTGAAATATGAGGGGCTTGGAGAAACTCTAACTGTACTTGGACATGGTTGGAACCCTCTATCTTTATGCCATAGTCAAGATATCAATCAATCATAGTCTTCTGATTGCCCATAATGGGTGTAGAAGTCCAAATTGCTTAAACACATAGGCTTTGAAGTTAGATAGTCCTCATCTCAAATACCAGCTCAGAAAACTAATAGTAGTGGAAGTTTGGACAAGTTAATTAACACTCCAAAACCTCGATGCCCACATTAGTAAAATGGGCATAATCATAGTGCCTATCTCATAGGGCCGTTGGGGAGATTAAATGACATAAGTAAAGAGCTCAGGAACATATATGACTAAACTTTAGACCTTTCATGACTGTAAAACCTAGGTATAACAACTCCCTCCCACTCCCAAAGTTCACTTCTTTTTCCCAAGCCATCCTAGGTCCTTCTTACCAGAAATGTCATTTATATGTAAAGGAAAAATATTGTGAATCACTAATCAATCATTTATTAGCCAACTATATAAAGCCATACATCATATATTTTCTTTCCTTTTAAAAATGTTATGCAAAATTTAAGGTACAGCACAGGTTATAAAATATAATATGAGGAAAACCGTGTACTCCTTTCTCTGAGTAAGAAACAAAATATTATTAATATACTCAAAGGCTTCTTTCATTACATTTTCTTAACACAAGTCTACTCTAATTGTATAGAAACAGAAGGCATATTATGGTGGGCATTTTGTTCAGGCCCTCATAATTACATAATCCATTGAGAAAACATCTTAATATGAACGTAACAAAGGTTTTGTCTACCACTCTGAGGACAGAAGTCTTCCTGGCTCTGCAAATTACACCCTTCTTCTTCAGACCTCCCTCTCTTCCTGGGGTTTAATAAACACCCTGAGCCTCCTTCCACCCACAGTATAGAATTGCAGCCTAAAACGATGCAGTGTGAAGTATTGATCCAAAGGCAATCTCTCAAACCAAGGCAGATCCTAGTGAGACCTGGTTGGAAAATGGCAAATCATCAAACAATAGGACTGAACTAGAATTCAGGTGCCATCCTGATCTGAGCTTTCTCTGTAAATCCCCTAAGCCCCATTCTGACTTTTCAATAAGCTCAGTATACAAGCTACTACTACAAAAACAACTTTGGCCTGAGAGATTAACTGCCCAAAAAGCATATTTTAGGGCTGGATTAGCCATGATCCCCATCTCTGGCTTTCAGGAATGAATATAAGTCATTAGGTATTGAAGTTGCCTGACAGCTCCTTAGTCACACTCATGCTTTTGTCTCAGCTAGAGGATGAAAAAGGAGTACAAACTTAGAATTTAGGGTAAGTGTTTAAATTAGGATAAATGTAATGATGTTTAGGATACCACTGGGTTCTGTGTGGTCTTTAGGTCCTGATGGGACGTCAATCATTTTTACTGAGAACCCATGAAGCACACTTTGCTTAATGCCATCTGATGTGTCAAAAGAAATGGAAAACTTTGTTAATTTATTTTTTAACCACAAAATTTTTACCCTATTCAGTTGGCATTTGAAAGTGTGCAATGCCAGTGAAATCACTTTATAAACTCAACATCTCCACGACAATGTAAGGGATTTTTATTGTTATCAGAACAGTTTTTATTGATTTCTATGTGGCAAACTAGTTGTGATCATTCAATGCAAATGTCCTGTGAACAACAAAGAAGAGCACAGTGGTCAGATTTGGGAGCCTTGGGGAAGCTGGTGCAATGTAAATCTATCTTTTGGGATATAAATTTCCATAAAGACAACCTCAAATACAATTATTAAGTGTGCCTGTGCCTTGTTGAAAGTCCCTAAAGGCAACACACTTGGTTAAGAGGGATTGTAAATCTCCTGTGAGGATTTGCCTACTAATTAGTTTCTTTTTAGTAAACAACTGGTTCTTTGTAAAGGTCCTTAAGATGATCATACCTCATTAGTGTGAGATATGAGGTATTAGCATTAGCATGAGGTGGTAGGTCCTTCAGTTTGGCATTTGCTTTTTAATATGTGCTATGTCCCTATCTGAGTGCTAGGCACCACAGGGGATGCAGCTATAAAAAAAGACACATTCCTCAAAGTCAAATAAGTTACATTTTAATTGTTACATCCCAAATCAAGAATGCAAATGAGTATGAATCAGAAAGAAATATCCTGAATGCTATTAGAAATTCAAAAAATGAAGAGATAGATCCCACAGTTGAAGGCTTCGGTAAAACAAAAACCAACAGAAACAAACAAACAAGTTTGCCTGCATGACGTAGACCTTGCAGGATGGATAGGATATTGACAGGTGAGAATAAAAGGAAAAGACATTATAATTAGAATGAACAACGTGAGCAAGATACAGAGATTTAAAGTGTGGGATACTTGTAGGATAAAAGCAAGTGCAAGTACTCCATTTTAATTATGTCACAAGATATCCTTTGGGAAAAAATGGAAAATGACAGCATTAAGGAAATAACCGTAATAGAATAATATTGACAGTGACCACAATAGCTAACATTTATTTAGCTGGCCACCATCTTCAATTCTTTCTTTTTTAATAATCATAGAATATGTAAGGAAATACATGTGTTTATATATCATTAAGATGCAATCCTTTCTTGATGTCAACTTGTTATTAGGAATCAGTAGACTAAAAAAAAAAACATACATTTAGACCCACCTGTTCCACATAAAGAAATTTATTCTAAGTAATGGTCATATAGGTTCAAAGAGATGGGTGTGCAAGAATGCTTACTATAGCATTGGTTTATAAAAATCACAGATTTGGAATCATAATTGCATACCTGTAGGCAATGAGTAAATATCTATGGGGATGTTATCTATGCACTAAAAATTATAAAGACTATGTATGCATTGAGGGACGACATCTGGGTGACTCAGCAGTTGAGCATCTACCTTTGGCTCAGGACTTGATCCTGGATCCGGGGATCCAGTCCCACATGAGGCTCCCTGCGAGGAGCCTCCTTCCCCCTCTGTCTATGTCTTTGCCTCTCTGTGTCTCTCATGAATAAATAAATAAAATCTTTTTTAAAAAAAGAATATGCATTGAACATCAAAGAATTTTTAAAATATATGGTAGAATGAAATAGAAGATCTGTGATCTGTTTACATGGGATAATCCTAACTTGTAAAACACTCATATTTTTAATTTGTATATTAAACAGAAAAAAAGTCTGGAGGAATATAAGCAAAATCTCTAAAACAATTATATATGGAGATTTTGTATAAATTTGCTAATTTGTTCATTTTTGTTTTTTTCTCTTTCTACTATGATAATGCATTTTTATAAGTATGATATAAAATAATATTTAAAGTATAATAAATACAATAATAGTACAAAAGAACAAACTTTGCTTTTTTAAGATTTTATTTATTTATCCATGAGAGACAGAGAGAGGGGCAGAGACACAGGCAGAGGGAGAAGCAGGCTCCATGTAGGGAGCCTGACATGGGACTTGATCCCGGGTCTCCAGGAGCAGGCCCTGGGCTGAAGGCTGCAGTGGTAAACCACTGAGCCACTCCTGCTGCCCCAAACTTTGCTTTTAAATAGATAGATCCCACTCCATATGTTTCTCTGGAATTGTTGATAGCTTACCTAAATGATCTCGGCTTCAGTGGTGTCAAAGGAGACCTTTATCTTAACAGCAGGGAATCTCAATCCATAGATTGGGTCAATTACATCCTTTTACATTCTTGAAATTCTGTGAGTTCTATAGCAGGTGAGGTAAATTTAGATGAGGGGGAAATAGAGTCAACAAAAATTTTTGTCAAAATCTGAGAACTGGGAAGGATTTTGAAGGATGATAGAAAAGCCAAAAGACTTTCAGAATGGGGAGAACACTGAAAACCACAGATAAAATATGGAAGGACCTGAAGATGATCTTTAAATGGATCATTTTTCTTTCATTCTTATCACAACTGAATGAAATAGAAACTGTTATACCAATCTTATAGATAAGAAAACTGAAGCCCGGATTCTGTAACTTTCTAAAGATTGCCCAGTAGGAAGCGGTGGAACTTGCACACAAGACAAGAAGGTAGAAATTATAGAGATAAAGATTTCAGTGCAGCACAGGGAAGAACAAGTATGAAATACTTGTATGTAGTGAGTTCCACGCATTGGGAGGCAAGCAGGTACAGCTTAGATACCTATTAAGCAATGATTCAGAGGAGACACTACCACTGCTCTTGGTTATAAAGTTTCAACATAAAGTACCTTACAACCAACCTTGAGAATTCTGAGCCTTCTTGCCAAGAATAAAATTAGGTCTCCTCCTAACATTCATGAGAAAAGGGTTCAGAAACTCCCTTAGGGGCCTGAGATTCTAAGAATTGACAAAAGAACATTTTCTACATGTTTCTCCTTTATTCCAGCTACTATAATGTTTTCTCTTTTTTTTTTTTTTCCTTTTTACTCTTCCTATTGTCCCTCCTCCAGATCACCTTCCTCCAGTTCTGTTGCTCTTCCTTCCCTCCCACTGTTTTGTCCGATGCTCTATAGGAGACACATCCTAGGATGACTCCATTTTCCCTTTTCAGTACCCTTTTTAGATACTTTCAATCAATACGTAGCAGCAAGGATGCAGGAAAGAGCATACAATGGGAGAGATAATGTCATAAAATACTGTTAGAAGAGCATTCAGAGCTCATTTGTTCACAGAACTCAAAGCCACATTCTGTTATTTTTCTCTCAGCCAGTGTCCTGAAAGTCATTCTGCATTAGAGCAGGAATAGTGATCAAGGCCTGCTGTGATCTTAAACAGTGAAAAAAAGACAAAAGATAACTGGGAGCAATAAGAAAGCACAGTGACACACAACCATCTCTCAGATCTTCTTATGGAAATATGAGTTCAGGGTGGTTCTTGCTCCATTCACCCATTCAGTCATGTATTCATCGTGTCTCACCTGACCATCTATCATTCAGGTAACAGATTTCAAGTAAGAGGTGGAAGAACAAAGCTGAACAGAGAGGTTGTAGAAGTAAAATGGCTCCTAACAATAAATTATTAGATAAATGAATCTCACAAGAAAAACTGACATTTGTGACCATACTCATAACACAAATTAACTCAATCCTTCTATCTCTGCAAGGAAAGTCTTATGAATCCCCATTTACAGAAGAATTAAATGAGATTCAAAGAAGCTAAAAAAAAATGCCCACAAGGTCACACAGCCCAGAAGTGGAAGGGCCTGGATTGAGATGAAATGAAAGAGAATGTATCTCTACATTTTAGGGAAATTAATTTTCTTCACCACTTCCAAGAGATAAATTCCACCAATATTTTCCCATGTTGGATGCCTTTAGAAAGCAGAAAAGCAAGATGAGAAATAAGGACAGAATGGAGAGTCAAATAAAAAAAAAAGAAGGACATCAATCATTCCTGGTTTTCCTTTTTTGCACCCTCTCTAACACGTGCAGGTCCATGTTTATAGCTGGCATACATCATACTCATGACCTCTCTCATTTATGGCATCTTTTTTTCCTCATCCTGGAATATCTTTCCTGATATTTCTATGTCCTGTCCATGGAGGCAAATCTGAATTGAAGCTCTGCTTTTACTTAAATCCATACTTAGACTATTCCTGATTGTTTTAGTCCATAGTGATGCAATTTTTCTGAACCAATAGTCTAATAGATTCTATTAAATCCTGCCAATGCCAATGACCTTAAAGTTATTACACACAAATCCAGTTTGTCTCAACAACTCAACCTCAATCTTGGTTTCCATGTCTTCAGTTATTTCCTGTTTAATAGCATTCTTACTCATAGAAAAAAAATTTTTAAAGTCTTCACTAAAAGAAATATATGATTAATAAATAGATAATAAACACAATAAGAATTGATAGTGGAATGTGAGTGGAATCCATGTGGCAGCTCAATAGAATTGGCCAAGACATAACATTCTTATGGGATAGTTTCAGGCTTTTTCCATCAAAGTCATCTCCAGGAGGCTCTTGAGACAATGGGTACAGCCTCCAGTCTGGAGGAACTTTGATGGTCTGCAGGAATGGGAAAATTCAAGCAACTGTTGGTATCGTCATTGAGCTCTGTCCGATACAGCCCAGTAAGCTATAATGGGGACTGCAGCCTTAGCCAAAGGAGGTATAGCCAAGCAAAGTGGAGAAGAGGCCACTTTACAGCTGATAGCATTTCTCACCAGGTGTTTGTTTTTGTTTTTGTCTTTAAATAACTCAGAGTAATTCCAAATTTGGAGGAGTTTGTATTTAAGAGTGTGAAAGAAAATATTGATGGCCTGGGCCATAGAAAATATGGAATTGGTTTTAAATTTAAATGGTATTTAATGGTATTCTTTTTTTAAATACCAAAAGAATCTTTTCTCAATTTTTGGTCATCATCACAATATAATAGCTACTGATAAGACATACTATTAAGCTTAATTTGCATCATTAATATTTTCTCTATAACTTTCTTAAATTTAGACAGTCCACAAAACAATAAATCAAGCCTTGATTTTTGGTATTTGGCAATCCTATGGTGTACATACTCCCACCATGACCTGTTTCAAATTACATCCCTGGTGGTAGAGTTTGGAAAAGATACACTGTAACCCACAGAGACAATAGACAATGAAGTCAAGTAATTAGGAAACTAAGTTTTGAGTACTTATTACCTTTGTGTTCAATACAATTTATTTAATTATAAGTTTGTATGATTTATATTTTAATAAGGGCTGTGTTCAACAACCAGCTTGAAAATTCCTGAAAATTAAACAATTAGCTCTTGCAAGCTAAGACAAGCCAACTTCAGCACACCTATCCCCTCTTGCACTAGTTACTTTCTATCTCATTATGTTGAGATCATTTTCATGTAGTACTTATGAAAATCTAATATTAGAGTATCTACTGTGTGTTTTTTGTCTATTTCCCACACCTCTATAAAAGAGACATTCATGGGCAGCCTGGGTGGCTCAGCGGTTTAGCGCCACCTTCGGCCCAGGGCGTGATCCTGGAGACCTGGGATTGAGTTCCATGTCGGGCTCCCTACATGGAGCCTGCTTCTCCCTCTGCCTGTGTCTCTGCCTCTCTCTCTCTTTCTCTCTCTCTCTCTCTCTCTCTATTTCTCAGGAATAAATAAATAAAATCTTTAAAAAAAAAAAAAAAGAACAGACATTCATGAGAATAGCAACCTTGCTGTTTTTCATTGTATTATATACCCACAGCAACTAGAACATCCCTGGCACCCTGGTACAAGCTCAATATCTATCTACCAGAAGCTGAATAAATTCAGGATATAAAACACCTGCCAATTAAAAGATAAATCAACTAATAGAACCTGGTCTAAGGCAATGGCAGGCATTTCAGATGAAGACATTCATAACACCAATACACATAGAAGATAATCAACTTCAGTCGAAAGTAAGCAGATGTCTTTGTTACAATTACTATTCACTCTCCTCCTACCCTGTCCACAGCTGGGAACTAGTTCTTACCATACCTCCCCATTTGAAGATTAAGCTAAATTTGAAAACATCATCCTCAAATGTAGGTGTCCATGAGAGTCTGACTCAGAAGGCCTGTGATTGTATTTTTTACTAAGTACCATAGATGGCTCTGATACTGGCAATTCAAGGGTTTCTCTTTGAGAAGTGTAGTGGTGACGAATACAGTGTTCTTAGCCTTGGCTGAACATAAGCATTAACTGGGTCAGGGCCAGGGAAAAGGGGCCTGGGAGGGTATTAACAATAAGACATTTGACCGTCATTGCTTCTCCTTATGTACAGTAATTGAAGATTTTTTCCTGAGCTTTTTAAGAATTATTTTTTTTATGAGATTCTTTGATGCCCAGTGAAACCTGAGGTCTAACATATGTAAGAAAATAAGCCTAGTTAGCAACACTTTCTTTTATCTCCATATGTATAAATTACTTATCTGAAGATTAAATTTACTGAGCTTGAAAATTATAAAACTTTGTGTCTTAAAAATCTATTTCAGGGACTCTTGGCTGACTCTGTTGGTAGAGCATGTAACTCTTGATCTCAGCGTCATGAGTTCAAGCTACATGTTGGGCATAGAGCCTACTTCACACATATATAATCTGATCTTTTCCATGGTCTCTTTTGAAAGATGTCTACACATTTAATATGCAGATATGTATGTCTTTAGCTTCGTACAGACAGTTGACTGGTTATATAAGTGTGGACTGCTAGCTGCCCCCAGCCAGCTGTGTGAGCTTGAACGGATTCCCTAACCCCACATTCCTCAGCTTTCCCACAGGGTTGTTGTGAGGATTATGTGACTCTATACATGTGTAGTCCTTAGAACAACCTAGAAGTTCATAAGTCCTCTTTTAGTATGTTCTTATGTTATTAACCATTAGGATAGCTGCAGCTCCAGAAATGTACATCCTTATAGGAGAGGAAAAAGCCAATACTGAAAGAGAAAAACCAACTGATGATTTTAAAAATTGCACCAATCCATATCAACATCCTGTACTAGTTAGCCATTGCTAGCTTGATAATAACTGCAGTTTAGCCTTTGCATAAATTACCTGATGTGTTGCACTTGTTCTCAGCAACTCTGCAAAATAATAAAACTCCTCAAGACTTCCAATAAGATGAGCATCAGGTTATTTCATATTATTCTGGAACCGGTAAAGAAAATTTCAAGTGGCAGCCAGCACCATCTTTCAAATGACTTTTCAGAAATGGAGGAAATTATACCATTTTCACTTCAAATCATTCACCAGGGAAGTGAAGCAGATTCTCACAGGGAACCAGGTCACCAAGAGAAAAATTCTAAAGGCCATTTATATGGCATTGCTGTGATGATCCTGGAGACAATTGACCAAATTGTCCCATATTCCCCCCAAAGCAGTCAGGTTTTTTGATAATTCAATTTATGAAGTAGAATAGTAATATGGCTTATTCTAAATATTATTGCTTGGCTTCACATAGGTTTTGTACTTTATAAAAATGATATCATATTGGATATATTTCTGCAAATAGATGGTTTTTGCCCAAAATTATGTTTTTGAGATTCATCCTTGTTAATTCATAGATCTGTGCTTTATTTCATTCATGTCTATTTTGCCTTGGTGTGAATTGGCTGAAACTTATTGGATATTTTGTTCTTAGTGGACATTTGGGGTTTAATTCTTTGTTATTACAAGTAATAGTGGCATAATCTTTCTTTTATATACACATGTATTAAAATTGTAAAGAAAGTAAGAGAATGATAAACAGAAGATTCAGGATAGTGGTTCCTCTCAGAGGTGAGGAAGGGAAATGAGCATCAGAGAGAGTGTTGCAGGATCATCAAAGGTATGATAATATTCTACTTAAGGTAGGCATGTAAATAGTATGTATGTGTATATACATGCATGCATACATACATGCATCAAT
Source organism: Canis lupus baileyi (assembly GCF_048164855.1). Lineage (NCBI taxonomy): Eukaryota > Metazoa > Chordata > Mammalia > Carnivora > Canidae > Canis > Canis lupus. The sequence continues at coordinate 29,617,395 of NC_132856.1, forward strand.
ATATAGAGATCCATACATTTTATTATATATATGAATTTATAAATATATACACAGGCTTAAAAGTTTTTTTAATTTGAGATAATTTTGAAATAATTCACACAGTGTTTTAAGAAATAATAGAGATCCTTTTAAATTTTTTTTCAAGATTTTATTTATTCATGAGAGACATAGAGAGGGAGAAGCAGACTCCCTGTGGGGAGCCTGATGCAAAACTCCATCTCAGGACCCCTGAGCCAAAGGCAGATGCTCATCTACTGAGCCACCCAGGTGCCCAACAGAGACCCTTATATCCTTCCCCAAGCTTCCCTGAGTGGTAACAACTTATGTAACTGTAGTATAATATCACACTATGTAATTGGCATTGGTACAATCTATAGACCTGATTCATATTTCACCAGTTTTGTGTACAGTCATTTATGTGTGTTTTCTATTTAGTTTTATGCAATTCTATCACAGTGAGATTCATGGAACTATGACCACAGTTAAGACACAGAACTGTTCCATCATAAAGGTCCCTCATGTGATACTTTTATAGCCATAACCACTTCCTTTCCTTCCCCTTTTCTGAACCCATGGAAGCCACTAATATGTTCTCTATCTCTACAATTTTGTCATTTCAGGAATGAAATAAATATGAATAAAACAGTATGTAACCTTTTGAGATTGGCTTTTTAGACTCAGCAAGTTTAAAGATGCATCCAAGTTGTGTGTATCAATAGTAATTCCTTTTTATTGCTGAGTAGTAGTCCATACACATACTGTTAAATTGTGCCATTATAAAAAAAGAAAACATAATGGTTTCATTAGATGGTAGATTTAAAAGAGGTTGTGATAAAAAATGAAAGATTTTCAACACACCCTTGCTTTTTAAATGAAACATTTTGAAGCAAGAAAAGAAATGTATAATTGGCTATTTGGGAATACGTAGACTAGGAGAAACTATATGTGACCTCAGGAACCCAACTTTGAGATTTTGATTTCTGTTAATACATGATGTAGTCAGTTTTCCATTACTGGAATCAAAGGAAAACATAGATTCCCAAAGGATGCTAATTGTTGATTTGTCTGAGTTCACTGCATGGGACATAACCAAGGAGGGTAGGCTGGTAAAATATGTGGGCTAGTAATTCTAACACAATTTGCACATCTTGATGTTTAAACCAAAAAGAAAGCAAGTTCTACTAGGCTTCTATCCTCCCATCATTTTTAGTCATTCTTTCATGTAAGAATTTACCCATTCATTCATTTAACAAATGTGTTTAAGTGCCAACTGTATACCAGCACTAGGATCTAGTTCCTGCTACAAAAAAATCAAACAGCCTAAAAAAAGAAGAAAGACCAAAAGAATTGGAATTCCCTCTCATCTAGTCATATACTCTTTTACCAACCCTGATATTTCACTCTAGTTCATAGAGAAAATAGAGGCAGAAAGAAAGGAAGCAATTTATATAAGGTCACATAGATGGAAATCATGGACCATTGAAAATATCAGTGTGAGGCACCTGAGTGGCATAATTGGTTAAGCACCTGACTCTTGATTTCAGCTTAGGTCACAATCTCAGGATTGTGGGATCGAGCACTGCAAGGTTTTTGCACTTGGGCATAGAGCCTCTTGATATTCTCTCTCTCACTCTCACTCTAACTCCACCTAAATAAACAAACAAATAAATAATAAAATAAACTATCGATGCAATGTACTCACCATACAGGAGTAATTCTGGAGATGGGGTCTTCAGGCCCAGGCATCATACCTTTAGGCACTTTTTTCTTTTTTATCAACTTCAGAAAGTTTACTGATGAGTCTGACATTTTTTTCTTAAATATATTGTTATAGCTTGTGTTAATTATTATGATTAAAATTGCACTGAACTATTCATTGTTAACTATGAATAAATTTTTAAAACTATTATTTTGTAGGCACTTCTGAAAACTGAATTCCTGAGAAAGACTGAGCCTTCCATATTTAGCTTCCCAGAAGATTCTCATGAACATAAGTCTGGGCACCATTCTAGAGAATTTCTATTAACTATTCCATTATTGGAAATTAATTTCCTTCCACAGTGTGTAGGGAAATTAGCTCAGGTTATTCTTTTATCCGAAGGAAGAAATGAGCAAGCCAGTGTGAACCCCCACAGGCCTTCCTTTCCTCCCTTTTCTTCTGTTTTCTTTCTCTATTCTCTCTCAAGAATACAAGGAAAATGGCTTCCTTTATTCCTTTGTTTTGGCATTGCATCAGTACAGCCCATTTCTCGCTCCCTGAGCATCCTGAGAAAAAACAGAGGGCAGCAGACCAATGATAAAAAGAAGAAACCTTAGCCAGGTTGCTTAGGGAAAGGGTCTTCTGAGCAAGGCATGAAATCTCTGCCAACTGCTTCCTTCTCAGATTCCTTTAAAACCCTTTATCCAGAGTTCCAGCTGTTGCCCTGCCTGGAACATCCTGGTTGGTCAAGAACACTCTAAGTCTAGCCAGACTGCCCACAGAAGAGGTTTTTGGTTTTGGTTTTGTTTTATTTTGTTTCATCACCTCTGAGCTTAATGGGTGGCACAGCTCCAACTGTAAAGGTGTCCACATCAAGCCCATGCAGGCAGATAAATGGACCCAGTTGCCTGCTTCATAATTCAGTTGTAGGAGACAAGCCACAGAACAAGGAGGCTTACCTTACTTGAACTTACTTGGTCAGAATTCTCTCTCTTCAAGTCATACACTCTTTTATCAACACCACTATTTCTGTCTGGTTTCTAGATGAAAAAGTTAAGTCATAAAAAGGGTACAAAATTTATCCAGGGTCATTACAGATAGAAGTGATAGATCATTTAAAATACCAACCAGGGCAGCCCAGATGGCTCAGTGGTTTAGTGCCGCCTTCAGCAGAGGGCGTGATCCTGGAGACCCAGGATCGAGTGCCACGTCAGGTCCCCTGCATGGGGCCTGCTTCTCCCTCTGCCTGTGTCTCTGCCTCTCTGTCTCTCTCTTTCAATCTCTGTCTCAAATAAATAAATAAATAAATAAATAAATAAATAAATAATAAATCTTTAAAGAAATAAATAAAATACCAACCAGTGGGATGCCTGGGTGCCTCAGTCAGTTAAGCATCTGCCTTCAGCTCAGGTTATGATCCCAAGATCCTGGGATCAAGACCTGGGACTGGCTCCCTATTCAATGGAGAGCTTGCTTCTCCCTCTCCTGCCCCTTCTCCTCATGCTCTCTATCACTCTCCCCTCACTCACTCTTGCTCTCTATCTCAAGTAAATAAATAAAATCTTAAAAAAAAAAACCCACACACAGTGAATTAACACAGGTATGTATGTATGTATGTATTTAATTTAGCTTCATGCCTAGCATAGAGTCCAATACAGGGCTTGACCCCGAGATCAAGACTTAAACTGAAATCAAATCAAGAGTGAGATGCTTAACCAACGGAGCCTCCCACCCCCCTCCACCCCCCCCAGTCTGAACAGCCATCACTTAGGCCACTGCCTTTCAATTCTGGTAGGGTTTGGGGGTGGAACTTAAAATCCAAACAATCAAAAACAGGTTGGGGTTCTCAACCTAAGGAGGGGTTCTCAGGATCCAGTACTAGGGATAGGATTCTGATCAGCTGATGTGAAACAGGGTCTGGGGCTCTGTGTTGTTGTTGTTTTAAGATTTTTTTATTTATTAATTTATTTTGTAGAGAGAGGGTTCCAGTAGAGGTCTAACTCTGACATTGCTTTGCTTGTTTGTGGTCAGAAAGCAACATCTGCCACGTAGGTCCCTAGAATTTCTCAGATGTTTGGCAGACATTTATCTGGGGTTGGTTGGCTTCACTGTGAGTAAACATGTGCTCTGGCTTCTTTTGTGCTGAATAATAGTTTCATAGGATCTAATTTCACAGATAAAATGCAGTATTGATCATTCTATTTTAGGATTTGGTACACAGATATTGGAGCAAGAAGTGGTGAAATGCAACCCCAGGGAGAAATAATTCAGTTTCCCATGGAAATATTCTGCTTCTAAATTTGCTCCTGAAGACAATGTAGGGAAATCAAATGTGTGAGTCAGGCAAGATTGTAACACCATTAGCTCTAAACCATTTAAATGACAAATAAGGTTATAAAGACAGGGTTAAATCTGGGACACTCACTCTTTAAGGGAGACTTTAGATGTGTGCTCTGACTTGCGACTTACAACAAAGCCAGGCAGATGGTAATTAATAGCATTTTCCCAGAAGGTGGAATAAAATGAAAAAGATTTGTAAGTGCTTACCTCTTTACCCATGGAGAAGTGGTAAATAAAAATACCATTTATCCAATATCTCCAAGAGATAAAAATAAGTGTATTTTTGGATAGCAAAAAATGTCAAAATTTTACTTTAATCATTCTTTTTGAAAATTATTTAAAATATATTATCCATTTTCCCTACCAAAGCACACAGCACTTTTATGCTTATTTGGGACTTAAATGATGACAATTAGTTACAGGACCGTGTATAACAAAATAATACTCTCCAGCATTACTGATTTGTTCTTTCGCCTAAACTGAAACTAAATGGCCCCTGTCTGCTGTTCTTTGAGTTCACCTATCTTTGCTCTTTCTCACAGTCACTTCCCCTATGTCTATGTCTATTTCTGGTGGTCTTGGCTTCTATTCTTCTTGCTTCTTCCCTCTCTTGAAGTCTGGGAATACAGGTGACTAAGCTTGTTAGAACTATTTTCAACATAAGAATAAACAGGTTCTGAACAAAATAGTGGAGAGTTCCCCTATGACTAAGGGAAAAAAATTACATTGTCTTGATGACTTGTATTTTCACTCTCGAGAGTTCTTAGGCTCCAGGATAATGCAATCAAATCAATGTTAGATTAGTGTGGTTTTACTGTATTTTGTAAGTAAAATTAATCTCATCATCTACCCTGAAAATAATAAAATATCTAGGTCAAATTAGTTATGCTTCTGAGTTTTACATTTGGCACCAAATTTTAACCACAGAATACTCCTGACTTGGTGAGGCAGATATTCCACATTTTCAAATAATGAAATGATTATTCAAATGGTTTACTGATTTTCCAAGAGCAAGCAAGGAGTTAGACTCAAACTTGGCTGTATAGATCACAGAAACTGAGGCCTCATTCTAGACAAATTATATCAGAACCTCTAAACAGTGCAGCCTAAGCATCAGCATTTTTTAGAAAGCTGCACAGTTACCATTTTCAAGAGCATCAACATGTACCAAATAGCAAAGAATTAAATCTAACAAAAGATATACAGGACTATTTACTATTGAAAACTAAAAATGCTATATAAGAAAACTTTGGTAAATATATCATGTACATGAATAGGAAGAAGACAATATTACAAAGTTGTCATTTCTCCAAAACTGATCAATATATTCAATGCAGTCTCAATCAGAAATCCAGGAGGTTGATTTTGGTAGAAATTGACACATTGATGCTAATTAAAATGAAATGCAAAAAGCCATTTGTATTCAAGAGTATCTAGAAGAAGAACAAATCTGTAGGACTTACATTTAGATAAGAAGAACTATTGTGAACCTGTAATAGTTAAGCCAATGTAGTATTGGTGCAAGGATATAAAAATAGAAAGATGGAACAAAAAAGAGTCCAGAAACAGATGCAGACATACATAGTCACCTGGTTTACAACAATAAAAGGCTGTCATGAGTTGAGAAAGGTGAATGAAGCTGGGTCAACTGGACTTTCAAATAGGAAAAAAATGTACCTTGACTCCTACCTCACTATATGCAGATGCTAATCCCAAGTGGATTTCATATCTAAATGAAGAAAACAGAATAGAAAACTTCCAGGAGAAAAAAACAAGAAATATTTATGAACATAGAGCAGGTCAACATTTCATAAATTGACACTAAAAATACTAGCTATAAAGAACAACCTGATAAATCAGGTTATATTCAAGTTACGAATTTATGTCTATCAAAACAGAGTTAACAAAGTTTAAAAGAAATCCCTAGATTAGAGGAAGATATTTACAATATACAAATCCAACAGAGATTCATATCCAGAAGGTATTAACAATTCCTGCAAGTCAAGAAGAAAAAGACAGAAATCAAATAGGAAATTGGGCATAAAACTAGGGCAATAACTTTAAAACAGAGGTTATATAAATGATCAGTAAGTATAGGAAAAAGTACTCAATTTCATTAATTATCAGGGAAATGCACCTTAAAACTGCTAAGAAATATGACTACATACCTACCAAAATGGTGAAAATGACAGACACTCAATACCAAGTATAGAGGAGGATATGGAGCAACTAGAACTCTTACACACTATAGGTGGGCATGCACAACAACATGACTGCTTGGCAGTATCTTCTAAAGCTGAACATACAAATGTCCTGTGACCTAGAAATTCTACTCCCAACAGAATATGTCCCAACAGAAATTTCCCTATGTATACCAAAAGACACGTCCAGAAATGTTCACAATAGCACTATTGAACATAGCTTAAAGCAGAACAGGAACCAATTATCCATCAAGAATGGAATGGATAAATTTTTATATTCACACAATGAATAGTGGGGAAATCTCACACACAAGACACCTGGGTGGCTCAGTAGTTAAGCATACATTGCCTTTGGCTCAGGGCGTGATCCCAGGATCTTGGGATGGAGTCCCTGCATCAGGCTCCCCTCCCCCCAAGGAGCCTGCTTCCCTCTCTGCCTATGTCTCTGCCTCTCTCTCTCTCTGTCTCTTGTGAATAAATAAATAAAATCTTGAAAAAAAAAATCTCACACACAATGTTGAGTAAAAGAAGTCAGATGCCAAAGACTATATTCTGATTGTTCCAATTATAGAAATGTCAAAAATAGCCTAAAGTCATCTATTGTGTTTTTGTTTGTTTGTTCGTTTTGTTTTTTGCATATAAAGGATTTATTTTATCTATTTATTTTTAAAGATTTTATTTATTTATTCATGAGACACACACACACAGAGAGAGAGAGAGAGAGAAAGAGAGAGAGGCAGAGGGAAAAGCAGACTCCATGCAGGGAGCCTGACGTGGGACTCGATCCCAGGACTCCAGGATCACCACCCGGGCCAAAGGCAGGCGCTAAACCGCTGAGCCACCCAGGGATCCTCTAAAGGATTTATTTTAAATGTTTCATCTATAATGTTAGAAGTCTGGAAAGTGTTTACCCTGGGTCAGGGTAATGAATGCAATGGGATATAGAGGGGTTTTCTGAGATGCTAATAATGTTCTGTTTCTTGATCAAATTAAGTGTGTACATCAGGCTGTACACTAATGATGAGGACAAGTCTTTTTGCATGAAATATTCAGTAAAAATTAGAACAAATAGAAATCCCTCGGGCACCCCCGGTGGCGCAGCGGTTTAGCGCCGCCTGCAGCCCGGGGTCTGATCCTGGAGACCCAGGATTGAGTCCCGCGTCGGGCTCCCTCCATGGAGCCTGCTTCTCCCTCTGCCTGTGTCTCTGCCTCTCAGTCTCTCTCTCTCTCTCTGAATAAATAAATTAAAAAAAAAAAAAAAGAAAAGAAATCCCTCTGGGTGATCCTACTATGCAGCTAGAGTAGAAATCCACCTGTCTAGAGATCATATCAGGTTTCTTCCATCCCTCTCTTTCTTCCCTTCCCAGACCCACCTACCTAAGCCTTCCTCTCCCTAATTCTAGCTCCAGAGTGTCAAGGACTGTCTGGTACAAAAGATACAGATGGGAAGAAGCCATCATCTTGCCTTCAAGAAGCTAAATGTTTTCTCATCTATTAGCTTCAGCCTGCCAACTGACAATAAGATTAACCTGTCACACTGCAGTTGCTACAAGGTAAAGTTGTTACTAATTACAGCTGCCACAGATATCCTCATGACCTTCTTGAATCATTATAATACTAGTACACAAGACATGACCATACCATGGGCAGACTCAACTGCAACAGGTATTAATTACACAGGATTTTATTGGGCATCATTTGACTCCAAGTATAACAGAGTATGTGTAATAATGAACTGAATTACTGGCACCCACATGATGTTTCCAGTGTATCTGGCATAAGGATCATTCCACACCCAGTGGGATGATCCTATTCCCCATCAACACTACTTGCTTTCCTGATCATAGATAGTGATATTACTCATTTTATTGTTCTGTTTTTCACAAGCAGTGTGTGAAAATTAGACTCTCAACCGTACTATTGATTATTTCTTCTACCTCTCTTGACATACACTTTGAAATAAACAAAAATAAGCATGTTTCTGCAGAATCTTGACTTCACATTTTCAGAACACTTCCCCATGCTCAATCTCTGTCCTCAGGTGCTTCCAATAACCAAGGCACCAAATGACATAGAAAGTCAAAGCCAATCATCTTTATCTTGCACAGCACACGCTGTCTTTTCAGAACATGGTCATTGATTATCTGACCATGGTCATTATGCCAAGGTTTGCTTTTGCAAACAAACAAAAGATGACATACCCTTGGCCTGAATCCTGCCTTTAGTTTACATTCTCTCTGACTGCTATAACCAGAAAATCTAAATAGTCAGGTGGAAAAGGGCCCTGAGAAATTACCAGCTACTTCACTCTTAGGCACAAATTCCTTTCTGCCTATACCTTCCCTCTAACCTAGATAAACCATCTTGATAATAACACTTATAATGTTTCCAAGAAAGGGGTATTCATTAGTTCACTGGTTGCTACTTACCCACATTCAGGTTCCAGACTATATGTTACTTTCCAGAGCAGCCTTCTCTTGCCCTTCCAGAAGAGTTTAGGTCCCCATATTATTAACTTTCACATAATCATATAATTTTCTTTATAGCACTTAGTCCAGTTTCAACTAATTCATTTTTGTACTTATTTGTCTTATTCACCAATATATCTTCAGCAGTTTGCACAATACCTGGCTCATAGTTATATGCTCAGTAAATATTATTAAATCAATGAGTGAATGAATGAATGAATGAATGAATGAATAAGAGCTTCCTATGGTGTTTTTTTGGAGTTGGAAGGGTTTTTTTCTTTTCTTCCCTAAGATTATTTTCTCTTGCTCTAGATAAAGCACATCATCTCTTGTTCTGTCCTCAGTAGAGATGAATGGCAAACAGGTGGCCAACAGCTCCCATGTCAGAACCCTTCGCATAATCATAAATCATGACAAAGATACTTATTCTAAAGTTTTTATGTCTTAGCAATTTTCTCTGAAGGAGAGCTAGGTCATGATATCCAACTCAAAAAAAAAAAAAAAGGAATAAGGAATAAAGTCATCTAGATACTCTTGATTGACATTAGTACTTGGGACCTTGATGTATCTGAGATTTTTCTTGAGATCTTGACTTAATCCTTCTGACTTTCTAATTTTGGGTGTCTTCACAAATTATGAAACTGAATGGGAACAAACTAAGGGTATCCTGCATATATGTATCTTTTACCTTTATTCATTCATCCATTTGTCAAATATTTTTAAGAAAATAGAATGTGTTTAGTCCTGTGCTAAGCACTAGAGATCTAGTAGGGATGGAGAGAAACAGGGTCCTGTCTTCAAGATCCAGTCAAGACTGGGGAGAAGGGGTAGTTAGGGAAGTCTTTCTGGTATAGGAGTTGCCTAGATCAGTGATTTAGCACCTATCCTAGTCGACTACAGGGCTTATTAAACACAGATTACTGGACCACACCCCCATTTTCTGATTGTCTAGGGGATCCTGAGGTTCTGTATTTTTTTTTTTTTTTTTTACAATTTCCCAGGTGATGCTAATGCTACTGATCTGGGGACCACACTTTTAGGGCCACTGACTTGGATGAATGGAATATTAAATTAGAACATAGAAAAAAATAAATTAGAACATAGTTAGATTTAATAAGTATTTGCTGGATGGATAAATGAATGGATGCATCAATCAGCCAATCAGTTGAAATCCATCACTACATCAATAGCATAAAACCCCAGTAAAAGGAGGCCACAGAGATGGATTTTAAAGTAGCTTATTTACTACAAAGTAATGAAAGACTCTACCCCTTCTCTCCCTATGGTCCCTAACATGACTCATCACTAGCAAATGGTATGGCTGGAATTAATCAGGCTGCTTTTCCTATTTATGTCTTGTTCTATCTGGAGTTGCAATGGGCATTGCCTCCTCCGGAGTGTAATTTGGGCTGACTCATTTCCCAAGTTGCTGATAGAAAGGTCAGCATGCCTCCAGTTTACAGCTGATGGCATATAAGGAGCTATCAATCATAAGTTGCACATCAGAGAGATTAGCCACCTTCATATGTGTTCCTTCTTGGTCACCTTGCCAAGAATCCAGCAGATCATTTGAACTAAAGGTTAAAAACTCACATTGGCATATGTCTGTGAATGGAATACGCAGCTAGCAGCATAGAAATTATACTAGTGTGGGGGCACCTGGGTGATGCAGTCAGTTAAGCATCTGACTCTTGATTTCAGCTTGGGTAATCATGCTGGGGTTGTAAGATGGAGTCCTGAGTGGGGCTCGTGTTGAGTACAGAGTCTGCTTGGATTTCTCTCTCCCCCTCTGTCTCCCTCTACCCCTTCTGCCTGTTCTCTCTCTCTTTAAAAATACATAAATAAATCTTTTTAAAAAGGAAATCACATTAGTCTCATAGAAAATATTTAAGTGCCTGAGCTTTGTTCTCATTCAGACAGAGGTGTGTGTAAGTCCTGATTCTGCCTCCTAAAAATTAGATGATCAACATCCCTAATCTTCAATTACTTCAACTCTAAAACAGGCATAATGGTAATAATGAACTCATGAGACTGCTGCACATGATGTGCATAACATGTTTAGCACAATACTAACCTCATATTAACCATTCAACATATTTTAGTTAGCACTGTTGCTCTTTAGTTTCTCAAACTGTTTTCCTCTATTAATGCTTTTGTACATTATCTTTTGTAAATAATAAACTTAGATTTGGCATATACCCTTCTTTTTTTAAAAGATTTTATTTATTTATTCATGAGAGACACAGAGATAGAGGCACAGACACAGGCAGAGGGAGAAGCAGGTTCCATGCAGAGAGCCCGATGTGGGACCCGATCCTGGATCTTGGAACTCCCCCACCCCCACCCCCCACCCCCACCCCCACCCCGCGCCAAAGGCAGATGCCCAACCCCTGAGCCACCGAGGCGTCCCGGCATATACCCTTCAATTGCCTTTAGACTGGGTCAAGAGGAAGAATTTCACTGCTTGGATTTTCAGTTCTGAGCCAGAAAATGGAGTGATTCATATTCAGCTAATTTCTTTTTTCCACATAGTATAAAGATTACTACTCTGGGCCAAGATTCATTCCCTGTTAAAGATACCAAGAAAAAAGCTATAGAAGAAAATAACTGTCTTCCTTATAATCAGCTTTAAAAGGTAAGGACACAATACTTCCAGTTTCCCTCCCCTACCCCCAAATCTTTTCTGAATCTAGCAGTATTACCTAGGATAAAAGCAACTGAATGAATATGGTTCCATATCAGCCTGGGGGTCAGACACCCCTGGTTTCCAGTCCTGGCTCTGTCACTACAAGCTGTGTGATCTTGGAAAAGTTACTTATACTCTCTATGTTGTTGTTTTCACTATTCTTAAAGTAATAATATTACTAATAATTATTGTGAGGATTAAATTAATCTATTTTCCAGTACTTGAAAAGTACTAAGTTCACATAAATGTCAGTTAGGTGAACTCAGCATCTTACCCTTTTATGTGACCCTCATTTTAATATTTCTGGATTTGTTGAAGGAGTCCATGCCCTTCAGATTGGAATGGTTTCAATTATAACCTCTTTCAACCTCCTCTTTTTAATATAAAAACCCTAATCCTTTTAAAGAGCCCACACCTCTTTCATCCCTTTTAATGTTATAGTCGCCTGGCAATTTCTCCTACAGCTGCTTCTTCAGTCTTTCTGGCAACACTAAATAAGACCTTTCTAAGGTAGGCCTTTCATCTACCCTGCCAAATGCAGGGCCTTGTCCATAATAGGCACTGGATATATATTTGTTGAATAGATGAATGAATAAATGCAGCCAAGACATTCAAAAGTAATCGTGGCATTAAGCTAAAAATAAGGCAGCTTTGTTTCTCTGTAGACATGCAATGGGGCTAAATTACCACATCCCCTTCAAAGAATTGTTCCAAATCAGTCACTCATAGGGAACTGTACAAAGCCCTATTAATCATAATGCTATTATAAAACACAAGGGTGGGAAAAGGGACTGTCTCCTCTGCGTTAGGCACCTTTTAGTTATTACTCTGGCCAAAAATCCAATCACCTAGACAGAACCAAGATCAAAAAGAAAATGCCTCAGCTCTCATCTCCAGGTGCCCTTGTTCACTGAAAATTGGCAAAAACCCAACTTGTCTGGAATCCCATGGACTGCTAGTGAGCTTTTGAAAAGGTATATTAGATCATTTTACTCTCCTGTTCAAAACTATCCAGTGACATTCTGTGATACCTGAAACCCAGACTGCTCAAGGGTCCTGCTGATCTTTTTGCTCAATCATTGTCTCAGACAGCCATCACTTCACCCCATCCCCAATCTATCCCTAAGACAGAGCCCTGCAAACTTGTTCTGTGAAGAGCCAGAGAGTGAATATGTCAAACTTTGGGGAACATACCATCTCTGTTCCAACTACTCAACTTTGTCATTGTTACAGGAAAGTAGCCATAGTAAATGTATAAATTCACAACTATGGCTGAACTGTGGCTGTGTTCCAATAAAATGTTTTTTACAAAAGCAGGTGGCTTCCTGGATTTGGCCCATAGGCCATAGTCTCCCAACCTCTTCCCTAAAATAAGACCCCTTCCATAACCCCCTATCCTTATATCCTTGCATTTAGTTATTCACATTTGTTTGTTACTTCTCTGGTTCAGTCACTAGAATATGACCTTCAGAGGGACAGGACCTTTGTTTTGTTGACTGCAATGTTTCCAGCCCTAGGACATTTCCTAGCATATAGTGTGTGTTCAGTTGAATGAATGATCTCATCTCCTGTTACTTTTGCTGTCATTCACTGCTCTGATTTTCCTTCAGTTCTCAGGACATTCCAAATTCATTCTTGCTTTCTGGTCTTTGCACTTGCCTTTGCCTTCAGCCTGAAGCATCCTTCCTCCTTGCTTTTCATGTCCTCCTCTTCCATTCATTTAGTTCTTAGATCTTTGAAGTTGCCTTTCCTGATTATACTAAACAAAGTTTCTCAGAAGCTTCACCAACTCTTACTTTCCCCACAACATTTATTAAGAAGTGGAATTATCTTTTATTTGATTTCTGTTCATTGTCTCCCATGACTCCAGCAAGTTGATCCACCTCCTTAAAGCTTAGAAAAGTGTATGACACATAGGAGTTTTTCAATAAAAATGTGTCTAGAACAACAGTGCTTTTCAAACTTCAGTGTTTATATGAATCACCTTTGCATCTTGTTAAAATGCAAATTCTAAGTCTGTGGGTCTGGGGCAGGGCCTTGAAATTCTGTGGGTCTGACAAGCTACCAGGAGATATTGATGCTGCTGGTCTATGGACCACATTTTGAGCAGGGAGAGTCTAGTGAATATTTTTGACTGCCTCACCTTTAGGGCAGGAAGTGGACTGTAGGCTGAGGATCTTTCAAAAAACATCTGACATGTTTGCCAGCCAGAGCCAAAGATCAAAGCGGGAGACCAATTCCATCCGTAAAAGCCATATCCAATGCAAAATGGTAAGGACAGATTTTCCTGAGTCACTTAAGTGGTTTTGGCCTCAGGCACCAGGTCTTCAATGAACAGGAATTGGCAACATTTCCTATAATAAATTCACCTTGAAAATGCTGAATCATCCATGGGGAACCAAAATGAATCTGTCTTCATTCTGTGTTCAGTTATGTCTCCATTTATTTCAACCACTCTACTGCATACATTAGGGGAGTTACTTGCTCTACACCTCAATGTGGTAACCCTGAGAGACCTCATATTTTTGCAGAGCCACAGATCATGCTGCTAGTGTAAATGGTGAGGACTTGACCTAAAAGAGAACTTCCTACCTCAAAACTGGAAGGGAATGTATCCACAGGGAAATATGATATGGTGGAGTGATTAAGAGCTGTCCTCTGGAGTCTGATTACCATTTAAACTCTGCATGACCTGGAGCACAGTACCTACACTCTTATCTTTTATTTATTTATTTATTTATTTATTTATTTTTTAAATTTTTGCTCAAACAGGGTGCTGGACTCTTTCTCCTTTTTTCTTTTTTTTAAAGATTTTATTTATTTATTCATGAGAGACACAGAATGAGAGAAAGAGGCAGAGACACAGGCAGAGGGAGAAGCAGGCTCCATGCAGGGAGCCCGATGTGGGACTTGATCCCGGGTCTCCAGGATCACGCCCTGGGCCGAAGGCGGCGCTGAACTGCTGAGCCACCCGGGCTGCCCAGTACCTACACTTTAAATGCCTCAGTTTTTTCCTCTTAAATGGAAAATAATGGCACCTGATGCTTAGCCTTGTTGTGATAATTAAGGGACAGAATTCTTTGTAAAGAACTTGGCATAGTATATGATACATGTGAGTATTAATTAATAATAGCTACAGTTTTTATTCTGCTTTACCATAGAATATTGTTATTATATTTATTTTTTTTGTTATTATACTTATTGAAAGTTATCTCATGTTTTAGAATTTGAAGAGTAGCTTTGCACATAATATTTAACACAATTATTTTAATATACCAGTTAAGATATAGAATTCTTACTATATACCAGGCATATATTAAGAGCTATGTTATCTCATTTAATCCTGAAAATAAATCTGTGAAGTGGATATTGGTGTCTCCATTCTGTAGATAGGGAAGCTGAGGCTTCAGATGGTGACATGGTTTGTTAAAGTTTACTCAACTGGTAGGATTGGAGCAAAGATTTGAGCCAGGTTTAGCTGACTTCAGGGTCAGCTAGCTATCCTTTACCTTCTAGCTATCCTTTACCACCTTGCTGGGGAGGTCATACATGTAATATAGATTTTGATGTCTTGGTTCTTGAACAAGAGATCTTTCTATTACAACACCAACTCTTAGGGTGCTTTTCTCTTCTGTGAGAGAATCCGTATGACAATCATCAAACATACTTTCAGGTCTAGCAATTAAGCTTCTGAGCTCTATTCTGATGGACTTTGCCAGCTTGTTTTCCATTTGTTTGTTTGTTTGTTTAATTTTTGTCACTGTAGACATCCTGTTTGATAGAGCTTTGGCCCAATAAATACTGTAACTTCAACCCTCAAGAAGGCCGCTCAATGACCATACTATCCCTTATGTTCTAGTTATCTATTGCTGATAATTAGCAACCATACCAAAATTTAGTAGTATAAAACAACAACAGATTCTGTGTCAGAAATTTGGAAAGGGCATAGGAAGGGCAGCTCTTCTTTGCTTACAATTTCTAGGGTCCCAGTTAAGAATACTTGGGGTTTAGGGAAGATTCTATTGTCTAGAGGCTGGAATCATCTAGCAGCGTCTTCACTCATATGCCTGACACTTGGGCTGGAATGAATCAAAGACTGGGCTCAGCTGGCACCATGGACCAGAGTAACTACCTGTGGACTCTGCATGTACCCTGGGCTTCTCACAGCATGGCAGCTCAGTACTCAAAGTACTCCCAAATGAGAGAATCTGCAGAACAAATGTTCTTTCAAGTCATCAGACTCATATTTAAGAGTCACATGGTATGATGTTTGTGTTCATTTGTGTTCTATGGTTCAATGAATCACTAAGAAATGCCCAGTTTCAAGGGTAAGGGAATTAGATTCTACCTCCTGTTGGGGGAAACAAAGCCACAATGCTAAAGAACATGTGTAATGGGAAATGTTGTTATATCAATCTTTGGAAAATACAATCTGCTGCAATCTTCAATTCTATACTTTCCCTATTTTGTCATATTGAACATTACTTTGCAAGAGGCCAAAAGCTTCTCTACTGAAATGATCTGGAAATGAGGAAAAAAAGAATCCTCTTGAATACCCAATCTTGAATACTTACAGAAAAAAATTACCCTTCCATATGTAGCATGTCTTCAATTCATGAGCAATAATATTTTAGGCTTTTGGAGTTATCAAGATGTCTTTGTTAGGTACAACCAAAAGATTCCTAAGGTGAGAAAAAATATATGAAAAAAACTTTAATGAATAACTGTACCATTTATTTGCAACTTTAAGGCTGCAACATGCATATAATCCTCACAACCCAATGAGTTAAACAATATTCTAAGTTCTCTATAATAAGAAGAACGTTGAGGATTATAACCACTGAGTAACGGTTCAAGTTTCACTGAAATAGGAAGTAGTAGAGCAAGGAAGTGTTCAAGCCCAACTCTTTAAAGATTCATAGCCATTCAATGGTAATCTAGTGATCCTCCTTGGAGCATTTAGTTTCAAGCTCTCTTTTTAAATCAGGAATCTTCTTGTTTCAGGTGATAAAAATAAAACTAAAGCTAGCTCACATAAGTGGTAATCATGCCAGTTATAGGAGCTTCAGGCATAGCTGGATCCAGGAGCTCCAGCAATGTTCTTGGAGTCTGTCCCTCTCCATATCTTGGTTTTGCCTCCTCTTTTTTAATATTTTATTTATTAATTCATGAAAGACACAGAGACATAGGCAGAGGGAGAAGCAGGCTCCCTGCAGGGAACCCAATGCGGGACTCCATCCCAGAACCCTGGAATCATGACCTGAGCCAAAGGCAGACATTCCACCACTGAACCACCTAGGTTCCCCCTTGCTTCCTCTTCTGATTTCAGTCTTAAGTAGCCTCTCCCTATGTGGCGATAAAGATGACTACCACCAACTACAGACTGTATACTCTCACTTGAGCATAGCCAACAGGTGTTTAGCTTCTCTTCTCTATCAATTTGAGAAAGTGTCTGTTTTATTTCTTATCTGGATTAAATTCTAATTGAGCTCAGTTGGATCACAAATCTATTCATAAATCAATCACCCTTGAGCAGGGAGTTGAAATAAGATGGTTGGCCAGGTCTAGGTCAGACCTTCACAAGCAATATGGACTATGTATGGGGGAGGAGTGGTTTCCTAAAGGGATATCAACATGAGTATACAATGGCAAAATAATGGACATGGGGCAGCAAAAACATCAGGTGCTGACTACATTCTCATTTTACAGTTGGATAATCTTGTAGTTGGCAAGACTGATCCTTATTCCATTTTTATCAATTCTTTCCCTCTGGCTCCCAGTGTTCTATTATTGCATCTGTTCCTCCTTCCTTAGAGGAAAAGAGTTGACAAATTTATTCACACTAAGGTGTGAGTCACTCAATCACCAAAAATCCTTGCATTCTAGTTTCTATAATGAGCATTCACTCATTTGACTAATATCTATTGAGCATTCACTATGTGACAGCCCTGTGCTAGGTAAGCACTGTGGAGATAAAGGTGAAATAAGACAAGCAGGTCTTACATAGACTCAAGTATGTATTAACATTGTAATGGGAAAAGTAAGATATATTTTCATTTTTAAAATATTAAGGTCATCAGGGAAAGGCCAATTACTCACACATTTCCAAATTTGAGGAGGTCATAAATATTGCCTAGAACAGCTTTCTGACCTCCAATAGCTTCCAGAGCTCTGATTCAGCAAGTCTGGAGTAAGACCCAGGAATCTGAATTTTTATAAACACTCCCAGGTAATTTTGACGAAGATGCTTAAGGGACTTTACTTTGCTTTCCCATTAGTTTAACACAAAGGAATTATTCTCTAATGACTATATTTCTGAAATATAGAAATCCCTGAATCTCTCCTGAAAAAGAGAAATGTTGGAGCAAGGATGTCTTTCCTTTCAAAACATACTGCATAAGCAGCATCTAATCTGGTCTTTTCATAGAGCAGCCACCCCCACTTCCTGTATGTTGAGATCTGCAAAGTGGATAAAAGATGCTGTCGATGCCCGGCCCATAGTATCCGTCTCTTCACATTAAGAGCTGCTTCCTGTGAACATCTGAGCCTCTGTCTGAGGGTGTTTTTGTCTGGCTGTGGTTGCACACTTGGCCCATGCATGTCTAGGTGGAAGACTAGAGAATGAGTACCTTTAAGACAGCTGTCAGTCAACATTGGTTAGGGAGTTGGTGGATGCACACCCCTGCTTCCTTCTCATCCTTTGGGGTAGCTGAATCATATTCTGTCTCGCAGACTTCCCCCAAAGCTTTCATTGGCTTTCTTCCTGATCCTGTCTTCTTGGAATGTTCCCTGTGATCACTTCCTGTATAAATGAGCAGTCTTCTAATCCTTGGCTCACAGTCATCTTCTTGGGAAACAAAGCAAACACCCATGTATGTCTAATTGTAAAAAGCCATGTGCTGTGCTTGCATTTTTCTTAGAAATATTAAGTGCTGACAGTTGTCTTCAGGTTACATCAAAGAAGTTCCAATGAAGTATCTGAAAGAATCGAATGAGGGCTTAAATTAGAATGGATTCCTCAATATCTGACACACAAACTAATACACATGTCTTCAGTTATCAAGCACAAGGTGGAGACCTTCTTACTATTATTATTATTATTATTATTATTACTATTATTTTTACCATTCACTCTGAAAAGACTCAGCCCAAATGCTAAATAGTTGTTCTAAAGAAGGATTTGGAAAAGGAACAGACTGATGTTAAAATGTTATTGTACTAAAATAGTCATAGAAAGTGCAAAGAGTGTGTTTATTATGCAGAATGCATCCAAGCATGATTAGATGTTTGGCAGAAGAAAAACTAGGAAAGAGTGGAAAAAGCCGAGCAAAAACCAGCCAGACCCAAAGAATTACTCGAAAAGTGAATGAATAGAAAACTTCTTGGGATTTGAATGTTGATGAATAACTGGCATCTCCCTTCTTCATCTACTTGCAAATGGTAACAAATCATTCTGATGATAATTGCAGAATATATCTATTTATGACAAGCTGATGGACATGGAGATCATTCTATTTTATGTTCTATTGATTACCCCTCAAACTAATTCATGGGTTCTCAGAAGAACCCAAGACTAAAAGAGCAACACCAGCGCTTTGTTCCCTAACCCAAAAAGAGAAAGAAAAGAAAACTATTAGTTGAATGAACACATAAGGAAGAAGACAATTATTCAGAGAAGAAGGCTGGAGGCTAAGTTAAATACAGCTATTTCACTGCTTTGTGAAAGTTCATGTTAAGCCCTTTACTTTTACAAAAGACCTACATTAGTACCTGTTTTCATTAACCCCAAGATATCTGAAGAGGACTTTCACTTTAATAAAAAAGGTCAAAAGCAAAAATAGCATTCAGCTTGTGTTTTATTACAGTGAGTGCTTATAGAGACCGGGGTCAAAAAACAAAAACAAAACAAAAAAAAGAGACCGGGGTCACCCCACATACAGAGACTGGTTCCAGTGAGCTCCTTCCCATGGAACTACTCTCAGCACCTCAGCATCAGGCCACTGTAGCTTTGACCTGTGTCTGTGAGCATCTGTGCTTCATCTCCATTTATCTTGTACATCCACTAGAAAGATGTGTCCTAAGGTATCAGAAAAGCCTAAGGGAAGGTATTTTGAGGGTCTGAGAATGCTCAATAGTTTTTCCATGTAAATAAATGGTAATAACTGCTTTGTTTTATACCATCTCAGCTTAGGAAAGTTTTCATAGATATGCTCTACTTTTGGATAGTGGAAGAAACTTGTGGGTGGGAGGAAGGGCTAGGACAGCCCTTTCTGACAAACATTCAGAATTTCTGTTCTCTGTTCTTGTGATAGCTACTAGGGAGAGATCAATTTAGAAATTTGCTTTCAGTTCTACAATTTAGACCTCTATTGAGTTGTAGAGGAAATCACACAGTTGAAAAGCTCCTGAAAACAATTTTGCTGTATTTTTTTCATCAGAATTTTACATAATGCTGCTCTTCTGAAACCACATCTTAGATACTTTCAGAAATTTTATCTTTAAAGTTTTTCTTCTACATCTAATTGTAACAAAACAACTATTTCAGTGGGATTCTTAGTTTTTCAAGCAACAGGAATTGATTAGGCCCATTTAACTAAAGCACAAAGTAATTCATTGGAAGTGCTAGGGAGAACTTTGAGATTTGAGACAAAGGCTGAAGAAATAGAAAAAAGGCTACCAGGAACCAGTGGTGCCCTGGGCATCCTGGGAATAAGAATAAATTGGCCAAATCATTAGCCACCACAGCTGGGACGAACCAGCTCCAACTGTTTTTGCTGCCTTCATGTTACTCCATTAATCAGAATACTGGGAAATAAAGTAAAATTTTTAGCTTGGGTTCCAGGCCCACATTTTGGCAAGGGGAGAACAGTGTACTGAGAATGGCAGTTCTACCAAGATGGCATACAGGGGGAGAAATTACTCCCCCCAAAGAAAATTAGGTACTGGAACCAGAACAAGGGGAGTATAGAACCTAAAGGTCAGGCTAGAGATATAGATTAGTGCTTCCTGAGATAATAATCTTGTAAAAAGATACCAACCTTAGAGTAACTTGTCTCACCACTTCATTGTATTAGTATTTTGCTACCTTGTCCGAAATATTTTCTTAATAGCCCTCAATGACTGTCATACCACTATTAGAATTTTTTTTTGAAATACATCACTTTTGAAGGATGATGCCTCCCTCTTGCCATTAATTGGCTTTGGTCTCTGGCCCTGAAGCTCACTGTCCTTTCTCATCTATCCTTCCAGACTCTACATACAGAGTAGCCCTGCCAATCTGCTCTACCTTTACTGCTGTATATGGTACCTTAACAACTTAAGTTTGAGGGACAAATTGTGACTCTCTGAGTTCCAATACATGAACATGTGCTAGGAATTTGACATCATATTCCTGGTGTTGAGTATTTTACATCTATACCCCCCTCTGTGCAGGTAGATCCTATATTATAAAACAAGAAATAATGATGGTAATACAGCAGCCCTTGAGAGCACAGTGGCTTGTATTCCAAGGCCTTTGAAAACCACCAAGTTCTCAGATATATCTCCTCAAATAATATTTTCCCCCACAAAATGCAGTAAAGCATAACTGAGAAACTATAAATAATCCCCTCAGTCTTTAATGATTCTATAAATACGGGACTAAAGTCATTTACAAAGCCATTAAAATAAATACTGGTTGGAGCACTCACTGAAACAATTTAACAAATCATTTTTTTTTCTTGTTTTCCTAATAGAACATGTAGAGATCTGACTCACTGCTGAGTATGACATTTTCTTCTTTGATGTTTCCAACACATACAACTTCCAGATAAGAACTCCCAATTTTGTAAACCTCTTCATGCCCACCATCAATGCTGGAAGAGGATGGTAGATAAGGGGTGGGGCTCAGGAGTATAACTTACCAGGTTAAAATCCTGGCTCCACCAGTTAGTATTGTGTGAATCTGACAAGAACTCTTTTCAGTAAACCTTGTTTTCCTCATCTGCAAAATGGTGTAATGACACTAATTGACATGACAATTCATTTTAAGCATCAGTGTCTGATACTTCATAAATGCTCAATATACATTAACTTTTAAAAAACATCTTTAAATAATGACATCATGAAAGCAATTGCTTCTGCAAAGATGAGTAGAGAACAGCAAAGCAACCCAAAAGCATAAGATACTAGAAATAAACCTAACCAAAGAGGTAAAGGATTTATACCCTAAAAACTACAGAATACTGCTGAAAGAAATTGAGGAGGACACAAGAGATGGAAAAATATTCCATGCTCATGGATTGGAAGAATTAATATTGTGAAAATGTCAATGCTACTCAGGGCAATTTACACACTTAATGCAATCCCTGGAACGTCTGGGTGGCTCAGCGGTTGAGCATCCGCCTTTGGCTCAGGGCATGATTCCTGGGTCCGGGGATCGAGTCCCACATTGGGCTCCCTGCATGGAGCCTACTTCTCTCCCTGCCTGTTTGTCTCTGCCTCTCTCTCTGTGTGTCTCTCATAAATAAATAAATAAAATCTTAAAAACAAAAGAAAATGTATTATTAAAAAAATAATAATGCAATCCCTATCAAAATACCATGGATTTTCTTCAGAGAGTTGGAACAAATCATCTTAAGATTTGTGTGGAATCAGAAAAGACCCTGAATAGCCAGGGGAATATTAAAAAAGAAAACCAGAGCCGGGGGCATCACAATGCCAGATTTCAGGTTGTACTGCAAATCTGTGATCATCAAGACAGTGTGGTCCTGGCACAAAAACAGACACATAGATCAATGGAACAGAATAGAGAATCCAGAAATGGCCCTTCAACTCTATGGTCAACTAATATTCAACAAAGCAGGAAAGACCATTCACTGGAAAAAAGACGGTCTTAAATAAATGGTGCTGAGAATATTGGACATCCACATGCAGAAGAATGAAACTAGACCACTCTCTTTCACCATACAAAAAGATAAACTCAAAATGGATGAAAGATCTAAATGTGAGACAAGAATCCATCAAAATCCTAGAGGAGAACAAGGCAACACCCTTTTTGAACTTGGCCACAGCAACTTCTTGCAAGATACATCTATGAAGGCAAGAGAAACAAAAGCAAAACTGAATTATTGGGACTTCATCAAGATAAAAAGCTTCTGCACAGCAAAAGAAACAGTCAACAAAACTAAAAGACAACCTACAGAATGGGAGAAGATATTTGCAAATGACCTATCAGATAAAGGTCTAGTATCCAAGATCTATAAAGAACTTATTAAACTCAACAGCAAAGAAACAAACAATCCAATCATGAAATGGGCAAAAGACATGAACAGAAATCTCACAGAGGAAGACATAGATGTGGCCAACAAGCACATGAGAAAATGCTCCACATCACTGGCCATCAGGGAAATACACATCAAAACCACAATGAGATACCACCTCACACCTGTGAGAATGGGGAAAATTAACAAGACAGGAAACCACAAATGTTGGAGAGGATGTGGAGAAAGGGGAACCCTCTTGCACTATTGGTGGGAATGTGAACTGGTGCAGCCACTCTGGAAAACTGTGTGGAGGTTCCTCAAAGAATTAAAAATAGAGCTACCCTATGACCCAGCAATTGCACTGCTGGGGATTTACCCCAAAGATACGGATGCAGTGAAACGTCGGGACACCTACACCCCAATGTTTATAGCAGCAATGTCCACAATAGTCAAACTGTGGAAGGAGCCTCGGTGTCCATCGAAAGATGAATGGATAAAGAAGCTGTGGTCTATGTATACAATGGAATATTACTCAGCCATTAGAAACGACGAATACTCACCATTTACTTCCACATTGATGGAACTGGAGGGTATTGTGATGAGTGAAATAAGTCAACCGGAGAAGGACAAACATTATATGGTCTCATTCATTTGGGGAATATAAAAAATAGTCAAAGGGAATAAAGGGGAAAGGAGAGAAAATGAGTGAAAATATCAGTGATGGTGACAGAACATGAGAGACCCCTAACTCTGGGAAATGAACAAGGGGTAGTGGAAAGGGAGGTGGGCGGGGGGTTGGGGTGACTGGGTGACAGACACTAAGGGGGACACTTGAAGGGATGAGCACTGGGTGATATGCTATATGTTGGCAAATTGAACTCCAATTTAAAAAAAGAGAGAGAGAGAACAGCAAAGCACCTTAAACTATATATGCTAGGGGCTAAGCGAGGTTCATTCACTAGCTAGATGACTCATTCCCTACACAATTCATATTTGTATCTTAGAAAAATTAAAAATCCTTGATAGGATCAACCTCCAGAGTCACTTACAAATAATGGAAATACTAAATCCACATGCACTGAGGATCTAATGCAGCATTGACAAATAATTGGGGAGTGCAGTGGTAAATGTTCAGAAGGAACATCTCTGAAATGTCATCTGGCTTTGTGAGACAAACAGAAGCATATTAAAGTAATTCCAAACATAACTGAGCTACAGAATGCTGTACATAAAATTGTGTAATCCTTTGAGTGACTTATTAGAACTTTGGGGTTAATACAAGACCAATTAGATAGTTTAGCTCACTAATGCAATCATCCCATAATGATACCAATGAGTTTCCCAGGAAACATGTCGGTGTTGCCAAAGTGGAGGCAGATCATGAAAAATAAATCAAAGTCCCATGATTTTTGGTCCTGTGAGAGAGTTGGCTTCAAAATATCATGGGAAACATATTATTACTATTGCCATGGTATGACTTAATTCAAAGCAACCAAGTTCAATGAACACATGGGGAAAAGGCACAGACTATACATGTATGGTGTAGAAATGGTGGTGGTGCCCCTGCAAAGCAAAAGGTATGCAGTTGAAAGTTAGATGAATACTTTGAATGGAACACTTCCCTGCCCCACTGACTGGTGGCATGGCCATGTGACTCACTTCACTCATAGAATATGGACATGAAGTAAACCGAGGCCCCTCTTACGTTAGCAGGCACTGGCACTCCTGCCATTCATCACAAGAGGGACATCCCTAGGTAGGTAGGCATTGAACCAAGCAGGATGAGCAGAACTAAATCCAACTCATAGCCTCAAGGGAACTAAACCCAGTCAACCCACAGCACAACAAGAGCCATTCCAGCTGATCCTCAGGCCCATGGGCATGAAAAATAAATTATTGTTGTGAGCCATTGAGTTGCAGGGTGATTTTTTATGCAGCATTGCTGAACAATAGTTGACAGATGAATAACAAGAGCTAATACCAATTGGGTCCTCACTTTGTGCAAGGCACTGAACTCAGGACTTAACATTCATGATTGTTCTAATTCTTAGACAACCTGGAGAGGTGGAAATTATTCTCCTTTTTAAAAAGTTAAGTTATTGACCTGAAGACACATGATTAATAAATGGCAGAATCAAGATTCAAATCCAGGGCAGTCTGGTTCTTGTGCCGAGTTATTTTTCACTGCACTACACCACCCTTCTTAGGTGTTCATTTATGTCAGGGTTGAAGGATAAAGACCACATTCTTCTACAGGTCTTGAATTCATTTGTCTGGCCTTCATAGCAATTGATTGTGTACTTATTGTATACTATATACTGAGTCTGGCATACAGTAAGCACTCACTGCTTAGTGGAAGTTAGCTCTTATGGGTTTTACCATGTGAATATGTAAAAAAAAATTTAAACAATGAGATCTTAAAGCAATACAAGGAGAAAAATAATGTATGAATAATATATTTGATATAATTAAAGAAACTACTTCCAGTTGTTCATGTTAAATGATTTATTGCCACCAAGTAAGATCTCATAGATTTAATTTTATTATAAGAGCAAATAAATTTATTTGAAACCTAAATTTTTAAAAAATTTATATTATATCACCTTTCTCACTGACAGCTTTTATGTTCTAAAATATCTCTTGGACCCTAAGTTTATTTTGAGAACAAACAAAAAAAATCTTCCAAAACGATATATAATTCTATCTCCTATGCTTCTAACATGGGGAGGAGGTATTATATGTAGGCCAAAATATTTCTAGATAGAAAAAATAATGCCTCTACACTCAAAGTCATGATGCTACGGTATATGATGAGGACATTATCTTTTCACATATTCAAAACTTTCAACAGTTAGAAGAGGCAAAGTACATTTTGAAGAACCACTAGATACCAGGTACTAATATAAGTTCTGGGAATTTTAAAACTGTTTAATAAAGCACCCCCATTTTACGTGTAAGGAAATGTCAGAAAGTATCCACAACGTCTGGCCGTACAGCTGGTTGCGTGCAATTGCAACTTGGAATCAAGTTTCTTCTAATTTAATGAATCAGGCATCTTGTTTTGCCAGAATCAGATCAGAACTGGAAAAATGGCAATGGTTGCTCTCTACCTGGAGGCACAAATGCAAACAACTACAAAGGCCATTCTTGTACAGGAGTGAAGGTGGCAGGGGTAATACTGCAGTAAGTGAAGGCAGCTGTGGTGAGAGGGAGAGCACAACCCCTGGGGCAGTCCCTGGTGATTGCGCACCACAGTCACTCCTGACATTCTTTCTTCTTGTCAACAGAACCCTGACCTTGTTCGGGTCATAGCATTCTCAACCCTGAGTGATGAATCAGGATTGGTGCAAATTGTGGAAATCTCAATATCCTTTGCTAGTAGGTAGGTGTGGCTGTGTGACCTAGCTCTGGCTAAAGAGGTCCAGGGAAAGAAAGACATCTAGGTGACTTCTGGGCAATTTCCCCCTTTCTTAAAATAAAAGAGCTAAATGGGCAAGGACCACTCCCTTGAATGACTTCTTTCCCCTCCTACTACTATGATAAGGAAGAAGAAAAAATGCCACTGCATTGAGGATGGCATCAAAAAAGAAAGATACTGTTGTTAAGTTCTTGAATGAAGTCTAAACAAGCCTTCCCCCAGACTCCTTGTTGAGCATGCAATAGATGCTCCTTTGGTTTAAACCTTTACAATGTGCGGCAAAATGCATTCCTGACTTCAACTGTGTCCCCACTAAAGAGGCAGAGGCTGTTCAACTCCCATCAACTACTGAATGTTGCAATGTGGGCTCTTGTTGCCACCTCTTCCAATAAGATAGAAAACAGTATTTTTAAAACAGTAAAACCACCTGTTTTTAAAAATAAAGGAAACGAAATCAAATTATTAAAATATGGTGCACACCGAACAAAACATACCTTCAGGCCAATACTGAGGGCTATAATTTGGCAGTTCTTGACAGTTGTATCAAGTTAGTAAACTCTGTCCTAAATTAACTACCCATTTTGCTGGCTGGTCTTATAGAAAATTCACAAAAGAGCCATCAAAAAGTAATTATTATGTGAGCGCTGAATCCCGCAGATATAATAAACCAGATTTGCCTTCCCAGACTGAAGAAGAAAAGGAATGGCTTCTCCATACAACTGGCCTTGGATTTAAAGAGAAAGTTGAATTGTTAGGTCAGAGAGAGGATTGAATCTGTTCAGACATTTCCATGGGTCTCCTTTCCAAATTGATTTGTCATTCCTTTGATAAGATCTCAGAAACTGATTGCAGAGCTACTTGGAGCTCAGGTTTCATGCAATTCTCATTATAAAAGGAAGAAAATAAGACCCTTTCTATGTCAATGATCAAACCAGGGACCTGCTGCTAATCTCAGGTTTATTGTATGGCTGTGGATACTGCCCAGGCTGGATAAAAATAGCAGCAGTACTAGTAACAACAACAATAAGAGTATGTGGCCTGCATCCAAACTAAACACTGAAATATTTGTTTATTATTTTTATGTTGGGAAATTGCCCTCCTCTGCTCCTCCATATGGTACCAACAGAACTGTATGTCACAGGGCGCTTGCCTATATTAAAAACCTGCAAGGAGATGCACTGGACCCAGACCTAGCTGACCATCTTCCTGTGTGATTGGTTGCAGAGATGGCATGTGATACAAACAGGGAAAATCAGAGTTCTTTTATGAGAATTGATATATAGACAGAGAAATAGAGCCTGTTTTCTCCTCCATCATCCTAAACTATAAAGAAGAAAGCTATGTGATACCAGACAGCATGTAATCATCAGAGGTACGACACCTGTCTGAAAAAAGAAGCCAAGTGATTTGTGTGCAGCTGAGAGCTGAGGAGAGAGAGAGTCCTTGACACTTGTATTTAAATTTCTGAATCCATCTGTTCCTGAAAAAAGTTCATCCCTTGGACATTCCAATTAAGTAAACCAGTGAATTCCTGGAGAAATATTGCTAAAAAGTCAGAACAAAACGTATTGGTTTGCTGAGAATATGGAAGAACAAGATGTAAACTATAATCAACTGCCCAGAATGGGTGCAAGGACAATTTAATCCATAGGCTGGTCAGAAATTCCCAGTGGAAGGACAAGGTGTGTTTATAGCAACCAAAACAAAAAGAAGTTTTACAGAATGTAGAGATGACATTTGGTAATAAAAAAAAAAAAACTGCTCTCTACTCTTAATAAGTGACCCTATTTTGAATTGTTGTCTTCTGTTAACTTCTTTTTTTTCTCTACTGCCTCCAAATGAGGTGTATATTTTGCAGTCACAAAGGGCACGGACTCCAGTGGATGATGCTTTGCAGACAGGCACCTTATATATAGGCCAGGAAAAACCTGTGTTTTTCTTCAACTTTGTTCCTTGTCCATTGTTAACAAATTATATTATTTTACTGACAAGGACAAATACACATCTTATTCCTTCTGAACATAGGTGTGAGTCAGGTAGATTGCGTTTGGAGCCTCAACTCTGCCCATGACTATGTATGATACTTACATAAGTTACTTAAACTCCTGGAGTGTCAGTTTTCTCAGGAAGAATAGAGATTTAGGTGAGCATTACACAAGCTATTGTATGTAAAAGTGCCCAGACTATTGCCTTGCACTTTTTACAAACTCAAATCAAGAGGTGTTTGACACTTAGTCCTTTTGTTCTCCATTATCTCTTTTTGCCCTCAGATGCTCAACCTATTGGGTTTTTTTTCCCTGTTATTTCTGTTCATCAGTATTTTCTTCAACCACGTATGTTTTGTTTCCCTCCCAAAGTACAGTATAATGGAGAACACAAAGTGATGTTCACTAAATCCCCTACCCCAGCTTATGCCTTGAATTCCCACACTGTATCTTTAACTGCTTCCTTAACATTTCCACTTAGATATCCAATATGTAAGCATCTCAAATTTAACACAGCCAAAATAGACGGCTTGATTTCTTCCATATCCTGTCTTCCCCACCTGAAAAAATGGCACCACCATCTACTCAATGCTCGAATGAGTTTGCTCTTCTATTTCATCTGCCATATCCAAATAATCAATCAGCAAGTCCTACTGGTCCTACCTTATACATATATAAGGTCCTACCTTATATATATATATCTCACATGCTCTGTATTTGTCCCTGACTGCCAATGCTTTATCACCCTAGTTTAAGCCACCATCTCCTCTTGTCTAGTCTCCTAGACTAGTCAACTAGTCTATTATTGAGTTCAGAGTTGGCCTAAATGGATTACCACGGGACATTCTGGATAAAGACAGAACTGATCTCCAACATCATTACTATTTTTCTCTTGGAAATCTTTAAGATCATACTCAATCAAGGAGAATTCATTGCAAGCTAGAAAAGTCAAAGAACTGTGTCATGAATTTTCCTAGTGCTGGGCAAAATTTGGGAATCTTCAAGAATCAGGAACGTGAGTATTATACTAGAGGAGCATGAGCTGACATCTCTTGGCAGCAGGTCACAAGCTTAGCCACTCTCTCTAGAGTTATTTTCCTACCCTGTGACAGGGTAGGAGGGAAACCTGGCTTCTTAAGGTCTAGAAATTCATGGGAACCTGGTGAATTAATTAGACTCCTGTGAAGTTCAATCAATCACAGCCCAAAGTCCTGAGGAAAACAAGATAGCAATTAACCTCAGGTTTCTACTTCTCAAACAAAATAAGAGCATCTAGGCTACTGAGTTACTAGGCACAGAATCTTGAAGACAATGATAGGTGTCCTTTAGGAACATTAATATTCAGTTGAACCATATGAAATTGCTGTTTTTGTAGGTCAAAATGGTTGAATAATAGCAATTTCTATTATTTAACTTAATAATAATAGCTAATCTTTATTTCTTACTATGTGTTAGGAACCATATGAAATGCTTTATGTGTGTTAATAATGCATCATTCAATCCCACAATAATTCTACCAAGTATTATCCCATTTTACAGAATAGGAAACAGAATGAGAGAGGCAGAGTAACTTGCCCAATTCCAAACTATCAAAATCTACTAAATGCTAGAGTCAGAAATAAAAAATAAGTATAAAAGACTCTCAGGTTCTAAATGCTATGAGTTACTGCTTTATTGAGTGCCTCCCATGTATTGGGCACTTAGAATACACTGTTGCTAATTAAAGGTAAAGATCATCCTTATTTTTAAGAGAAAGTAACTGGGCCTCCAAGATTTTAAGTAGCCTAAGTAAGCCTAAGCCTTAAGCCTAAGATCCACATGGCCTGGTTGTATTTCTAATCCAAATATGTTAGACTCCCTACAATAATTGGCCATCACTCTTCTTTAAGAGTACATGGCATACCTGTCATTTAAACCCAGAATTCTTAGATTCCATAGCACTTACTTATTTTAGTATGCCAAACTGCATTTCACATATGAAAGAAACTGTTTTGGGGGAAGGGATATACACACATGTGTATGTGTGTGTGCATGTATGTAATTTGTTAAGACCAATCAACTGGATTTTTAACAAAAGAAATCCATTTGTTTCACCTTCTGAAGACCATATAATTTGAATCCTTGTCCCAAGAGCACAATAACCATGCTAATGAATAATGAGCTCAGGAATAATAGCTACAACCCTAAACCCCAAATTTGTTCTGGATAAAAGCTGATGGCCTCCTGTCCCCTGGTGAACTTCCAAGCTTGGAAAATTTCCTGCCTCTTTCCACCTCCCCTCAGGGAACCAATACCAGCAATGTGTGTGTAGAACGGCTCACTGAAACGTTGTAAAAATGAACAGATCTTTCCAAGGCTGCCAGCCAACACTGAGAAATTTGGTACAGACCGTCAACCAAATGGAACTCAATTCATCTATATTAGGATGACGGGAATGAGTCAACTCTCAGGAGCCTCGAACCTTTCATTTTAATTAGTCCAAATAATGTAAAGCAAATGCTTTTAAACCACTAAAATTCAACAAGCTGCCCACATCTTCTCATAAATACTCCACCTCCACTCCCTCCCTTCTTTCCCTTTTCACACACACATTAAATTGATAAAGTCCAAGGACAGCTTTTGACTGGAATCGTTTCTCCCTCCTCCTATGTTGGCTGGAGTCTATAGCTGCCAGCATTCTAATTCTGTTAGCTACAGTCCCTTCCATAAGACCACCCTAAATGAAGAACCCAGAAGATTGGAACTGCTTCTAGAATAGAAAAGGATGTAGTTTAGAGTAATTCTCTACATCCTGGATAAACATACAGAATGGCAAAGGTTTATTATCCATTATGTGAAGACATTTGCTCCCTTTTCTTAATCATAATGTTTTATTAAATATAAAGAGCATGACTTTGAAATCAGACAGACCCGGGTTCAAATTCTGCCTCTAGCACTTACTCGCTGTGTAGAAACAGACGGTTTACTTTAAAACCTCTCACTTCAAAAAATAATAATAATAAAAATAAAATAAAATAAAACCTCTCTCTTCAAGGGCACTTGGGTGGCTCAGTCAATTAAGCATCCGACTCTTGGTTTTGGCTCAGGTCATGATCTTAGTGTCATGAAATACACTAAGCCCTTAGATTGAGCCCTGCCTCAGGCTCCATGCTCATTGTGGAGTCTGCTTGAGATTCTTTCCCCCTCCTGCTCCCTCCTCCTCTCCTCCTTCCCTTGCCCTCACTCTTTCTCTCAAATAAATAAATAAAATCTTTAAAAACAAATAAAAATTTCACTTCATTTTTCTCACCTATAAAATAGAACTAATATTAGTTCCTAGTTCATAGGATTTTTGTAAAGGCTAAATGAAATATAAAGCTTGTAAGGACTTTGAACAAGCTCTAGCTCATATTAAGTGCTCAACAAATGTTATATGGTATCATTATCATCTGGGTATTAGATAATATTTTTTTTGTTTTAAGCAAGAGAAACCCAACCTAAATAGGCTTAAGCAAAACATAAAATACAACAAACATAAAAATAAAATAGCAATTTGTAGACTCATTGACTTATAAGTCTAGGAATGATCTGGTTCAGATAAAGGTGAATCCAGAAGCTCAACTTACATCATCAAGAATCTGAGTCTTCATTAGCAGCTGACACTTTACCCCTGGGAAGAGTATCCCTTTCCAATAGTTTCACTGAAAGTTATAATCTTGGAGCACACTGAGCTAAAACTCTTACTTAACCATCTCCCACCTAGTTGCTGCTTGTATTGACCAGCCCTTCCTTATGTCTCGTAGCCCAGAGGCAGTGTAATGGAGCAAATCCCACTGAAACTCTATCGTCTGAGACCAGGGGAAAATGAGTCCCCAAAATAAAACCAAATGCCATTACCGGGAAGGAGGAATGCGTCCAGAGAGGTAAAAACAGCAGATGATCACTCGAGTCTGGAGGAATTAAAACTAGCTTGAGAGGTAGAGTCCAAGTCAGCCAAGTGTCTTGGGGATTCATTGTGGAGAAATTGGAAGGCTTCGAAGGTGACATGAAGAGTCTCCTCTTTCTAAAAGCCACTCTCCATTCAGAATCCATTCTTAATACACTGGGTTAAGTAAATAGTCTTTAGACTAATTTAAATTCTTCTCAAGGCTGCTATGACACAACTGGTCACAAACAGGATGGCATTTCCCAGTTCAGTTAAAATCACTTCTAAATATATAAAAGCCTGAAGAACAGCTTCCCTAGCAGAAGGAAAGGTTATAGCCTGGCATCTCTACTTACGTTCTTTGGTTAATTCTCAACCCTGAGAAGGAGGTGTCATTATTACCATTTTACAGGTAAGGAAACTGACACTCAGCAAATTTAAGTGACTTGCTAAAGCCATGCAGGTATGAACATGGCCTGGTTGTATTTCTAATCCAAATATGTTAGACTCCCTACAATAATTGGCCATCACTCTTCTCAGCAACAGCCATGAATAGGTCCTTCCCTTTTTGGCTCCTTATTCTATATTTGAAGTGCTTTGTAAAGGAGAGCAGATCATCCTACATAAATCTGAGGATCTCTCCACACAAGCGACCGTTTTATACTGACACCAAGTACAGGTGAGGAAGCAACAACTCTATCATAACTGCAGCTTTGCCACTTCCTACAAACAGCCACCTTCTTCAAATTGGAATGTCTCACTCTTCATCTCAGCTCAAGGGCAGGTGCTTTTAAAACACCTTGAGGAAAATCCTTTCAGGTATTTTGAGTGGAGCAAGTGTGAGTCAGCAGACATTTTCCATTCTGCAAAGAACCTGTCCAGTGTTTCTTGTATTTGTGGCACTTAGAAATCCCAAATCTCACAACAGCTAGCTTGACATAGGCAGAGATTTTGCTGAAGGGAAATATACCATGCTGTTAGAATTGTTTTGTAATTATTGCGGAGAGGTTTTATATTTATATTCTTTTGAAATTACAAACATGGTAGTTATGGGCACCTCTCGAATTGATCAACAGGGCTGGGATATTTGGGGGAAATTTTCCAAATAAGAGGAATTCCCTATTCAGAAGACTATCAGAAATGGCTGTTTATCTCAGACAACTGCTTTCCCTGAAATGTAGGTCAAAGTGTGCTATGTTACTTGAGACTATTCCCACCACATAATTTCTCATTGACATCCTCAATGGAGATATAGGAAGCTTTTTTTTTAAGATTTTATTTATTTATTCATGAGAGACACAGAGAGGCAGAGACACAGGCAGAAGGAGAAGCAGTCTTCATGCAGGAAACCCAATGTGGGACAGATCCTGAGACTCCAGGATCATGCCCCGAGCCAAAGGCAGATGTCCAACTGCTGAGCCATCCAGGCATCCCTTAGGAAGCTTTAAAGCTGAATTTCCTGACTTTAGAAGAACCGAAGAACATTCTAGAATGCATTACCAATCCTGTTAGGCAGAGGCCATGGACTGACCATCCATCCATTCTTTTATTCACTTGATTCCTAGAGTTCCCAGCTGCATGACTATCCATGACCAATTCTCCATGGCAACAGATTTGGCAGAAAGGCTGCTGGGCATGGAGACCCTAATGGTTACCTAGACTGCTTCTTTCTAACAACTTTTCAGAGGTGGACTGGATTAGGTCCTGAGCAGCATGCGCATGGAAGCTGATATTATCAAATAACTGTTAAAAAAAAATGAGATGGATTTCTTTCAAAATGTGTGTCAAGTGATGCAAAGATACACACACACACACACACACACACACACACCCCAGATACATAGACAGTCCATAAAGTTAGAATAGTGAATAAATAGAAAAACATTATCAGCCTGTAGATTTCTCCCCCAAGCCTGCAATTCTCACAAGAATAAAGAACAAATAAGGTGTTCTAGTTCTTATTTCAAAGCAGCCTGTAAAGTGAAAAATAGGACTTTAAAACATTTGGGGTGCCCAGGATGTCAGCAGTATGGATGCGTGTGGCAGTTGCTCAATAAGTAATTGTTAGGTGAAAGAAAGAACCACTTACACAGCTGTGTAATTCCTTGGCACTTGGCAGTTTCTTCTGCTGTTGCTTCAGTGTGTAAGAGAT
Source organism: Canis lupus baileyi (assembly GCF_048164855.1). Lineage (NCBI taxonomy): Eukaryota > Metazoa > Chordata > Mammalia > Carnivora > Canidae > Canis > Canis lupus. The sequence continues at coordinate 29,651,491 of NC_132856.1, forward strand.
GTTTAACGTCTGCAGTTTTCTTAGTTCCCTCAGAAGCAGTCCCTGAGACAAGGACTGGAGCTAACTACCTTGACAGGTGATTCCAGGAGGCGCCAATGAAGGAGAAGGTGAAATAGGGCCAGCTGGGAAGACAGCTAACAAAGGATGCTTCCACAAACAGGATACCACTGCTGGAAGGACAGCTCAGTGCCCTCCGGGACACTGGGGAAGCTGTGTGGCCTGAGGGGTCTGAGATATTTTATTCAACTGCTCCCTCCCACCCTTTCCCAATTGAGGCTTATTCCTGGAGGTCTTAGCTCCCCAGCACTCTGGTCTATCCCACCTGTGAGCCACACTGCCCCCATGGCCAAAGAGGTATGGCCATGGTAGCATGGCCTCCCATACCAGATGCTGGTGTGCCATGTATACCAGCAATATGTGCTGCAGTGGACAGACTCCAAAATGACCCCCAGTACTGTCCCCCACCACAGTGTTCATACTCTCATGTAATACCCTTGAGTGTGGGCTGGACCTAATGGTTTGATTTTAAGGAATAGAATACGGCAAAAGTGATAGATTGTTACCTCTGATATTAGATCACAGCAACAACCAAAAATGTCTTGTTCATCCTTGTTCTCTCTCTCCTAGGAAAAGCTGGCAGCCTTATTGTGGGCTGCCCTATGGAAAGGTCCATGAGATATGGCGAGGGATGGAGGCTCTGAGACCAACAGCCCACAAGGGACTGAAGCTTGCCAACAACCATGAGTGAGCTCGAAAGTGGATCCAGTTTTGAGAAGACGCAGCTCATCTCACAGCCCGATTGCAACTTATGAGGACCTCTGAACCAAAGATGCACAGTTAAGTCATACCCAGATTCCTGACCTACAGAATCTGTGAGATAATAAATATTTGTTGGTTTAAGTTGCTGAGTTTGGGGATAATCTGTTACACAGAATTATATAATTAATACAGCTGCACCATAAAGACCAAAAAATGTTCTATAACTTTCTTAATGGCAAAGCAAGAGTTTCAGAAAAAGTACTAATTCATTTTTACTACCAGGGTGCACTGCCCATAGCTTTCAAGAGACTGTCAGAGAAGGAATTCAAACAGGTCGGTGGAGTGCCCAGCTTTTTATATTTTTAAAATTTATTTAACTGGGCCTAACTTACCATCTAGAATAATGACTCATTTATTAGACACAGTAACTGAAGTTATAATCTGAACAGACATATTTGAACAAAAATGTGTTATAGCCAAACGAGAATCAATTAACTTTGCACAATTGATTCCTGACTCTTACATTTATTATGTGTTTGTCAAAGCTATCAAGTGAAACCCTGCACCTCTTTTTTTTTGAAATATCTAAAGCTAGGAAAGTAGTCATTTGATGGCATAAAGTCTGGGTGTATACAATATTGAAATATGCTTTGGGAAGTCATAAATTTGAGACCATAGGAATTTATCTCTTAACTTGGGACAGAGCCATCATATAACACTTCATCTTCATTTCAAACTTAAACATTTGTCCTTGTCCTAAAAGGTAGTTAGTAAGACAAGTTATTTCACTATGGAATGCACCTGTTTTGATCACCTCCTCTTCACTCTGCTGGTGAAGGGATCCCCACCGTCAGGCTATGGGGATGACTAAACACATGACACCCAACACCAGACAGATGAAGCTGACAGCAGTTTATTAGTCACATATACTCAAAATCTGGACAGGAGGACACCACAGGCCACACAGGGCCACATGGGGATTGTACTTGGGAATGAAGTGAATAATCAGGGATTATGGGAGAAAGGCTTTATATTACTAAGACACCAAGGTAACCCCCAGTTCCAGTAGGAGGGTGTAGTTGGTTTATTTGAGTAATTCTATGGGCCAGCAGGGAACTGAAACTCACCACTTGGATATTCAGGAACTGTATTTGGTCCATTTGATATCAAGCCTAGGAGACCTTTCCACAGAACAAAGTGGGGAAAGGGATGTATAGTTAGGTCATTTGAGATTCCTCCTGATTTTACTGGATGTCAAGGGAGCACGTGACGTTCAAGTCTCACACTATAATACCCTTGGGACATTTCCCCACAAAGGACCCAGCAGTCTGTTCACAATTCCTCTTGAGATGTCAATAAGTTGATTGTATAAGCTGTTAGATTTCAGCAAGACATAATAAAATTTACATGTACTTTTTACTTAAAAATAGGCCAAATTATATATAAAATGATGCACTTGTTCCTTTTACAAATTCCCTGATCTAATCCCTTTTTGGTTTGGAAAACTTGCTTGTTTGATCTCTATGATTTAAAAAAAAAAAAGTTCAAAGTCACAAAGTCATCCCTCAAGGTCACAGATGATATTACAGACTGGAGTTTATGAAGCTCAGGCCACAATTTCTGTCCTGAAGGGAACCAGAAAGAAGTGAGGATACCTCCTCTGCATTTTCTTGGTCATATTTATAGTCATAGCAGCAGAGTTGCAGGCAACCCTCTGTGGTCTGCCTCCAACAGTGAGACAGTTTGGCCCATCCTGGTGCCTGAGACCAATTGGGAAAGTGAGATGTTCAGAAGAAGCAATTCTGAGAAATCGCTAGATATTGCTGAGCACTGGACTTGACAGGCAATAAAGGTAGAGTAAGTCCCTTTCAGCAAATCTCAGTCCCTTCACAGTCCTCTTCCCTATGGTAACACACTATCAGGTATAACCTTGCTCGAATGGAGGGGTCCTTAACTGGGGTAAAACACATCTTGATTATGTAACCAAAGAAACAAAGACCCAGAAGGGTAACAGTTGCTTAAAGATCTCACCGCTGGTTAATGGCTTTTAAAAAGCTCTATTCTTGGGGCACCTGGGTGGCACATCAGTTAAGCATCCAACTCTTGGTTTCAGCTCAGGTTGCGATCTCAAGGTCATGAGATCAAGCCCTACATTGGGCTCTGAGATCAGTGCGGAGTCTGCTTGAGACTCTCTCTCTCCCTCTCTCTCTTTCCCTCTGCCCCTCCTACTTGTGCTCTCTCTCTCTCAAATAAGTAAGTCTTTAAAAAAATAAAATTAAAAATGTCTATTCTCTAAGACACTTGATAGTGTGTTAAGAAAAACAAGATGTGAGTGTTGGAGTGAATTTAATCTGGGTTTGAATCCCAGCTTTCTTGTCCACCAAGAGTGCCATACTAAGCACATAATTTCATGTTTCTGAGCCTCTGTTTCCTCTTCAGTATGAAAGGACTGACTAAATACATTGCCTGACACATAGAATGTGTATATATTCCCACATCTACTTATATATTTTTTTCATTGATGGAAAATTACAAAAAGTAAAATACCTAAGATCAGCACAATTGAGGCAGATTTTGATGCCTAGTATGATTCCTGGTATGATTCTTTCACTGTGCATACAGTTTCTAATTTAAGGGCAACCATGCCACAAATACAGCCTCTTAGAATTTTTTCACAGCTACCATGTCACAGAGATAGCATCACATGCTGAGAATGTATCGGGACCTGGTAATTAATACTTTTTTTCACCAGCAGAACTGATACTCTTTTTATGTCTCTTTGAGGAACACTCACAAGGTGGTTAAGTGAATATTTATTTTCATTGTAAATATATCTAGAGCTAGAAAGCAAAATTAGACAATAAGTTGATGGATAGGTAGACAAGTTGTAGTAGAACTGTAATCATCAAGAGTTCAGTAGTCTTTTACACTCTAAAAGCACTTTACCTTCCACAGGGCCTCTTCATAGAATTATAAAAATTTATTCAGTGAATAATTATTGCATGTCTACTATGCCTGCATGTACTGCAGTGTACTGATACTGCTCTAGGTGCCAAGAATGTAGCAGTAAGCAAAATAGGACAAAACACCACACCTCATTTAGCTTAATTCCCAGTGGACAAATAGAGAGGCCATAAAAAATGAGGAAATAAATTTCTTTATCTAACACATGACGGATAATAAATGCTATGATGAACACTGAACAAAGGAAAGAAGGTAAAGGGTTCTGAGGGTAAGGGTTATAATTTGAAATACAGGGATCTGAGAAGGCTGCTTAGTGTCCTTTAACAAAGACCGGAAAGAGTTAAGAGTTCAGGGTATTTCAGTTGAAGGCAACAGCAAGTATAAAGGTCCTGGGGCAGAATCAAAGCTACAGTGTTGTATTCCAGGAAGAGCAAGCAGGTCAACGATGCTGAGGGAGTGAGTGGAGGAGAATAATAGAAGAGGCTGGAAATATAAGGCAGGGGCAAATTGTGAGGGATTTACAGACTACAGAGAAAACAGTGGCTTCTACTTCAAGTGAGATGAGAAGGTCGGGACACAGAAGAGGCATGGTCTGATGCATGTTTAAAGGATTATTCTAGTTGCTGGGTTGAGAATAGGAAATGTAGGAGAGGCAGATGGAGAACCAGACAGAGGGCTACTACAGATCCAAGTGAGAGATAATGCTGGTTTAGATAATTGGTGGTAACAGTGAAACTAGTAAGAAGTGTGAAAATTAGTAAAGGGCTTACTAAAATGGAGCTGGGAGGCAGGCAGGAGGAGTTCTCAAACCCTATCACTCCCTGTCAATTGCAAGTCAATGGGAAAAGATGGAGCTTGCTTTGGATACTACTTTAAGATTTATTTATTTGAGAGAGAGTGTGTGTGAAAGTTGGTGGACAGGCAGAGAGAGCAAGAATCCCCAAACCAACTCCCTGCAGAGTGGGGCTCCTTCCCAGGACCCTGAGATCATGACCTCAGCTGAAATCCAGAGCCAGCTGCTTAAACTACTAAGCTACCCAGGCCTCCCTGGATACTACTTTAGCTACTTACTTTACTACCCCAGTAGGAGGAAGGAAAGCTTTCCTCCTCCCCCAGCAATAGCCCAGCCAATGAAGACAGTGACAACGCAGCCAATGAGGAGCCATCTACTTCCAACACCCAGTTTACTCCAATGGACATTTTATTTACAAAAGCTTCCCTACATTTCTTTTTCCTCCATAAAAGAGCTGGTTTTCTCTTTTATTCAAGACTTCTCTGTGGTTTTGCAGCAGCTTGTCTGCTGTGGATTGCAGTTCTAATATTCTCTGATAAGCTCATCTTCTGCTGGTAAAATAACTGGTATGTATGTATGTATGTATGTATGTATGTATGTATGTATGTATGTATGTATTTATAAGTAGGCTCTGTTCCCAGCATGGAGCCTAATACAGGGCTCCAACTCAAGACCCTATGATCAAAAGTCTATTGCTTAACCAACTGAGCCACCCAAGTACCCCTGACAGTTTTATTCTTTAAAAAAACTTTTTAAAGGTTTTATTTGTTTATATGAGAGAGAGAGCATGAGTGGGGAGAGAGGGAGAGGGAGAAGCAGACTCCTCCTCACTGAGCAGGGAGCCCGACACAGGACTCAATCCCAGGACCCTGGGATCATGACTTGAGCTGAAGGCAGACACTTCACTGACTGAGCCACCCAGGCACCTTTTGGCAGTTTTATTTTTTAAGGTTAACAGAAGCTATGTGATCTTGGAAATATTTTATTTATTTATTTATTTATTTATTTATTTATTTATTTATTTATTTATCTATCTATCTATCTATCTATCTATCTATCTATCTATCTATCTATCTATTTTTGATCCTGGAAATTTATTTATTTATTTATTTATTTATTTATTTATTTATTTATTTATCTATCTATTTATTTATTTATTTATTTTAATTTATTTTTTTATGATAGTCACACAGAGAGAGAGAGAGAGGCAGAGACATAGGCAGAGGGCGAAGCAGGCTCCATGCACCGGGAGCCCGACGTTGGATTCGATCCTGGGTCTCCAGGATCGCGCCCTGGGCCAAAGGCAGGCGCCAAACCGCTGCGCCACCCAGGGATCCCTATTTATTTATTTTTGATCCTGGAAATATTTTAAAGATAAAGTCAACAGAACATACTGATTGAGAGAAATAAAGTGAACAGCTGAGGGTGACTCCCAAGTTTCTGGCTGGAGGCCCTAAGAGGAAGCCACATTTATAAGATCAAGGAGAGGAGATTTGCATGAAGCGTGGATGGGGAATTAGGAATTTGTGGAGAAATGTGTTAAGTTTGAAATGCATACTAGCCAATCAAGTGGGGGTTTCAAGACGACAGTTGTGTAGGATTCCAGATTGAGGGGAGAGATTTCAATTTGAAGTAAGAGATTTCAATTTGAAGACCAGCTTTGGAATGCTGAGGCTTCTAATGTTTACAAGGGAGAGGTAAAGGAACTAGTGCTTCTTCCCTATGGACCATCTGAGCTTATATTTCACCAAAATGTGTTCTTCCCTGAGCCACATTTCCCAGCATTGGTGAGGAAAGGCCTGGGTGGAAAGCCTGGCTGTTGAAGAATGGTTCTTAGACCAACTAGCAGGTGCCTGTGTTAGTTTTCTGTGGCCTGTGTCTAAGCTGCCACTTGACTTAGCTCCTCTTAACTTCAGGCATAGCTGAGGGAAAGGGACTTGCTTATTTGGGACTTGGGCACAAGAAGGAAGTTGTACAAGCCCCCGCTCTCCCACCCCTGTGCTCAGGACTGCTGCTTGGAAGCACCGGGTATTTTTCCACTGGAGAAGTACTTGGTGGATGTGGTGATAAAAACTCCTCCTTGAAAATGACTCAGCTGCTCTGGTCTTCTGCCAAAGTCTTGTTCAAGACAGGGTTGAAGGAGGCTTCAGACAGGAAGGATGGAACACCTGCTGTAGGAATCTTCTGTGGGGAGGACTTCTACCTTTTACACTTCCTTCCCCCCAGGTAACCTGTGTAATAATGGCTCATGTTTCTCCAGGCATATTGGGTGCCAGATACATAAAACACCATCTTAGAGATGAGAAAAGAAGGCTTAGAGGAGTTAGCTCACACACCCAAGGCCGTTCTGAGCCTGTGCTCTTGATCACCACTTTTCCCCTTTCCTGGCAGAACCAGCTTCCTCCTGATGTTACCCTCAGGGGTCTTTATATCAGAAACTAGGAGCTCACTCTCTCTTTTGCCTTCCTTCCTCCTTAAACCCTATTAGAGAACAACAGAAGCACCTTATTAATGGCTAAACTGTTAACTCTTTTGTAATAAGACAAGTACCAGGGAAGAAAAGGCAAAACATACTTCTGGGTACGTTATTTCACATATACAAAGCTACCTTTGATTACAATACACTAGAGCCCCAAACTTGCTTGTATTTTGAACTCAAAACATTGTTAGCATGACTTTGCTTCTTTTCCTGGAAGAGAAAAACCAGTGTATTACCTGTAAAATCCCTCTGGTTTGATACATAGTTCACCATTTTATCTCAGCTCCCCAGTGTATATAATTGCTGCCAGAAATATAGACATTTTCTCAGGTAAGAGCATCTGCTGTTGGAAATTGCAGGGAACGAGGAGGCCTCTTGGCTATGACTCCCCACCATCTCTGCCAGCATCAGGGCCCTGAGCTATACTGTTCCCACATCCAGAGTAAAGAATGATTTTCACCCCAAATGGGAACAATGTTTCTGTATTTATAAATCTGAGAAATTCAGACACATCTGCTCATATTTACACCAATTCTGTTGCGGCTGTAAAATTGCATATGCTATTTTGATGAAACTTTATCTTAATTTCATTACCAGCCTGAGTAATCATGTGATAATTGCCGGATTTCCAAGTAACTGGGCAAAAATGATATTTAGAGGTTTTTTGTTTTTTTTTTTAGTTTTTCCTTTTAGACTCATGACTTTAATAAAATATTCTGCTATTTTATTTTCCTAAATGGAAGCCAAAGTAATAATATATTTTCAAGCTAGTCATTTGTTCATACTTAGAAGGAAAAATGGCTACTATACCTTAGAGACAGGGTCATTGATGGCCTTGGTCATTGTCCAGTCCAGGCACAGAGCTTCTACATTAAAGTCTATTTGAGGTGAGGAAAGATTCTGTAGAAGAAAGAGCTTAGAATTTGGCTTTAAACCTGGGTTAGCAGTCAACTGCCTTCACTAACTAGATAGTTGTGTTACCTTTGGCAAATAAATGACATAATGTCTCTGAGCCATATTTTCTCATCTAGAGAATGGGTTTTTAAAAAATAACTACATTCTGTGAATCTTTGTAATTAGATAGATAGTGGTTAGGATAACATCTAACACATAGTAGGTTATGAAAAATGATAGCTCTTAGGATTTTTATTACTACCTTCCAAAATATATCTTTTATTCAAACTGCTTAAAGTATTATCATGAGAGATTTCACTGTTTGTCTAACTAGGACAATACTTTGTTTTGGGGATACTTTTGTCCCTTGTTGAGATAGGAAACCAGGGCCACAGTGTTGCACAATCCTACTCCAGGGCATGAGATTCACATTTTGGTCCACATGAATGACTTCCCTTAGAGTTACACATTAGAAAACCGGGGGGAGTGGGGGGTTCTCACCCAAGAAATCAACAACCTATATAGCTCTCCAAAACCCCCCTCTTGCCTTCCAGGCTGAACCAGTCCTGATGGCAGGTTATGGGACCACCCAGAATCATGAGGGTATCACTCTATGAACCGCAAGCAGCTACTATTTAGGACTCTCCAGTTGCTCAGCCCTCTTACAAGCTAGGTCTCCCTGGATATGACCTCAGTTGAAATAAACCTAAGTCTGTTATAACCCATTGGACATCTTCCTTCAGGCTATCTGTGGTGATGGCAAGTTCTGCATCCTATAGCCTAATGGGCCATCTCTAATTCCAGTGCTTCCAAACCTGTCCTACCTTTGAGGTCCAAATATGTAGCAGAGGCTATATATGCATAATATTTCTTTTGATTTCAATTTAGGCAAAAACTTTAAACTGGGAAATTGACACCTTGAGTTTTTTTTTTTTAATTTTTATTTATTTATGATAGTCACACACAGAGAGAGAGAGAGAGAGAGAGGCAGAGACACAGGCAGACGGAGAAGCAGGCTCCATGTACCGGGAGCCCGACGTGGGACTCGATCCCGGGTCTCCAGGATCGCGCCCTGGGCGAAAGGCAGGCGCTAAACCGCTGAGCCACCCAGGGATCCCGGCACCTTGAGTTCTAATCCCAGCTCTTGTACAAATCAAATGTATGATTTTAGGCAAGTGTTGTAGATTGCAAAATGATCACAAACCATTTTCATGTCTGTGTGCATACTAATTTGCAGTATGACTTTGTATTCCATCAACAGGTGCTATCTAATTCTCAACTCCTTGAAGCCATGTTTGGCTAGGTGACATGCTCAGTCAATGAAACACTAGCAAATACAACACAAGCAGTGCCTTTAAAAGTGTTTGCACATTGGGCCTTGCTCTCTCTGGCTGCTGAGATCCATGTTGCCATATGTGAGCAAGTTCAGACTAGCCAGCTGGATGATACTTCAGTTAAGCCTATAGCCAGACTGTGAATGATGTCCTACTAGATTAACTGATCTTCCAACTGCAAGAAATGTGAATGAGATTATTCTAAATTATTCAGCCTCAGTTAAGACAAGAAATTAAGCCAGACCAGAAAACCCACTCTGTTGACCCACAAAATCATGAGCAAATATGGGATTGTTGTGTTAAGCCATTGATTTGCGGGAGAGTTTGCAAATAGCTAAAGCCAACTGATACCATAATTCAGTTTATTTCTCTGATTTTCTTTCCACATCTTGAAAATGAAGCTATTGAATCAAATCAGCACATCTTCCTAACCCAAGGCCACAAGAAACATTGTTAATTGATCACGGCACACATTCTCATCAGACCCAGAAGTAACAATGCAATGCTTCTTATTCCAGTCCTCCAGTGCCCACCAATCCAAGATGTGGGCAATGGGATCATGCCCATTTGTTTGCTTTGTTTCACACCAGTAATTCTCAACCCTGGCCAATCACTACCACTCCCTGACCTGTCCCCCAGGGAGAGATACAGATGTCGGATTGTCTGCTTCTACTTTTTTGAAATAACATTTGGTAGGTTTGAGTCAGCCTGGAAATCTAAAGGTTTCCAGGTGATTTTTTTTTCCAGGTGATTTTAATAATGAGACAGGTTTGGCTATCGTGGCTTGTTACTTCATCTCACTGGCTCCTCTGAATAACTCCATTAAGTAGGTACTTTTATTATTCCCATTTAATGGATTCCTGAGGTGGGGTCACATAGCCAGAAGGTGGCAGAGCCAAGCAGTACACATAGATCTGATTATAAACCCCCCACTCCACACTAGTGTGCCACACAGCCTCTTGATGATACTCTCATTAATACACAGAAACATGAGCAAATTCCCAAAAGACAGTCTTCTAAAACACACCAACTATGACAGAATGTTAAATCAAATTAAAACCATGAAAGAAAATGAAGCATTGGTTCCTTCTCCTTACATTTTCTCATCAAAACTCGCAATTCCATTATGTTTATTGCTCCCTTTGTTCCAGTTTCTTCTTAAAAAGAAGTTTTGATTGACGACTCCTTGGACGTCACTATAATTTAATCTACTTACCTTCTCTTTAATCATTTTATTTTGTTTCCTCTCTACTGTTTCTATACAAAGGCAGAAAGATACTGCTATTCTTTTGCTTCTTCTGTATTATTCTATTTGGAAAATCTTAGAGGGCATTCTGTGTTGTTCTTTACTTTTCCAAATTCTGCCATTTCCGGGAGGCAAGTCATATATTCAAGAGGATGAAAAGCAGGAGAGCTCGGCTCCAGTTATTTGTTTTCCAAATGAGAATGGAGGCATCACTACAGATGACAGGATAGTCCCATTCATTCATGAAACAGACACATATGTAATTGAGTACAAAAGGTGTAGCTCTTTGATAGGTTTATTGGAACATTCCATTTGCTGGAGGAGAGAGTCATAAGTCAGATAATCATATTGATAAATGTGCAGTTATATTGAGGATGCTGGAGGAGATCTATAGGGCCCAAGAAAAGCTTGTAACAGGGGACTTGGCCTCATCAGGAAGGCCAGGGAAGCTTTTTTGAGGAAGAGATGCAGGAGCTAAGTGAACTAGAAGTAGAAGAGAGGCTGGGGCAAGAATGTACTGAGCAGAGAGAACAGCCCATGCAAGTGCACCATGGGAATATGGATTCGAAGGACCCCCATAGTGAGAGCAGAAAATGAGGAAGTGTATTATGGCTGAAGAAGGAGGCAGGGAGACCACAGTGCTGAACACACATCAGAATGTGGGTTTTGGATTTTATTTCCAGAGCAATGAACACATTGAAGGATAATGGTCAGAAGTGTATTATGGCTAAAGAAGGAGGCAGGGAGACCACAATGCTGAACACACATCAGAATGTGGGTTTTGGATTTTATTTCCAGAGCAATGAACACATTGAAGGATAATGGTCAAGGGAATGGTTCATTCAGATCTGGATTATGAAAAGATCACTCTAGCTGTAGTGATTTGTAAAATACTTTCCCGTAGTAAGACCTTGTTCTTCATTGACTTTTGGCACAAAATAAACAAGTCTTTGATAATTTTCCTTTCAGTAGACAGAGGGCATGACATACATGAAATGATCTCAGGAAACTTAGTTTTCAAAATCCTTGTTATTGGTTGAGCAGTGAAGTAATCTCCCCAAATGTTATGTCATTAACAAAGAAGATAGAGCATCCTAAACTCCCAAGAGCTAAGAAGACTTTAGCCTGGGTTCATTTCTTAATTCCATGCTATGATCAAGGCCCTTTGGGAATTATTGTCAGCAGCAACAGCAGTATCTCTCCATTTAAATAGCTCTTCTAGAGTTTATAAAACACTTCTACAAACATTACTGGAAATTAATAATAATAATCAACACTTGTGAGAGCTAATCAAAGGCTCCAAACTGTTCTAATTTACTTCTCTCCATTAGTTGTAGGTAGGTGGGGAACAATTATGCTCATTTTAGAGATGAAGCTGCAGTGCAGAGAGATGCACTCAATGATTGAACTCACAAGTTCAACTTGCAAGTGATGAAGGTGGGGCTTGACCCCAGGTCGGCTGACTTCTAGTCAGAAACCTCACAACTATGCATTGTAGAAGTTTCCAGATTGCCTGGACTGTTTACTCACCATGTGAGCATGGGTACGTTTTTAACTTTCCTGAGGTTCGGTTTCCTGATCTATAAATGTGGAAAATAATAGAACAACTTGGAAGAGTTATAAAAAAAATAAGTTAATACATACAATATACTTTAAACTATCTAATACATAGTAAAGTCTCAATCAGTGTTAGGTATTATTATTACTTTTATAATTGTGTATGTTCCACCATACTATGCTGTTGTGGGTAGGACAGAGAATCCCTAAAAGTATAAAAATTATTTTTTTAAAACAGCTAAAATTTATGAGGCAGGTATTCTTAATTTTTAGTGTTTTTACAATGAGGTAGGCATGACTATTCTTTTTTACTGATGAAGAAATTAAAACATAGAGATTAAAAGTAATTTATTCAGGGCACCTGGGTGTCTCAGTGGTTGAGCATCTGCTTTGGCTCAGAGCATGATCCCAGGGTCCCAGGATGGAGTCCCACATCAGGCTCCCTGCAGCGAGCCTGCTTATCCCTCTGCCTATCTCTGCCTCTCTCAATAAAAAATAAATAAAATCTTTTTTAAAAAGTAGTTTATTCAGAGTCCCTAAGCTGAACTGTGGCAGGGCCAATATTTAGAGATAGGTAATTCTGACCTCTAAGGCAACAGGCCTGGAATCCCTGACTGATCTGACTGAAAACACTGAGATTTATTGAGAGGCCACTGAAATGAGAAGCCACAGGTGGCAACGATAGCCAGAGGGCACTAGGAACAGATGGTTGAGGTAAAAAGAAGCTTGTTGGAAAAGGATTTTCCTTCTAACCAGTTGAGTCACCTGGCAGTTTTTAAAGGCTGAGAACTTTAAGAACATACACATCTGTGGGAGAAAAAGAGGATGTTAATGAAAGCATAAAATGTCTTTGTCAATGACAGGTTAGCATTTTTAGATGAAATTACTACAAGGTAAAGCTTAGAAACTAAAGACTATAAGGCTTCCTAGTCAAGAAAAAACAAAATAGATTTTCAATTAAAGGGAGTATCTAATGATTTAATATGTAATTGATTTTGTCCATTTTCAATGCATATTTTTCTTTTTTTTTCAATGCATATTTTTCATGTCTTATAACCCTTTCTTACTATCCATTCTGGTTTACTACATGCCCCAGGATGGAGGGTTTAATTGCTATTATTTATTCAGTAAAAGAGCTTTTGTTCCCAAGTGTAAGGTGTTCATCAAAGCTGGTCCTAATCTTTTAAATGGGTAGGTAATGTAAAATCTGTTAGAAGAGCAAATAGCACATTGATTTGACTCAAGAATGAATATTTGATCTCCCAGACAGGCTTACCTGCCCTCTTGGCAATCTGAAGCTGAGCTGGTCTTGTGGATTTCTATCCACCCCCTCTTTATTTTAGGCTTATTTCAGTTTTGCTCAGGATGATGCCACCAAATTTAGGATTTTGTTACAGACGTGTGAACCTCTCTTTGTGTTAGGAAATGATCATTGTCTATCCTAAGTAAAATCAAAAGGAGAACAACTGGCCCCTGTTGAAAAAGTCTATGAATTTTTAATGCCGTTTGCCCATGTGGTCAAGGTTAATTTATTTAAAAAATATGATGGGTCTGGAATACAAATAAATATTGTGTGTTTTCCCATTTAGAGCCTTCATAAAGACCATTTGCTGGGAGTATTATTGGGGCCTGCACATTTCATTTATTTGATGTTCATAATCATTTCATTGCCTTTATATGTTAGCTTACCTTACTGTGAAGTATAAATAAGGAGCATATGAAATGAGGCATTTCATAAAATACCCTAAATTAATTCTAAATTTTGCTGTTAATATAGCAGGATATACTTGGCTCTTTCAGAGAGATGTTATTATGCATGCCCATATCTAAAAACATTTACCATCTATTCTATAATAGGTAGAATATGAGACCATCTCAGGTTCACCTAAAATACATGATAAGTTTTTATATAAAGATAAAACTAAAGACCCATTAATATAATCAAACATGTGCATAGAGTTTTCTCTCACTAGTAATTATAGGTCACAAAAATATTTTAAAATTGTTTAAGTACTTTAATCCTTCTAAAAAGGACTTGAAATGCCATGACAAAGGTCATGGATTTCAAGGTGGTGAATTGAGGTTAAGAAGGAAGTGAATGGGCATCCAGACTCAGTCTTTTTCCATGTGAACCTGTCAACCAAAGTGTCAAGTTCAAGGTTTGACCTCATTAGAACTTATTAGCTGAGAAATATAATTCTATAGACAAGACCCTACTTGCAATCTAAGAAAAACCCTGGATATCTCTTATCTTACCCAGTAATTACCAGTTGCTAAGCTTGGTTGTATGTATGTAAAAATAAAAAAAGAATGAATTTAAGTATGGCTAAATATAGAAGCCAAGATCCAGATTCTATTGTATTAGGCTTCTGCATGACTCAACTAATTCCCATAGGTTGACAACCAGTCTAATTTTAAGTCTAGAGACTTTATAGCCATAAGAAGTATTTCCTAATTAGGTAAGGAATTTGCCTGTCATTCTCCACTCTTGGTAGTTATCATAAGACAGTCATTTACATTTTGAACTCGTCATTCAAATGGAAACTCAGAGATTTCCAATTTTGTTCCAAGTCCCATTTGACTTCCAAGAAATGTGCCTAATTGTTTTAGATGTAGTGCAATCACTAAACCATTGTGGGACCTGAGCTGGAATTTCACTAAGCAGAGGCTTAGCTATAATGATAAGACTTAACTGTCACTCATACTGACCAAACCAAAGACATATTAAATGATAGAACCTCACTTGATTATCATTTGTTCTTTCATGACAGTAAAAATTATCATAAATTATGCAGATAAGTATTTAATCATGGAGAATATGCAAAAAATCTAGGTCTGTGATATTAAATAATGTTGACTAAAGGCTTTGTGAAAATTTAAAAAATTATAGACCGGGAGGAAAAACTTTGTTCTCATGCTTAGTTACAAATGAAGTCTTGTTTGAATATCTCTAGTCTTACCTACTCTTCAATCATAGTACAATTGTGCATTGCAAAGAGATACTAAACATTTCACAAAAATTTACTTCAAATCAATTGATTAGGTGTTTATTTAGTGCCTACTATGCACAGGCCTTGTAGTAAGCTCTAGTTCACTGGGCCTTTTTGGACTCACTGGAATTCAAACTTGTGCTGTGAGTCCATTTCTTAGAGCGCTAAGAATGGTAAACAATAGTTCTTGCCTTATCCCAACAAAATTTATCCCAAATTCTTTCCAAATTCAGAAGGATTTGTTTAAAAAATTATTTTACCTTGTCAAAAACTGAAGCTGCAGCTTGTATGTTAGTGAGAATGAGATGTTTGACTCCATGTTCAGTGATTTTCCCCTTACATAAGATAGCCTCTTCTAAAGTTGTACAAACGGAACTGGTAATAAAGGCCAGCACTGTGACTAGGCTAGACAGGTGGCAAAAGTGAGTTTTGATAAGGGGTGCCAATATCATGAGAGGGAGAGAAGCCTAAGTGAAGCCTTCTGTACCTACCATGGGAGCCCTGGAAGTCTGAAGAGCTGGCATTCTTCTCCCAAGAAGGTACCACCCCCTCCCCCCGAAAATAAAAGCATTATTACTATTACTACCAGCATTTTGGAATACCTAACATCCCAGGAATTGAACTAAGCACTTTACATATGTTATCTTACTAAATCCTCGTAATAACAGCCATTCTCAACCCCTTGTTTTTTCGTTAAGAAAACTGAGTCATAGAGAGGTTGATAAATTTACCCAGGGACACACATAGCTGAGAAATAGCAGAGCCAAGATTCAACACTAGGTCTGCCTCCAGGTTCAAATTCTTCATCACTACATTCTAGTTCCTTACAAATATAAATTTCACAAATCTAAGAGCTGACAATGCTTGGATCATGACAGCACAGAGGTGTGGAGTTAGTCCACTTAGTAAACAGCATCTCAGCTGGCCCAAATCAAAATCATAGGAATAATCCATAGATAACCCTATTCCATCCTTTACCCTCAACCTCCAGTCCATCTTGCCATGTCTACCTCAACAGTGATTCCCAAATCTGGCCACCATTCAATAGCTCCATTGCATTGTCCTAGACCTCAGAAGTTGTCGTCTTTTACCTAGACTACTACAATGGCCTGTAAATGGTCTTCTTGCTTCTCCTGTTAATTCTTTACTCATTTTGCACTTCTCAGCCAGAGTAATTTTTGAAAGTAAATTGGATTATGATAGTACCCTGTTTCGAATTTTCTTATGGATTCCCATTACTTATAGAATAAAATCCAAAATCCTTTCCATAGTTTACAAGGCCCTTCATCATCTCTTCTGTCTCTATTCACTTCCAATAACCCTTACCCCATTACACTTTGATCTAGTTATATTTATCTTTCTGTTCTTTGAATGTGTCAGGATAGTTTCCATACTTAGGCCATTACTCCTCCCTCTGCTGGGAGTGCTTTTCCTCCACATGTGCTCCAGATAGACTTTTTCATCATCTGGGTTCTAGTTAAAGCATCATTTCCTTCATGAATCCTTGGAACCCCCTGTTTCATTGCCTCCATCCTCCTAGACATCCTATATTTTTTTCTTCATAGCACTTTACACTACCTGATAGCATGTCATTTGTTATGTGCCTGTTATATGCCCCTCTCAATCTCAAATAGAATTTCTATGGGAGTGGGATCCTAGTCTGTATTTTTCCCTTCATTTTCCAGCACTAAGAACTGGACCTGGAACATATTAGTGTTTACAAAATACCGAAGATTGCATGACTGAATGAATAAAGGAACTCAGAAAGCAAGGCTCAGAGAAATTTTTTTTAAGGTTTTTTATTTATTTATTCATGATAGTCACACACACACAGAGAGAGAGAGAGAGAGGCAGAGACACAGGCAGAGGAAGAAGCAGGCTCCATGCAGGGAGCCCAACGTGGGATTCGATCCAGGGTCTCCAGGATCGCACCCTGGGCCAAAGGCAGGCGCCAAACCGCTGCGCCACCCAGGGATCCCAAGGCTCAGAGAAATTAAATGAGACTTAATCATGGTTCCTTGGCTAGTACAAGGTAAAGTCAGGACCAGCAAGCTAAGACCCAGAAGGTGCTGACATCTCTAAATCTAGAGAACTCAGAGCTCAAAGGGTCAGAGGAGAGTCAGTATATGAGTTAAGTTTTAAAGAGAGTAGGATTTTATGAGTAAGTTTTAAAGAGAGTAGGATAGACATCGAGGATAGGCAATTCAAGCAGGGGATACAGCGTGGGCTAAAGCAGAGAGGTGGAGAGGTTCAGGGCAAGCATGTTCCCCTACAAGAACAAAATATCACATCGCCTGAGATAAGCAAAGAAGAGAAAAGGGTTGACGTATCAGCCTCCCACTCTGAAGCCTTCAAGCTTGTAGAAGAGTTTTTGCAACTGACACTACAGTTAAGAGATTCTTAATTGTACCTTTTCAGCTTTTAGCTCATCTAAGGCAATGCCTAGCCTACTTCTATGCTGCCTCCGTTATGATGCTCTCACACAGCTCAAATGTAATTACCACAAAGTTGCTTAGACTCTGACAACACAGTGCCAGTAAAACTTGGTGGTAGGTGGGAAGGAGTGGGAGTCCAGAGATAGGGGTTTTTAATTCTCCTTAGGACTTCAGGCAGGTGTTTTCACCTCTTTATATCTCAGTTTACTCTCCTGGTAAGATCTAGCTCTCCAGTAAACTTCTAAAAGTCTCTGGTTTGGTGTAGAGAATTCGTTACCACTCATTGAGTCCTCAAATCATTCACTTAATATGTTCATCGATGCATGTTTATTGTCTTTTAATATGCATCGATGCATATTAGTTTCTTGGGGCTGCCATAACACTCATAAACTGGGTGGCTTAAAACCCTAAGAATTTATTCTTTCAAATTTCTGGAGGCCTGAAGTCCTAAATCAAGTGTTGATAGGGCCATACCCCCTCCAGTGTGTCTAAAGGAGAATCATTCCTTGCTTTTCCAGCTTCTGATGACCCTGGGGCCTTGCTTGGCTTATCATAGTTGAACTCCTGTCTCTGCCTCCACATCCAGATGGCTCCCCACTCTGCATGCTTCTCTGTGTTGTTCCTTGGCTCAAAACCTGTTTTCACCACTTCTTCCATGTGTGATCTTGAACATGGTACTACATGTAATCTCCTAGGAATGTCCAGATGATTCAATGAAAGTATATAAATATGTTGCACTTTGGCATATGACTGGCACACAGCCAGTGTTCAATAAATACCTCCTTGGAAATGTTATCTCTTTAGTGAAGCATGTCCAATGGATGGGGTTGTCTGTCCACTCAGAAAACAAATTTGTGTCAATACCAAACCACCACAAAGGGGAATGAAGTTACTTAATTTGGAAATTAAAATCTCCAACATCTGGCCATAGAAAGCATGGGCCTGAAGTACCTAGACTGACTTTCTGCATTGACTGTGTTATACAGATAAATGTTCAGTTGCCACCTCAGTGACATCCAAATAGACAAAAGACTGGATTTAAGGTTCATTCAATACCTTTTTCCTTTCTAATAGGCAATTTCAGATATACCCAACATTCTTGGCAAGATGTAGTTAATACTCTAGATTTCTTGGTATAGGAAGACTATTATGCTTAAAACAAAAACAATAATTTTTATTCCTTGAAATCATGACAGTAGGGACAAAAATCCAGTTTGTAGAGATTTTTGCCCTTAAACTTCCATGGCTTATATACTTCAAAGAAGGCATCCCTGACTGTAGTAGTATGAGGCTTCTGGCTGTTTGTGTTGGAGCAGCTGCACGGTCCTCCAAAGATAACCTGGCCTCTGCTTGCTTCTCTAGCTTTACCATCCATACATAAATTCAGTAGATATCCTGGAGTAACAGGGATCCTCTGCTATGCACCGTGCACTCTTTTAGACACAGAGAATAAATAGCGCAGCCTGGGTGGCTCAGAAGTTTAGCGCTGCCTTCAGCCCAGGGCCTGATCCTGAAGACCTGGGATCGAGTCCCACGTCGGGCTCCCTGCATGGAGCCTGCTTCTCCCTCTACCTCTCTCTCTCTCTCTCTCTCTCTCTATCTCATGAATAAATAAATAAAATCTTAAAAAAAAAAGACACAGAGAACACCTCCAGTAACTCATCAGGTTTATTAGATACAGATTTTTCTAGGGTATTTGAGTTCTGACACAGGATCCAAGGAATCTGACTGTGACCTCCTTAGCATATTATAGGACAAGTTGTAATCTCTCATGTTACAGGGCCAATCTGACAAAAATGGTCTGTGTCTTCTGGAAAATCCCATATTTACAATATTGCATTGAGAGGAGGGAGAGTGGGATAGGATTGCTGCCAGTGGGCTGGAGAAAGTTGTCATTTGGGACTTATCAATTCTTTTCCCCACTATTTCAAGTTTAGTCTGTGTCCCTCTGCATGTTGTACACCCAAACATCCTGCCATCTGAGCAAATGCCTTAATTTATATTACTGCATGAATCTGGAGACCAAGGTTAGAACAAGGTTCTGGTACCAGTCCATCTCCTTTATTTGATTTAACCCCCCATAATAATGGCAGCAACTATGTCTGTCTTGTTTATCATTATGCCTGTGTCCTGGGATACAGTAAGTGTTCAGTAAATATTTGTGAAGAGAAGAGGAGAGGGAGGATGGGAGGAGGGAGGGAGGGACGGAAGGAAGGAGAGAAGGAAGAAGCAAATACTTGTGACTGAGCTATATTCCCTATTCAACTGTGACTTCTAACTTTTTGCTCTGTTGATATGATACTATCTTTATCTTACCCCTGGCACTATCTCGTGGTTGGAGATCCCTCCTAGCTATAGCCTAGCATGTTCTAACTCTGTTAAGGGCCTGTCTATTCAACTTTGCAGACTTGACTCCTGCTGTTTACCTCCTTTTCTCCCAGTCCGCAGTTCCAAACTCCAAAAGAAAGTCACAGGAGCTCATTTTATGTTTTCTGTTGCTGAACTCTGCTACTTCACAGGTCATTAGTTGTTAATGGCTTGACTAACTTTATGCTAGATGTTAAACATATTAGACAATTTTCAGGATATTTACTTTATAAGTATTTTCCAGAGAAAAATGCAAATCTTCCAAGATGAGCATATTTAATGGCATACCAGTTGTTTGTTTGTTTTTAGCAGCAGTAGCTCATTACCATATTGGCCAGTGTATTAAACAAAGACAGATACATCTGAAACCAAAATCATCTTATTAAAATGACAAGGAAGCCAATAAAATGCATCATCCATATAGCTTAGGAGACTAAGCCTGACTTATTCCAAGAAAACTGTCCCAATGGGAGTGCTTATAAAATCCTTCTCTGTTCCTCCACTTTCTACTCCACATGATCTCCATATCAGTGAATTATTTTCACACAATAAAAGCACTCATATAGGAAATATTTACAAATGTAAATATGCTCACTCCCATTTGAAGCAACCCTTATTTGCTTCATTATTTCAGAGTGCAATCTACACCATTTCCCTGTTGCTCCAGCCATTAACACAAGTGGAGAGAAGCAGGCATGAAATAAATCGTACTTGCAAAGATATCACTGTCCTTTGCTTGAATAACAAAAAGACCTAATGTGTTGGGACAAAATTGAAAAAAGAGAGTTTTTTTTTTTCCAATTTTTAGATGTTGAGATGTGTGATTAAGTGGAGAATTTGTGACAAGGGATCAACAAAGCTGAAACAGCAATGTTTATGGCCCTTGTATAATGATACCAGAGTCTGTGTTTAGCACAGCACTGCATCCAACTCTCCAAGCCTCCCACAACCTTACAAATAATCTTTCATTTATTTTAAATCAATCAAGTGTCCCTAGAGGCCTTTACCAGAAACCCAAATATAATTACATAAACACACAGTCTTCCTAACTATACATATGCTATACCAACAGAAAAATATATGTGCAATACAGCAAGAGTGAAGGTTCATAAAATGCATTTTAATGTCTTATGAATAAGAGTTGGATACATACATATACCTTAGCTTAAAAAGAAAAAGGAGGAATAAGCACAGAAGATGTGATTAGACCGTTACTGTGTTTGGAATTACCCCAAAGTAGCCTCCCCTCATTTAAATGAAGTTTACTCTGTTTCATGGTCTCCATTACAGTAACATACTTATTCAAATCCTAGGAAATTGCTAACTTCATCAGCAATTGGCAATGCAAGAGCCTGAGGATATAGCAGGTCTTTTATTTATTCATTAGATCTATATAACATCTCTTTTCCAAAGAGCTCCAGGCCCTGTAGAGAATGTTTAACTGATGTTACACCAAAGTTTCATGGAAATGAGAACAGAGCTGTGTCTAAGGAGAAATGGCAGCAGAGGAGGGACAACAAAAAAGTATAAGACAAAGTGGGAGATATTTATGGTAGAGAAGAAACACAAGAAGTCTTTAAAATGCCAAAGTCAAAATGTGACATCCCAATGCTGCCTCTCTCTAGTTAGTCCAGACAACAAGATGATGACAGATGTTCCATTTCTGTGAAGGAAAACTTTTGAATCTCTTCCTTAGAATTACACATGCTAGGAATCTCATTTTCAGCAGAAATGTTAAATTCACAAGCTATATGCTGATAAAATTTAATTTTCAAATCCAATGATATTTATGTTAACACATTTTGGTATGTCTAATAAAGATCCCTCCCACTTCTCCTGGGTCTGATGTGACCAAGTTTTTCATAGTGTATGCTATTTGGAAAATATTGAAAATCAGTAAGAAGAATGGGTGGAAGGTGGCAGCATTGATATTTATTAGATTATAACAGTGTGTAGTTCTTTGGAAACTCCGCTGTGACATGCTCCCCACACTCCCATGGCCACAGAGAGGTAGGAGGTTCCTGGGGTGAGTTCCTGGCACATAACTGTTGTTGGACTCCTTCTATGACACTTAATCTCTATACAACTTATTGAATTGTGCATCCAGCTAGGTTCATACCGATTTCAACTCTTAGCAGTAAACAGAAAGTAAGGGAGTGGGGTATGATGAGATCATGGGAAATATGTGCCTTTAAATTTTTTCATTTTGTGAGAAAAACAGGAAGCTAAATAGTTCACATTTTTTTGCACCCCTGTTGGTGTTAAACGTTATTTATTAAGGTACTGATAACTGCTTGCTTTAAAAATTAAACGCTAACATTCCAAAAAGTTACATGTAAATAATTAAGTCTTGTGCTGATGAAGAATCAGAAGGGATAGATCCTAGAATTTTCACTTTAACACTGAGAGACCAAGTGGTGGAAGATAAACAGGTGGGAAATACTTACTCTCAGACAATGACTTCTTTCAGAGCCCATTGGGGACTTATGAGACACAAATGCTTTTTTCCAGGACCAGCATTTTGGATGAAATTGACTCAGAACAATTCAGTATTTGTTGCACAGCTATGTTGTGCTTGGAACAGAGGCCCCCAGCTCACCTTGTGTGGAATCTCATTAGTGGTGCCTCATTATAATAAAGTGTTCTCATTTTCTCTATACATTTTGTATCTTCAAACCAGCGCTTTCATACAAACATTATAAGAAACCAGTGAAATAAGAATCTTTGCTCTCCATGAGCATTTTTAAAAAATGCTTGAAAAAATTGTGTGACAATTTTTTTAAGATTTTACTTATTTATTTTGAAAGAGAGAGAGAGAGAAAGTGAGAAAGAGAGCAGGAGCTGAGGAAGAGGGGCAAAGGGAGAAGCAGATTCCCCACTGAGTAGGGAGCCCCAGTGATGCCATGATGCCATGCTGGGTCCCAGGACTCAGGGATCATGACCGAGCCAAATAAAGGCAGACACCAAACCTACTGAGCCACCCGGGTACTCTGAGTGACAGATTTCATTCCCATTCTTTTAGAAAACAATTTATGTTTATGGGCTCTCTGAAGAAAATTCATATTTTATTTCAAATAGCAAAAAATAAATTCCAAATCAAGAGGATTAATTGGTAATGGCTTATTTGTTTTCCTTTAATAAATGTATTTCCACTTTATTATCCACAAACTTATTAACCCAAAATAAATATTTAAGAATATTGATGGCAAATGGAACATAGGTAACTAAAATGAAAGTAGGAAAATTTAGCTTTTGCTTATTCTTTAAAAGAGAACTTAGTACACAGTCCTTATAACTCAGAGTTCAATTAGAAGGCTGGTTAGGCTGGAAGCGGCAGTCCTATTAATTAAACTCAGACATTCAGGCTCTCTGTCCCAGGTTTTTCAATTTTGAGTAAAGGGCAGAAAAGCAGAGGAAGACTGGTGGAACTCACTCCAGCAAAGGCCCTGTGATACATAGCCTCTTCCTGAGTATCATGTTTCTGGGGTCATTGCTCTTTGGAGTTGCCTTAGAGCCTCCCTGTGCCCCACATCATGCCTCTGCAAACTTCCATAGGTTCCATGAACCCCTGATGGCTCTCCAGTACATTTTCTCTTGCTTAAGATGTCCAGATTCCTTTCTGTTGCTTAAAACTGAGAAAACCATGATCAAAAACTTGTGAATGGTTGCCTGACTTTTTGTTGATTTCCAAATAATAAGATGTCTGAAAGAGGGGATAATTTTATTTTGTGGGCTTCCCTACCATGCTTTTTGGGCACATATTTTACTTGGGGTTGTGTGAGTCAGAAGACAAGTGGAGCTTGTTTATTTACTGACAAGTGTTCCTCTGGAGAATGGTCACTGAAGGGGATAAGAACACTTTTGGGGGGTGTGTGCCTGGGTGGCTCAGTTGGTTAAGCATCTGACTCTTGATCTCAGCTCAGGCCTTGATCTTACAGTCATGAGGTCAGCCCCACATTGGGCTCTATGTTGGGTGAGGAGCCTACTTATAAAACAAACAAACAAACAATTTGGGGGTTCCTTCATCTTACCAGCCATCTCCCTTTGTGATGATCCAGGGATCATCAAGCTTGCCACTTTCCGTCCAGACTACTGTCAGGCAACTGAAGCAAATGATCAAGAATTGAAGAGATCCAAACTTGCTTCTCAAAGGCATTTACCCAGAAATGTCCAAATCCAGGTTATAAAGGATAGATTAAAAACTAAGGAATGCAACTTTCTGCTGCTCATCAAATTTGTAAAAGGAAAGAGAGAAGTGACAAAATGGCAGGACTTAAATATAAATGTGATGCTTCTGTATTTCTTGACAGTTAAAATGGTATCACTTTACACTCTTGTAATGTGTTGGGGGGAAAAACATAATGTCAAATTATATAAGAAATATTTAAGTTCTAGTAAAACGATTGATGTATCTCTGGGGGATTTAAAAACATTTTACAAACTTGTTTTAAAAAAGCAATCCTGAGAGTATTTTTCAGATCTTGCCGTGATGCAAGTGTTTCAACAGGTAATGGATTCTATTTTTAATTTTGAAAGGTTTTATTGTTCCCTGTGGTTTATTTTTTAATTTGCTGGTGGATACTTTTTTCTTACCTAGATTTCCTCCTGGACTTTCCTGTCTTTTTGAGCTGAGTCAAATTCAAAGGTGAATGCTATTTTCATATTCCTGGGTTGTTCTTCCTTGCCTCTTACCTGTAGTTGATCTCAATAGAGGTTTAATTAGCCATTTAGAAGTTAACATGCTAAGATTTCTAATTAATGATGGCTTGCCTATCAAGTTAATGTCCTTGCAAATTATCTCCTTCTAGAGATTATTACAATTTGCAAATGCAAATTCATTAATTATTATATAGGGGGCTTAGCAGACACAGATTTTAAACATACTGCAGAGATGTCTCTTACCACAAGAGGGTAAGTTTCCAAAGTCAGAATGTAAGATGAAAGATGTGTGTAGTCAAAATTACCATCTTGACAAGCCCTTAAATGGCATGGTGTTAGAGATCAACATGCTGCTGCCCATCAGTCCTGCACACCCAGTAAGATCACCCTTTCTTTTTGAGCATCAAGTCCTTGGCATTTAGGGGACATGTAGAATAAGAAAATAATTACTTTTAAGCCCAGCATCACATTGGGCATGGCAAGGTGCCTGTGCTTTTGAGGTAAGCCTGGAAATAGATTGTGGTCAGATCCCAAGCTCACCCCCAAGGTAGACACTGATGGAATATGGCTTACATTTCCCTACATTATTTAAATTGTCCCCATTTTCTCTCTCACCTCCCTTCTACCCATTCAACCTTTCTTTCTCTTTGTCAAGCCTATACAAATGGATTTAAGAAAGTTATCTAGGCATAGGGTATGATACCACGGTAATAGCCTTTTAAGCAACAATAGTATGGATAGTTTCATGGCTCCATTTCCCCCCCTCAGATGTTTCTACTTTTTATATTTGTATTATTTCTTTTAAAAAAATATTTTATTTATTTATTCATGAGAGAGAGAGAGAGAGAAATGCAGAGACACAGGCAGAGGGAAAAGCAGGCTCCATGCAGGGAGCCTGATGTGGAACTCGATCCCGGGTCTCCAGGATCACACCCTGGGCTGCAGACGGCACTAAACCGCAGCACCAGTGGGGCTGCCCTGTATTATTTCTTTTGTTATCAAAACCCATACCTGAAATTCAGATTCCCTGGCAAGAGCCTCTATGTCAAAGTTTCAAAAGAACACAAGTTTACCTGGAGTCCGTTGGAATGACACCTAGTAGATTGTCCAAGATCTGAGGTCTGATGAGTATTGCCTCCTGAGAGCCTCACAGTTACTCTAGAAAATGATTTTCAAGATGGGTAAATCTTCTCTTCTGCATCTGGAACTGTTTCCTTCATCTTTTCTTTTTTTATCCCAAACATCGATAAGACACTGACATTCCTGTATGTACTCAGAAAACATTTGTGGGATGAAGAAGGTGAGGAAGACTGAGAGGGAAAGAAGTGATAAAGGAAGAAGAAAGGAGAGGGAGTGAAGGAGAGAGGAAGGAGAAAGGGGAAGACGTGGGGGGGTAGAAGGAAGGGAAGGATGGAAACGAGTTAAAAGACGGTGAGAGCGTGAATCTAAGGGCTGGCACCCCACCTTTGGAACTCTGTGACTTAGGCAAATTGCATTTCCTCTTCCATCGATTCCCAGTGTCCTCAGCTCAGTATATAAACAGTAGTAAAATGTCTAGCACACAGAGATTCAGTAAATATAAGCTGTACCTGCTGAGCATTTATCACTGGGCCATAGTTTTGAAACATCACATACCTGCTGTATTCATGAAAAGTAAATAGAAAAATGCTTCTATCTGGAGACTAAATTGCTGGCCAGTAAATAGTTGCATTGTTCTAGACAGTCTGCTCACAAAGACCATCACAAAGCATACAGACTTCTGAAGGACCTTCCAACGACTCTGCTCTCATAGGCAAAAAGCACATGATCAGGAAAAGAGTGACATAACAAGAACTGGAGCCCTGCTAAGTCATTACTAGTAGAGCTGCCCCTTCCAGCTAATGTGCCATGCATTTAGTGCATAGTCTCACATCACTTGGTTATGTTCCTATAACAATTTTCTTATTTGACAAATGAGAATTCAAATAAGGAAATGGAATTCAGAGTTGAGTAACTTCCCTAAGCTCACACAGGTCCTTAAGTGCCTGGGCCCAGGTTCGATCTCACTTCTGACTGTACCACACCTAGGCTTTTTTCTACCACACCACATCATGCTTGTTATTGTAAATTGGCAGATTAACTTGACAGAAAATGTCCAGCGTCTTGAGAAATAAACTGTTTGTTGGAGTAGGAATACTAGCAAAAAAGATGTTGTAGATTTTTAAATGCAAATCATTATAATAAGTGTATTCACTAACCAGATGTCTTTGGGTACAGGGTGGTGGCAGGATTGGGGATGGGGATTCCTGTTTTAAACAGTTCTGATAGGGACGCCTGGGTGGCACAGTGGTTGAGCACCTGCCTTCGGCTTAGGGCATGATCTCAGTCCCGGGATCAAGTCCCACATCAGGCTCCCTGCATGGAGCCTGCTTCTCTCTCTGCCTGTGTCTCTGCTTCTCTCTGTGTGTCTCTCATGAATAAATAAATAAAATCTTTAAAAAAAAACCAAAACAGTCCTGATAGGTAATAGTAAAGGATCCTGCATAAGTGGGTTCTTGAATATGTATCATGTGCCAGGCATTGTTGTAAGAACTCTTACAGACAGAAACTCCTTTCATTCATATGTATACTAACTCTTTTAGGGCAGATACTGAAGATTGGAGGAGTTAATATAATCTATGAGTAAGAGACGGAGTTGGCATCAGGACAAACTCAATCTGGGTCCAATGGTTTTGTTCTAAATGTTTTTTTGGGTTGGTCTGATGTTTGTTTATCCCATGCTAGGTTTGCCTTGAAGGAGTGATGGGGAGATAGGAGAGCACAACGTAGGCAGGACAGCTCAGAACATGAACAACAAATTACTGAAAATGTTAATCTGGGAATCAGAAAAATCTGAAACGGGACATCTTTCCTTCTCTAAACCTAAATTACTTCATTGGTAGAGTTTGACTGATAATGTTCAAACATACTTCAGTGAGGATGATCATGCATATAAAAATCCGGTAAGAACACAATCTAATGGTAAAAGCACAAGTGCCCAAATCAGATTAAGTTTGAATCCTGGCTCTGCAATTTAATAGCCATGTGACCTTGCAAAAGTTACTTAACCTCTCTCTGCAAAATGGTGGTAATAATAGTAGTTACATAAGAGGGTTGTTGGTAGCATTATACACTTAGTGACTGGGAATAGGAAGCACACAACAATATGGGTTATCATTGTGTACTGTGATGGTTTTATATATTTAGAAATGGAATACCATCATTATTTCATATATAAGTCAAATTTAAATCCATAATGTAAGGCAGTCCCTATTGTTATCTGAAGCCATGTTGCTCTTTCTAAAAGCTCTTGAATTTGAGAGAACTGAGAGAAGTAGGATGAGGAAGCATATAGTAGGTGAAAGTCTTACAAAGGGTGTGTCTTTCATTTGCTCTGTGCCTTGTTGCCTGAAAGCAAACACTTTTAGATACGTACTCTGCTGATTACTATCTACTGATCTGAAAGCCAGGCTTACATCTTGTCCAGCTTATATGTTTGCAGTGTTCCTCTTGGTATAATGGAGTGATGGCAGCCTCTGGGCTCCCTAAATGCACTGAGCTATTAGGAAGTCATTTGTGTAAGAGCAGTAGGATATTATGAGGAAAGAGGAAGGCGAGGTAGGATGGAGAAGAAGGCTATATAACGATTCCCTCTTTATTTAGAAACAGCACCCCAAATTTCATCAATAAATTATCCCTTTCCCACTCATATCGGTATGGTTTGAGTGGAGTCATTGTGATTTACCATTTCCTCCTTGGCCAAAGGGCAGGACTGACCCAGGGGTGGCTAATAAATATATTCTTATCCCCCTGGTAAGAGATTAGTTCAGGGATAGGCCCTTGAGCCAACTAAGTTAGGTCTTTGAGAATCAGCTCTGGGACATTTGTTGATAGAATTGGCATAGAGAGGTTCTTATTTCTGCTGGGATCACTAGCGGGATGAAATAGAAAGTTGGAAAGATTGGCAGCCATCACACCAACCTGAATCATTGTGGGAACAAATAAGGAAATGGACAACTTCATCAGAAGTGGAGCCGAGCAAGAAGGAAGTGGATAAAGACAGAGAAAGTGAGATGGCATCATTTGAACCCCTACATCAAAACATACCTGAGCCAGACATACCTCCAGACTTCTCAGTTACAATATCAGTAAATTCTTTACTCCCCACCATCCCCTTTCTCTCTCTCGCTTTCTCCCTCCCATCCTACCTATATTTCTCTCCCCCTCTCTCAGTTATGGTTGACACTCTTGTCATAGTGATGTGTATTCTCAATTACACTTCATGTTTGGCTCCAGCTTTCCCCAAATTACAAAAAGGTTGCATGTCTCTGTGGGCTCCGCAGCTCTATTCACAAACTATAAGCATAGGACTGCAGAACGATTGAAAGACTAGCTGACAGCTCAAGCAGAATCCATTCTCCTGGGGGAATCCATTCTCCAAATTAATGAAAATATCCATGTCTACATTGTGGAACACATACTCACTTTCCCAGGTTTATAAATCTCCAGATAGATACCTGACTCTATTAAAATGCTGATGGCTTTTATGAAGCTATGCTGAAAAGGAGAAAAACAGATGCCTCCTTACGTAATAAGTTCATGTGGCTCTGGGGTCCCATTTATCATCTTGGAGGTAACACAAGGAACATTCGGGGTGTCAGAGAAATAAGGGGAACTCTGAGGGGTCCTTTCCAAATCAGTTCAGTGTTCAAACAGAAATAGAAAAACAATAAGCCAAGTCTTCATTGTGTCCATTTCACCTTTCAGATAGAGGATACAAACCAAATTAGATTTGAAAAATGGTATAATTATCCCACCTTCATTGAGAGGAAAGGAAACTACACATAGCTTCCCAGGAGTCAGTGTCCCGTTGAGTATTCCTAATAAATTAGCCATACCTTGTGAGTCATATGCCTTATTGCAACTGGACTTTTATGCAAGTCCAGTGCTATTACTATATAGATTACTTTTAAAGTTCAGAGGTGATTGGCACAAATTAAAAACTAAAAGGGATGTCCGAGGGGCTCAGTTGATTAAGTGTCCAATACTTGATGTCAGCTCAGATCATGATCTCAGAGCCCTGGGATTGAATTCCATGTAAGGCTCTGTGCTCAGTGGGAAATTTTCTTGAGGATTCTCTCTCTCCCTCTCCCTCTGCTACTCCCCTCACTCCTGCACACACACACACACACACACTCTCTCTCTCTCTCTCTCTTTCTCTAAAATAAATAAATCTTTTTTTAAAAAAAACTAAAAAAGGAAAGGAGAAAGGTTTTACTTGGAAAATCATGGAATTTAGGGTTCCCTCTTTGGCTTCCTATCAGACACTAATTTCATTTGCTTATTCAATATATATTTATCGAGCATGTATTATTGGCCATTCAGTTCCAGATGCTGGAACATAGCAGAGGCCAGTGAAGTCAAGACCACCATCCCCATGGAATTCACTTTCCAGTTGACTACATATCTGACACAGGTGAGCCCATATATAGTCACAGAAGGAAGTGCTAGGTGACTTAATAAATACAGTGTAAATACAGCCTGACTGGTGGGGATGGCATCTTTAGACAGATAATTTAGTGAGGCCTTACTAGGAAGCGAGAGAGAAGGGGGCCAGGCCAAGTAATAGCAAGTGTCAGTTTCCAGATTTAGCAAATAAAAATACAGGACACCCAATTACATTTGAATTTCAGATAAACGAAAAATGAGTTTTTTATCCCCCTGGTAATGAAAGGGCTTTTTAAATCTAGCAACCCTAAAAACACAAATGCTCAGAAGTAGGACCAAGCTCGATGTAATTGAGGATGGGAGTTTGGCGGTGGGAGCAAAGTGAGATGATGGGAGGCTTAAAATGGAGGCCATCAAGGTAGGATGCTGGGGTTTTGGGTCTTCATGTAATGGAAAGCCACTGAAGGGTTTTATGTGGTAAATGGCCTAAACTGACTTGCAGTGTTTAAGTGATGGCCCGGTAGGCTGCAGGGAGAAGGTCATGGTATGTGGTGACACAGAAGGCAGGAGACTGTTGCCTGGTCCAGTTGTGAGATGATGGGTTCTCACTCCAGGGGCAGAGCAATGAAGATAAGAGGAATGACCTGCCTTAGCCAAGGGTTGTAGTTGCAAACACTAGGAACTGACTGCCTATGTTTAGCACAAAGAGAGTTGGGATGGGGTGGGAGTAGGGAGACATATATGTGAAGGCAGATGCCCAAGGAACAAAGAAACATAGGCAGCAGGAACCAGCCCAGGCCACCCCATGAAAATAGGACAGGAGCTAGCACCTTGGCTAGCCGTCAGCAGTCAAATCTGCATCCTCTGCATGGCCACCTCTCTATGAATACGTCTGCCCTGTTCCTGCATCTCCACATCATTCCCTTAAGAATCTCAGGCTCTGGCAGGATCATCTGAATGGCCAGCCCCGGTCAAAGGCTTATGCCTTGGTTGCCAGGGACAGGGAGAGGGACTCTGGCTCCTCTGGGCCCATATCCACTACCTGGATGTTCAAGATCAAGAAAGTGATCAAAATGTCATAATTCTTGGAACTACGTATAATTTATTAAAGAATAAAGATCAAAATAATTTAGATGGATATTCTGAACAAAGCTAAATGTCAGCACATATATCCAAAAGTTCCTCCTGTGTCAGTAGAGAAGGGAGAAAAGACTTCTTAGCAGCATGGGAAAAAAAAAAAAAAAAAAAGGACAGGAGATTTCAATGGCTGGTAAGAATAATCTGAGTCAACAGTGAGCTGTGGCTGACAAAACAACATAAATCTCCATGGAAATAAAACCAAAGGGGATTAGGAACCTAGGATAGAAAACATACTTAAGGCTCTCTGCTTGATTCATGGTAAATCCAGGTATTTTTCCAGTTTATTTTTATGGCTGAAATGAATGATCTTAATGTTATGACCATACCAAGTCTCTACTCTCTCTGGAACTGTGAGGCTAAAGAATGAGGTTGAAACCTTGAATGGAAGTTAACATTTGAGGCAGAAAGACCTGAATTGAGCAAGTGCTTTAACTGAAGTGTTAGGTTAAAAGAAGTTGACAGTAGACTCAGACTGATATAGTTATTGTAAGATTCATGTGAGAGATAATGCATGGAAGTTAGTGCTTAGTGCCCAACATGTGGACATGTTCAATAAATGTCAGTTTATTGAATGTTTTGTAGCTTCTCAGAGTAGCCAATGTGTCTTAGAATTGGACACACATAAGCCAATTAATAGATATTCATGAATTGAAGTATCTGCTTATAGTTGCCTAGAAGAAAAGGATACTTGAAAACAAACACAAACACAAGGGAAAACACCTGAATGACCCAATGCACTGCATTTCTCATCTCACTAGAAGGGTCTGTTTGCACTGACTCAAAATCCCTGTTTTCTGCAATTTTAACCACAATTGGCAGAAACTCCACATGCATTCAGACTGGGTGTAGCCATAGTGTGACTGTTCTGCAGTGGCATTGACCATGGCTCTGGGTCACACCCCATGGATATCCACCCAGGCATTCATACCTGATCTTTTTAGCCAGATACCTATAAATCTATAACCAAATAATCCATAAATAAATTTCACAATTCCCCCTTATGTGTTCTACTAACACCCCATTTTATGGGAGTAGTTAAGATACAAAGTAGAAAAATGATAGTTAAAATTTTATGCAACAAGAAATATTTTATAGAGGGGAGCTGCACCCTTTTACATCAAAA
Source organism: Canis lupus baileyi (assembly GCF_048164855.1). Lineage (NCBI taxonomy): Eukaryota > Metazoa > Chordata > Mammalia > Carnivora > Canidae > Canis > Canis lupus. The sequence continues at coordinate 29,683,697 of NC_132856.1, forward strand.
CTAGAATGTTGATGGCATAATTCATCGTGTTCATTTACTGTCATGTGCATTGTTTATATATTCTGCTTGATACTTTATAAAAATACTTCAAATAAATCCTTAACTTTATAAGAGTTGAACAATGCTTGTCTTACTCATTTTGCATTTCAATTTTTCATAAAAGAGAAAAATTAATCAGTAGACTAACTGGAGAGGAAGGCAGGAGACAAGCTTTTGAGCTTGGAAGCAGCAGGAATTCACAGGGGATATAAAAACAATGTGCATTAAATTCTAGGCCAGAGCTCCATAAAGTATATACATCTTTCTGCAAAAAATTGGTTTTAATAAGCCACAAGCAAGGGCATGCTTGACTTGACTATATTTTCTGTGGACTATCATGTAAACCATCTTTAATATCAAGTTTCTTTTTATCTCCTACATTCAGCCAGGGCATATACTCTTCTCTGCAGGGCACTTTGATAGAGTCAATAAATTGAATTTCCGGCATTAGTAAAAAGCAATCAGAAATCACATCCAGGAAAGACTATATTCCTATTCAACTCTAAGTCAGAAATTCATCAGGAAGGATGGATTTCTGTTGTGTTTGTTTTAATATTCTTTCCAGTGGAACAATAAAGCATTTTACTTGAGTTCAGTTTATCCCTGAACTACAGATTTCTTCTGTTGTTTCAGTCATTGGCTTCTTAATGACCTTTTTGTCCTGACAACATTGATTCTCAATATATTCATTTACTCATTCATCCATTCAATAGAGATATGAGGGTAAGATTGTGATAGAGACTATGCTGTATGGTGGATAGGTATGCAATACCTCTGCCCTCTAACAGTTCTTAAATTGTGAATTTTCTTAATTAAAAATTAGAGTCATGATTTCATCCCCCCTTGACCTAAATATTCTCATTGCTTTAGTCATTGAGTGGCTCCAGGGACTGGGATTCTGAAGCTAAATTTCTAATATCAACTCTCACATTACTTTCCCCTAGGATCTTAGATAAATCAAATAGTCTATCAAGACTTGAATATCTTCATTTTAAAAATAAGTAAGTGGGATGAAGTGGTCTCCAAATTCTCTTACCCCCTAAAATGTCAAATGAGTTTCTATTTGTGATGCAAATCCCTTATTTTATAGGACTTGTCCAAGACCTCCCAGCAAGAGAGTGAAAAGACATTAACATCTATGCCTCCTCATAGGGTAAAGAAGGAAAAACTGAATGGGAAGTCATCAGAGAGGGAGAAAAACCATGAGAGACTCTTAACTATGGGGAAAAAAACTGAGGATTGCTGGAGTGGGGAGGGGATGGGGTAATTGGGTGATGGACATTAGAAGGGCATGTGATGCGATGAGCACTGGCTGTTATACACAACTGATAAATTATTGAGCACTACATCTGAAACTAAGTATGTACTATATGTTGGCTAATTGAATTTAAATTAAAAAAAAAAAAACTAAGCCTTCTAACATTCTCTGCCAAGCCAGAAGCAACATCCTAATAGGGAACTGACTAAATTCAACCTACAGATATAAGTGTTTAGTGAGGAAGGTACTCTGTCCCATTGTTCATTTATTGAGTTGACCTAATTGACACTATAAATACTGGGAGATTTCACAAAACATATGGATTCATGGCTTCACTTGCAAAATAAGATCTAGCAGTACTGACTTATATTCTTATGTGTCAATAATTGGCTGGAGATAATTAAGAGGTATCCTCTCCATCATTGGTTTAATCAAGTTTGCTACAGTCTTCACTATTATTGTCTTTTTTTTTCTATTATTGTCTTATACAGAACTTTTTCCTTTGTGTTTTTGCCTTGTCTCTAAGGTAATGTGTTTGCAAACCCTATAATATACCCTAAATGGATATGTGAGTTTGTGTGTGGTGTGAATGTGAGAGTGAAGAGGAAAGGACTATACAGTCATATAGGATTTATAACCATATCTAAAATAAGAAAAAAACTAGGCAAGAATCACTGATAGGCTTAATCCCGAACTCAAAAGTAATTAGAGTTTTGGACTTAGTATCTACTTACATCATTGGATCAGCAGAACAGAAATGGAAATCCCATTCAGAAGTTAGTTATCATTTAAATTACTCACCAACATTGGCTTTGTAGATATTTTTCCTTTGTTTTGTTCAATCCAATAACCACATTATGTGTAAAGATACCTTCAGATACTTTTTGATCATGAGAATTGATAGACTTCTCATTGTTAGAGATTGTTTTCTTTAATGCCCACTTGTATAAAAGGATCACAAAGCTAAGGTGGATCATTTTCAATCTCTTTAAATACTTTGAACTCAGATTATGTTGCTACTAGCTCAGTTGATTAATTAAAGAAGGAAATAAGGGAAATATTCTCATCTCATTTTAGTCAATAATCCTTCCTTTTTAAAGTATAAGGCGTTTTCTTTATAGTTTAACTTAGTATTTAATTCTGGTTGATTTCAGGATAATTTAGTATTTGTTCTTTTTCAGTTTTCTGTGTTTTTCAATGGCTGATAAAGTAGTTAATTAAATATTTATATTAAAGATAGAGAATGTGTATAAGAGATTGTTATTTCTCGTTTGATAAGAAATCAAATATGTCCCTTTGGACATATTTCTTCATTTTTCAAATTAAAAAGTAATCATGAATTACACCTCATTTTTCTTACATTTTTCGGCTTCTTTCAAGAAAAAAAGTATATTTCTTACTTCATTCCCTACCACTACTCCTAATATCACAATAATGTTTAAACTTACATCCTTGAGTTGACTAAAAGAATTAAGATAAAAAGATTACCATATTATCAGTTAACAGACTTTTTAAAATCAATTAACAGTCTTGTAACAATCTGAAACAAAGAACCTCGGAAAGACATAAATTGAACAGATCACTTTTCTATCCAAGAAAATGTTTCTTTTAAGGCAGAAATACCCCTCTATCTATGTGAAGATCAGTCATTTGAATTCAGTGCAACCTTTCTCAAGATTATGATGTCTACTCTGGTGCTGAGAATTTCTACAAATGTTATGCAAGGTCTTAAAATATCCTTGGTCTTTCCTCTGACAGCTTGTTGTTCTGCATCATTTACTGCTTTCAAACAATGTTTTTTAAAGAGATGGCAGTTTTTCTGAGGAAAAGTGACAGTACATATAAGACGTTTCCCCCCCTTATCCATAGATAAGAAAGGTATCATTTTGAGATTGAGTTTCTTTCCACTAGCATCTGAAAGATGAGTTGCTCACAATATGCAATTACGTGGCTCAAGACAAATAATTTCACAGATAGAGCAGTTAAAGCTGACTGGAGAAAAGTCATTGGTGACATTTCACGAAAAGATGCATAATGCAAAATGCAAGCAATATAAGGACATTGGAAAAAAATTTAGTAAGTACAACTATTTCTTTTCAACCTTTGTGAACTAATTCTTTCCTATATATCAATTTGTTCTCCCTTTCATCATCATAAAGAAGAATTTTTTTCCGGAGCAGATCAAGATCTGCTGGTACTGGGAAAAACAAAAACAACAATGTGTTCTCAGACTTTGGGTTTGTATAGATTCCTGTCCATTTTGGTCTTTAAATTCAAGGGTTACTTCTTTTCAAGAGAGAAGTAAAAAGAAAAAGAAGTAAATTATCAAAACAACAAAGTTCATGAAGATAATGGATGTAAGTACAAGGCATAAGAAAAATAAAGGAAATCAATGTGATTTCCAGCATACTATATCTAGAGTTTTATTTAATTCTGACTATCCCTATTGATTCTGTTTCCAAAACCATCAAATGTTTATCATTTTTTTTTGTAATGGCAATGCCGATATTTATGGCAAGGTCAGTATGACTTCAAAATATATTTTCTTAACTATTTACTTTTTTTAAAGATTGAATTTATTTATTCATGAGAGACACAGAGAGAGAGACAGTGACATAGGCAGGGGGAGAAGTAGGCTCCCGATGTGGAGCCCGATGTGGACTTCATCCCTGGACCTGGAATCACGCCCTGAGCTGAAGGCAGACACTCAACTGCTGAACCACCCAGGTGTCCCAAACGTTTACTTTTTTTGATTCTCAATCTAGTTGTCTTTTTTTTTTTTCATTAAAAATAAATTCAGCTTTATTGAAGTACAGCTGACATATAAAGTTGTAAGATACTTAGTGCACATTGTGGTGACTTGGTATGCATTTATATTTTGTTAAGATTCCCCCTATCTAGTTAATTAACATACCTATTGCCTCATATATTTATTTATTTTAATTCATAAGAACATTTAAGTTCTTCTCCCATAGCTGATGTCAGTTATATAATACAGGGTTTCCAATGAGTCACCATGTTTTACATCAGGTGCTCAGATCCTATTCATCTTAGAGCTGAAAGTTTATACCTTTGACTGACCTCTCCCTCTCTCTACTCCTACTCCCTAGCTTTTCTACACTCTGTTCCTGTAGTTTTATTTTCTTTTCAGATTCCACTTATAACTGATAGCATGCAGTCTTTGTCTGGCATATTTCACTAAGCATAATGCCCTCAAAATCCATGCATATTGTCACAAATGGCAAAATCTTTCTTATGGGTGAATAATATTCCATTGTATATATAACCATTTCTTGGTGCCTTCTTAGCGCAGCAGGTAGTGCATCAGTCTCATATTCAGTCTCATATAACCATTTCTTCTTTATCCATTCATCTGCAAACATTTATGATTTTAATGGGTGCATATTTTATTTAGTTTTTTTATTTGGTCCAAAAAAGAATAATTGGAAACAATCTTCAGAATTTGATTGACAAAGACCATCAACACATATGGCTAAGAACAGATTCTATTCTGGCTACCTGTGTATAAATCAGTTACACTGACTAAGGGACAAACCTCTAGCTCCTTTAGTACCAACTTTTCTGATTCGTCTGAGTTTCTCTAATATGTCTTCTTGCCTTCCTTCTTTTCCTCCTTCCTTCCTTCCTTTTAACCAAAGGAAGAGCACCTATTTCAGGCCAGGATGTGAATAAAATAAAGTCTTCACATCCTTGGAGCTCACAGTCCAATAGAGAGGGAGATATAAAATGAATAAGTATTTTTTTGATGACAGGTAATAAATGTGATTTTTTTTAAAGTGGAGCTCAGCGATAAAGAATGATAGGGGTTGATAGTCAAATAACTTACAGAAGACTTCATCTTGTTCATGAAAACAAGCAAAAGGAAAATAGACATTGGTAGCAGGATATTTAAAAATATCTTTCACATAACATTATGTAAATTTATTATGTAAACTATTGATTGTTATATATAAATTGTATATTATATAAATTATAATTATGTGTTATATAAACTACATAAAATTATATAAAATGTCAAGATGAAGGAGAACATATTGTAAACATTATAGAAAACTGCCTCAAAACATCTTTTTCATGAACATCAATCCAGGCAAATTATAAGTAGTATATGTTCAACAATTCATCTACCAAACATAATTGAGAACCTATTTTGCATCAGGCAGTGTTCAAGGCCCTGAAATACAGCAGTGAACTAAACCAAGTCCTTTGCTTTGAAGAAGGGTTACTACATGCAGCTGCTCAAGTTGTGTACTGCACAGCTCTCAGAGACACATTCATAGAGACAATGAAGTACACCACCTGGGGTTGTATATCATAGCAGGTGTACTCTAATTGTAGCATACATTCTAGTAAGGGGAAGACAAAGCCTAAACAAACAAGTATATCACATGTAAGTGCTTTGAGGAAAAAAATAAAATAAGGGGAAAGAAAATATTGAGGAAACCTATTTGAGATTTTGTGGTCAGAGCTAGCATTCCTGATAAAGTAATAGTCAAGAGGGAGCAATTAGGATATTTGAGGGTAGAGGCAGGCACTCCAAGGAGAGGGTGCAGATATTCTCAGGGGGAAGGTATGTTCAAGGAATGTCCAAGAGTCCAGTGTGGCTCAGCTCGAGTGAGTGAGGAGAAATAAGGCAGGAGACAAAGGTAGAGGGAGACATACCAGGAAGCTGGATCATTCAAGCCTTTGAGGCCAATGTAATAACTGGTTTTTACTTTGAGAGGTATTAGTCTTTGAACAGAAGAGTGATTTGATCGGACTCACTGTCTATCTGACTCATTCTGGCTTCTGTTTTAACAAAAACTACAGAGGGGCAAAGAGCAGAAACCAGGAGATGATGGCAAAAGGAAACTTATGACAGATGATCATAGCTTAGGCCATGTGACCGCAGAAGGGATGGTAAGTGGGTAGACTCATAATTTGAAAGTACAGTAGGATTTGCTAGTGGATTTGAGGTGGAACATTTAAAAAAAGGAGGACTAAAAAGTGACTAAGATTTTTGTCCTGAGCAACAGAAAGAATGGAAATCATGAGTTCTGATTTAAATGTATTCTATTTGAGATGCCTGTTAGAAATCCAAATGGAAATGTCAAAGCAACAGTTGGACGTGTGAATATGGAATTCAGGGGAGATGTTGGAATTGGAGAGTAGCTCTTCCTACACCCTGGCTATATAGCTATGACCACCTGGGGAGTTTTCAGAAAATGCTGAAGACTGAGCCCTAACCTAGACTAATTAAATCAAAACCTCTGGAATGACAACGAGTCATCAATATTTTTAAAAAGCTTTCCAAGTGATTCTTGGGGTTGAGAACCATTGACCTAAAAAGTCAATGAAGAGATAAAGAGATGCTTAATAACTACTCCCTGGAAGACTCTAGGGCTTATAAATCAGGAAGATGAGGAGGAAGCAGCTAAAAAAGCAGTGAATGAGGTAAGTGGGATATAGAGCAGAAAACTGTAAAGGGGGATCCCCGGGTGGCTCTGTGGGTTTAGCGCCTGCCTTCAGCCCAGGGCATGATCCTGGAGTCCTGGGACCGAGTCCTGCATCGGGCTCCCTGCATGGAGCGTGATTCTCCCTCTGCCTCTCTCTCTCATGAATAAATAAAAATCTGAAAGAAAGAAAGAAAGAAAGAAAGAAAGAAAGAAAGAAAGAAAGAAAGAAAGAAAGAAAAAAGAAAATGTGACTTCCCACACAAGGAAAAAAAATTCACAAAGGCAATTCTTTGGAAAACCCATACTATTGCTTTCACTGGGCTAGCGGCAAAACCATAATGATAATTGTGGCAATTTAGTTTTATAGGACCTCTAACTCAAACACTTCAAAGAGTAGCCCTACTGTATCCAGGTCCCCCTTTTTGCAACTAAAAATCTCTGGACTTAACATAATAAACAGTACAGGAAGACTCTGAAAAATAGAAAGAAGAGGGTAGACTGCCCAAGGACCTTGGCAATTGAAGAATGACACATAATGTACCTTGGGAATTGAAGAATGACACATGCTTGAGTTCCCTGGACTACCTTATTGCCTACCCTATATCCACACAGGGTACCCCAGAAGTCTTCAGCTCTGAACCACCAACTAGTACAGAGAAAACACTCCAAAAAAAGCCTATTCTCTTAGCCAAAGGACCAGAAAAAGAGCAGACTAGCAATAGAAAATCTTTTTGTGATGACCACCTACCCTAACCAAACACCAACAGCAAATGCACCCTCTCTAAACCTCCTTTTAGAGTTTAAAGTCAAGTCAAACAGGGAGCTAATCTCCCATCTAAGCAAGAAATCAGCACTCTGATTCACTGGGCCCAAGTGGTGTCAGTAGGGCTAAGCAGGAAACCCACTTTCCATCCCTCAACTTGTCTGGTGGAAGCAGGTAGCTCTCAAATTTGCCTATCAGGGGATACCATCACCCCATGCAGGGATCTTAGTTCTCCCTCCTAGTAGTTTTGCCTGGTTTTGAGCTTCATATAAATGGAACCAGACGGTTCCTTGTGTATGGCTTCTTTTATGTAACAAAACATTTATTTATTTGTTTGTTTGTTTGTTTATTTTTGTAACAAAACATTTTAAAGACTTAATCAAGTAGCTGTATGTATCAGTAGTTAGCTCTTTCTTATTAATGAGTATTATTCTGTTGTATGGGTAGACACAATTTGCTTATTCAGTGTCCTGTTCATGGACATCTGCATTGTTTCCTGTTTGGAGTTATATTAAAAGCTACTATGAACATTCTTGTACAATCTTTGTATGGACATAACTGATTTTGATTTGATCATATAGATGACATTCCAGAGAAGTATGAATCTCATGGAGGCTTTTGTCTACCAGATAATTGTTAAATTTTAACTCACTTCATGCTGTTTAAAATCAACTTCAGTAGGGAGAAAAAGAAGGGGAATTAAGTGGTATGAACACAGTGTGATCAGAAGACATTTCAGTTCAGACTGTATAAAATAGAGATTTATATTTCATTTATTCATCCCACTTATTGAATCTAATTAAGTAGCAACTCTTAAGATGCATTAAGTGCTATCCTTGTACTCATAGCCAAGTTATTTGATAGCATAAAAGTTAAACCATTTAATTTGAAGGAGTTTTGGGATTGGGGGGACATCTTACTGAACTCTCAGTCTTCAAATACTATTTTTATGAAATTTTTCTAAAATTGGAAGTGATGAAATTTCATACTGAGCAAGGAAATTGGTAAGTTTTTAAGATCAACAAACCAAAAGGATTGATAAGAATTTAAGTGGTCTCCATTGTTTTGTTTTGTTTTTAAGTGGTTTCCATTCTTGAGAAAGCTCAAGGCAATGTTATGTGGTGGGTAGAATGTGAATTCATCATTTATGGGCAACTCCTAAGGTATTTTATTCTCTCCTCCATGAAATAAAGAGAAAGAGAGTGATAGGCAAATAATTTTCAAAACAGACAAAATGACATAAAGAATCCATTTTTCCTAACAATTTGGAAACCTACTGTCCCTTACTATCATTTAACCAATGATACCCATTGCAATTTGATGAAAAAATGGAAAGGTTTTGAACTGTAAATGCCAGCTAATACTTGCAAAAATATGTTTTGAAATAGAAATTGGAATGCCTAGAACTTGTGATCCAAGAGGGAGGAAAAAGCTCTTAAGTAACATAAAGGGAAGTGAATCTCATTAAGAGCATCATCCCAATTTCTATATTCATCCATAATTTTTAGTTTCATCCCTGCACCCCACCCCTTCCCTAAGGACCCATTAAGATTCAGTACGGCTAATGCACTAAACTCAGAATTACCTGGCATTTCTCTGAAAGGCTTGCTAAACATATTCATCTATAATAGTGATGAAGGTCCTGCAAAAGAGACAAAGGGCCTCCCGTTAGATGCTGCTAAGTGCTCAGCATTATTATTAAGAGAGCCATGGTTCAGCTGTAAGAGTCCTGTAAGGAAGGAGCCTAAGCACCAGGGGCAGCATTTCTAAAGCCTTTACCCTGATTAGGCTGATTGTCAAGGGAACACTAGAGGAACTTGAATTATCTTGTTTCTGAGAAACTCTGTGGACTCAAGTCCTCGACTACTTTATTCTGACCTTCACAATATGTTTTTTTTTTTCAATTTTTTTTTATTTATTCATTCGAGAGAGAGAGAGAGAGAGAGAGGCAGAGGGAGAAGCAGAGGGAGAAGCAGGCTCCATGCACCGGGAGCCGGACGTGGGATTCGATCCCGGGTCTCCAGGATCGCGCCCTGGGCTGGAGGCAGCGCTAAACCGCTGAGCCACCCGGGCTGCCCCACAATATGTTTTTCTATTGATATTATGAATCTCCATGTGTAAGCTCACTTGAAGTCCAATAAAGTCTTAATCAACTAAATTAAAAATTGAGGTTGCTTCTCTCTCCTGCATTCTGCAAATTGCCTTTTGCCCATTAGCCAGTAATGGTTTCCCTTTCAATTTGCATGCCTTTGCAGTTTTCAGGCTCTCTCTGAGCCCTTTATCCATGTTCTGCTTCCAGACTGTCACCTTCACATTGGCATTTGCTTATATGTTTGGTAGAAAGAAAATTCTCCAGTTGTCAAGTAGAGAAGGTATCCCATATCAGACAGGCATATGGATGCCATTTCTTCGTGCATAAAACCCTTAGGTACCACTGTGCCACAATATCTTAGAACCATGGCAATCATTTGAAATCATACAGTCAATCATTTTTAATCCCCCAATTGAGGAAAGACATGGTGGTGAGTTCCCTGGTCTCCCATGTTGGTCATAGATGCATGCTATCACTGAATCTTGAATTCTCATGTACCAGTGATGTTTCCAGTTACAGGTAGGACACCTGTAAACCTCTCTTCTAAGCTAAATGTAGTTTTTTTTAATTTATTTTTTTTAAAGATTTTATTTATTCATGAAAGATACAGAGACAGAGCGAGGCAGAGACACAGGCAGAGGGAGAAGCAGGCTCCATGCAGAGAGCCTGATGTGGGACTTGATCCCAGGACTCCAGGATCACGCTCTGGGCTGAAGGCAGGCGCTAAACCACTGAGCCACCCAGGGTTCCCCTAAATGTAGTTTAAAGGCCACTAGTCTGACCTTTATCTCCAAGTGTCAAAGCCCGTGCAGCCATTCCAGCCTGAAGGAATCTCCTTCTTCTTCTTAGTTATAACCTCTAACAATGGATAGGCTGGTGCAAACTGACCATACAATTCACAAAACCCCAGATTTTACTGTCCTTTTCCACATAAAGTTAAACGTGAGACTAGAACCTGCATGGCACCTGAAAATTAACTTGTGACCATGTGCTAGATTCCAGATTTCCTGACCAGGCCTGAATGGGAGTGGTCCTGTTTTACCTATCAATTCCCCAATACAGAAATTGTATTTCTACTGTGTATCAATTATTATTGAGGAATTTATAAAATAAACATGATACCTGCCCCCCCTTACATTACGACGAAAGGAAAAGATGATAAAGAGAAAAATAATAAATTGATAATAGACTACTGTATAGTGATAGGTACTAAGAAGAAAAGAAACAGGATGACCTGATGGAAAGACAATGGCAAGGACCCTACTGTAGCTATAGTCAAAGAAGATCATGGGTTGTTTCAAGAATAAGTACAAAGGAACTGTACAGATAGACATTTCATTGTTATTTTATTGACGTCATCTGATCTTGGGGCATACACCAAACACAGTTATTAGGAGACAGATGACACACTTAAGTAAGGGTGCTGAAGAGAGTTTAATGAGGGATTACAAAATTGTGGGTAGGATTAAGGGAAATTGAAAAGGATTAGTGATGGTCCCTCTAACACATCTAGGCATGAAGGCACAGGAGAGGGAGGAGTTTTTAGAAGTTAGAATGGTTTGTTTTAGTTGTAAGCGTGATGTTCAACAGAAGCTGTAGCACTTAAAAAAAAAACAACAGCTGGATCATGTCTGGGCAGAAATAAAGACCCCCAAATTGCTCTCTTCCTGTTCTTTCCGCCTCTCCCATTGCCCCATAATTAGTGGGATCCAACCAGAAGTGAAAGGGCAGGGAATCCTGGATATTGTAGTACACAGAGACCAGCCTCCCAGGGTGCAAATCCAGTGGAGAAGGATGGAAATAAGTATGGAGGGCCAAAAAAAGTAACTATCACGAGATAGAATGGGTTAGTGTTGCTGCTAATGATCTGCTATTGCTGAAACATCAATTAAGGGAAATATTCATATAAAGGATGAAGGAAATCAATACACGACTAATGTTCCACCATAAAACTGTCCTGGGTAGGTGGGAGTTTCATGATGGAGGACCACCAAGACTGTCTGCCTTACAGGAAGATACAGTAGCCTTTGTTACTCAGTAACTAGTCTTTTCCATGAAGTGTCATTCTATAGCAAATCCTGTTACAGTGACACGGTACTCTGCAATATTTCAGAGAAATCAAGGCATCTTGACAATTATAACAACAAATGTGCTAAACAAGAGGGCACCAACTATTTCAATGACTGTTTGAGACATTCAAGATGACAAGTTTTGGTAGCTTAAGCTCTAGTTTATCCTGGATAAAATGAAAATTGCCTTCTGGCTGGTCTTGCATAAATTTGGATTTCAGGTAATAAGTGACAAGATGAATTTTCCATTCCAATCAAGTCACTTGTCACCCTTCAGTCCACCTTCAATTACTTGTGCTATCTTTAGCCTTCAAGACATATTTCTATTTATATACCAAATTATGGAAAACTATATAAGGGATAGAAAAGAATTTTCTTTTCCTGGTGTTTTTGTATCCACTCAGTTTCAAAGTCATACATTTCTGGTTTATTTCAATTCTAACCAACTCCACACATTAGCAAACATTTATTGAATGCCTATTCTGTTTAGACAAAAAAATGCATATGCTAAAATTACCTATGAACAGCTCCAGACTCACCCAATATGTATCACACTGTATTGTGACTTTTATGTATATAGCCCCGTATCAGTATATATTCTTTTTATTCAACAATTCATGACTTGGCTAACAGTTAATACTTGATTTTTTTTCCTTGAGGATATTACATCACCACCTATCTGCCTGGCCTGGCCACTCCATCAAGGTGTTTCACCTCTTGGTGACCAGGTGGATTACCTTAGAGTCATCCATACATTTTTTTCCTATAGGTTTTGCCAGTATGTATTTACATCCACTGATTGTTTAAAATAACAAATGTAATGGTGGCATTGCACACTAGCCTGTGAGTTGGATTTGCCTGTGTTAGGACTCCATTG